>NW_027185798.1:23050240-23051293 GCF_028583685.1 Petaurus breviceps papuanus
TGGTTTAGGAGAGAGAGAGAGAGAGAGAGAGAGAGAGAGAGAGAGAGTCATTGAGGGCACCCTCAAAGTCACTTTTCATGGGATATTTTTCTGCATCACAGCCAGAATGACCACTCACTGCATCTATAAATTAACTGTACCTGTCTCTCTAGGACAGGGATTATTAACCTGAGGTCTATGGACCTCCACAGGTCTGTTGATAGATTTCAAGGGGATAGATTCTATGAATTTGGATTAGAAAAAAAAATTAAATCTTTATTCATTCTTATTCCTAACTGAAATTTACCATTTCCTTCATTTAGGATTTTTTTTAAAGAATAGAATTTTAAAAGAAAGAATTCTGAGAAAGTGTCACTAGGTCTCACCAGTGACACAGAAAACATTAAGAACCCTGGGTCTAGGATTATGGAAATGGGAGTAGGATCAGTAGACTTGCATGTTATATGTTAAGGGTCTCATGATTTACAGATTTAAGGGTCTCATGCCCAAGAAACAAGGGAAGTGGGGCGGCCAGGTAGCACAGCAAGTAAGAGCACCGGCTCCAGAGTTGAGAAGACCTGGAGATCGAATCCCGGGCTCAGACACTTAGTACCCACCCAGAAACACCTGGCCGTGTAACCTTGAGCAAGTTACTTAACCCCAATTGCTTAGGGGCGGCCAGGTGGCTAAGCGAGTAAGAGTACCGGCTCCAGTGTTGGGACGACCTGGAGATCGAATCCCGGGCTCAGACACTCAGTACCACACCCAGAAATAACTGGCCGTGTAGCCTTGAGCAAGCTACTTAACCCCGATTGCTTAAAAATACAAAAAAAAAAAAAAAAGAAAGAAAAAAAAAAGAAACAAGGGAAGTGGGGCGGCTAGGTGGTGCAGTAAATAGAGCACTGGCCCTGGAGTCAGGAGGATCTGAGATCAAATCCGGCCTTAGACACTTAACACTCACTAGCTGTGTGACTTTGGGCAAGTCACTTAACCCTAATTGCCCTACCTTCCCCCCTCCAAAAAACAAAAGAAGAAGAAGAAGAAGAAGAAGAAGAAGAAGAAGAAGAAGAAGAA
>NW_027185798.1:23051303-23061695 GCF_028583685.1 Petaurus breviceps papuanus
AAGAAGAAGAAGAAGAAGAAGAAGAAGAAGAAGAAGAAGAAGAAGAAGAAGAAGAAGAAGAAGAAGAAGAAGAAGAAGAAGAAGAAACAATGGAAAGGCTCAGGAGGTGTTGTCACAGATACAGTCACTATAAACCATTTGACATGGAGTCATCATTGACTGACCCTTAGCTATGCCCTCTACCCAGCAGCTCAAAGCTCAGCCCAATGTACAGTTTTGCCTGGTATTACATATCATGTAGAAAAATAAGAAAAACCATCTAAGCAAACAGATTTCTTTGCTCTGCCACACACACACACACACACACACACACACACACACGTCTCACCTCACACTTCTAAAACATACAAAAAATCCTCCATGGCAGAGTGGATGGTCCAGCTTAACACTAAACCCAAATCCCATATTTCTTACTTTTTTTTATACATACATATGGGAGTGGGAGAGGGGCTGGTGCCTTCATTAGGGCACTGATAATAACCACTGCCCTCCTGCTCTACAGATCAACTGCTTTGTCTTCCTGAGCATGGTAATACTATCTATTGGATTCCTGCCCATTCTTTAAAGCCACTTCTTCCATGATACATACCTAATGGCCCTCCCACACCCCAACCTCTTATCTGGACTTCTCTGATGTATTTATCACATATTCTTGTATCCTAGAAATATCTGTGTATATGATTTATCCCCTCCCCCATCTAGACTTTAACTCCATGGGGATAAGAATCATATCTTGTCTCAACATGAAAGTGACTAGTATAATGATAAGAGCCTGGCATGTAGCCGGTGCTTAATAAATGCTTAGTCCACCTTAAAACGCTTCTCCTATCCTCATTGTCATCATCATCATCATCATCATCATCATCATTATCCATACCTAGGAGGGGCTTAATACATGTTGAACCAACCAGCCAATCAGTCATTTATCACATGTCTACATAGGCAGCACAGTGGAGTGGCTAGAGAGCCAGCCTCCCAATCAGGAAAGACCTGTGTTCAGGTCCAGTATGAGACACCATTTCTAGAAGTGAGTATGGGCCTAGGCAAGTCCCCTTAGAGCCCAGATAACTTGCTAAGATTATTAATTGGAGTCCACCTTGGTGGAGAGAGTTCCTGGGCATGTGATAGTTGTGACAATAAGATCACAGATCTGGTCCTACAAAATCAGCTGCCAGGCATGGTCCTAGCTTCTGGAGATATAGAGACAAAAGTGAACCCATCATTGTCTTCAAGTAGCTGCCATTCCATTCTAGAAGCTACACACAATTGAATTAACTTGAATTATTCTTAGGATTATGGGATGTAGAGTTGAAGGGGACCTGAAGAATGAAGCCACACTCCTGAAGTTTATCCCTCTCATTTTACATATGAGGAAACAGGCCCAGAGAGAGACAAGATTCAAACTCCCATATTTTGACTCTAAATCCAGGGCTCCTTCAGTTTTTCATTGAACTGAACCTTATTGAGGTGAACACATTCTTATTGCCACGCGTAAGGATGAGAGCAAGGTAGGCCCCAGGCAAGATTTGAAAGCCATTCCCTCCCCTCCTACTGACTACCCCAAATGTATTCTACAATCAGTAGAGACTTAAAGCCTTGGACGAACAGCATGAAACTTGAGAACTTCAATGGACACATGGAAGCCTCTCTCCGTCTCTGTCTCTCCCCATCTTCTCTTATCTCTCAGAATAAGTTGTTATTGTCATTCGTCTTTCATTCTCAAAGAGAACCAATGACATCAGGGAGGTGATGCCATGACTTGCAAGTGAATTGGGTTTAAGTGAGAGAGGTCTGTGGGTCCAGTGGAGAGATGTAGCTCAGGAAGACTGGAGATAACCCTGGATCTGAAGGTCACGGAGGGTAGAATTTCCAAGGATGGAAAACTGTATGCACTGTCCACTTTGGTTGATTCATTGCTTTGTTTTTACTGATTTGCTTTTGCTTTATTTTTTATCTTTGTTGCAAGAGATGGCTCCCTGGGTGCCAGAGGGAGAAGGAATATATCAAAAGAGGAAGGCAATGTAAAAACCAAAGATATCCATAGCATTTTTTAGAAGTGTATGTATTGGGGAGGTTAGGTGGTGCAGTGAATAGAGCGCTAGCCCTGGAGTCAGGAGGACCTGAGTTCAAATCCAGCCTCAAGACACTTAACACTAACTTGCTGTGTGACTTTGGGCAAGTCACTTGCCCAATTGCCTTCCAAAAAGCAAAAAAAAAAGTGTATGTATGCATGCAAAGTAATATATGAACGGCTATGGCTCTCTGTCCCCACTCCTGGATATGCATGTTGCACCCTTAGGAAGGCATCTATTTTGCCTTTCCCTAGTTACAGGGTTGAGTGAGGAACAGCATTGTCTAGAGGAAAGGGATTTTGGGCTTGGAGTCAAAACATCATAGCTTTCTTCCTGGCTCTGCTGTGGATTTCTTGTGTGACTTTCATTAACATCTGTGGTTTGGCTATTCAATAGTCCCTACCATTAATTACTTTCCTCTAAGTCTGATGGTTTTTCTCCTCCCAGGGTTATCATGAGCTGAGTTAAGTTTATATATGCTTCCGAATCCTTTCCAAATAAAGAGGCTATAGAATTTGGAACTATGCCCAAAGGGCTATAAAACTCTGCATACTCTTTCATCCAGCAATATCACAGCTAGGTTTGTATCCCAAAGACATCCAAAAATAGGGAAAAGGACCCACATGTACAAAAATATTGATAGCAGCTCTTTTTGTGGTGGCTAAGAATTGGAAACCAAAGGGATGCTTATCAATTGGGGAATGGCTAAATAAGCTGTGGTTTATGGTTGTAACAGAATGTTATCATGCTATAAGAAATGACAGGCAGAATGCTGTCAGAAAAACCTGAAAAGACTTGCATGAACTGATGCCGAATGAAGTGAACATTGCATGCAGTAACAGCAATATTGTTCAATGAAGAACTTTGAATGATTATTCTCAGTAATACAATGATCCAAGATAATCTCAAAGGACTAATGATGGAGCATACTATCCTCCTTCAGAGATATTAAATGAATACAGACTGAAGTAGGGTATTTTTCATTTCCTTTCTTTTTTCTTTTATTTGAGTCTTCTTGTAAAAAATGATTAACATGGAAATGTTTTACATAATTGCACATGTATAACCTATAGCTGATTGCATATCATCACAGGGAAAGGGGGAGGAAGGGAGGGATAGAATTTGGAACTCAAAATTTTAAATAAAAATGTTTTAAATAATTTTTTTAAATAAGGAGGCTGTAGAAGTTATAGCAGCTCTGAATTTTTTTTTTATTCTTGGAAGCAATTTCTTCGTTATTTGATCTCTCAGCACTTTATGAACCTCAAAAAAACATAGAGAGTAGTATAAAGTAGTGGAGAGATTCACTCCCACCCCCTGGTTCTGAAGACAGAGGGGTGGGTGTTCAAATTTCACCCCTGTTGCTTACTACCTATGTGATCTTAGATAAGTCACTGGGCCTCGGTTTCCTTATCTGTGAAATGAGGATGTGGAATTCAAAGGTTTCCAAGGTACCTTATAGCTCTAACTCTGTGATCTTAAAAATATGCCAGTATTTGAAGTTCCTTAAGAACAGAGACTATATCCTTGTCCATCTCTGTATCTGTTTCATGGTCTAGCAGACTGGAAGGTACCTAATAGGTGATTAAACATGTTTGTTGGGGCGGCTAGGTGGCGCAGTGAATAGAGCACCGGCCCTGGAGTCAGTAGGACCTGAGTGCAAATTTGGCCTCAGACACTTAACACAAAAACTAGCCGTGTGACTGTGGACAAGTCACAACCCCAATTGCCCTCCAAAAAGCAAAAAAAAAAAAAAAGTTTGTTGAGGGAATAAAGAATGAGTTAAATTAAATAATTTTCAAAAGCTAATCCAAACTAATCAAAATCCAAAACTAAACTGGGCAGACTGAGCCAACTAGTCCAAGTCACACCTAAACAACATTCCCAACAAATAGTCATTCTGCCTTGACTTGACAACATCTGATAAAGGAGGACTCCCCACCTCCTGAAAGAGTCCGTTCCACTTTGGGATAGCTCTCATTGTTAAGAAGCTTGTCCTTCTACTGAGTCAAAAAGGGCACTGGCTTTGGAGTCATAGGACTTTGGTTCCATTCCTATTTCTGACAACTTACTACTTCTGCCACCCTAAGCAAGGCACTTAACTGCCCTGTGCCTCAGTGTCTTCACCTGTAAAATGATGGCCTCTGACATCTCTTCCAGCTAAGACATTCCATGATTCTGTAACTGACCAGTGGATTCCTGGCCTCTGAGGTCGCTTCCATTTCTACAGCTACAATGTTCCTTTGCTTCTCCTACCCAATATTCACAGGATCCTAGAATTTTGGACTCAGGAGTAATTCAGAGGCCATCAGGACTAAACCACACCTGAATAAGGATCCCTTCTACACCATAAATCTGAAAATGAGCATCTAACCTTTCCTTGAAGACCACCAGTGAGGGAGACTGTCCTACCTCCCAAGGCAACCCACTGCCTTATTTGACCACCTTATCTAGTAGGGAGCTTTCCTTTATATTGGGCTTAAATCTACCTCTCTGGATCTTCCACCTTTGGCTCAGAGTTTTACTCTCTGCAGACAAGGAAAACTAGTTCAATTCTTCTATTACATGACATCCTCCAAGACCTGAAGACTGCTATTGGGATCCCATTCATTCTCTTCTTCTCCAGAACGAGCTCTACCATTCTTTCCTGGCATTCTCATTTTCTAGTCTTCTTGTCAATCCAACTGCCCTCTTCTGGATGTGGCCCTACTTTCCTATGTCTTTCCAAAAGTGGGGGTCCCAGAGCTGAGCTCAGTATTATGAGTGAGGTCAGAAGATCTGCCTGATCTCACTTAATGTTTTGGGTTTTTTTTTTAGCATCACCAGAATTTCTCCCACTGCCCCCCCAACCATCTTTCAATGACTTTAAGTCTCAGTTTTTTTCTTTTGTAAAGTTTTAAAGCTCTGATACTATGACTCACCTGAGATCACACAGTCAGAAATAGCAGAGCTGCATGTAATTGGGAAATAAAATATACAGGCACTGAGGCATAGAGATCCACTGGAAAAGTCGAAAGGGATATGGGAGAAAATATGGGAGAGAGCAGACTGGAGGAGGGGATAGCCTGTGGGACTGCTATTTTGGGGTGGTGGGTAGGGGAAAAACGGGGAGAAAATTTGTAACTCAAAATCTGGCAGAAATGAATGATGTAAATCAGAAGTAAATGAAGCATTAAAAAAAATTTAAAAAAAAAAGAAATAGCAGAGCTGGAATTTAAATCCACATCTCTTGATTACAAATTTAATGCCCTTTTTCCATGCACAGGCCTTATCAAGTCACTCCCCTAGAGTCAATGGTCAGTTGATGGCCGTGTTAGAAAAATCAAGTATTACACCTATTACAGAATCCAAGAACATACAAGGAAAATATGCGAACTTTGAACCTTACTGAAATCCAAAGTGCAAAAAATAGAAACAAATCATAACTGCTGGAAGCTGGGAAGATTGGACAATTATAATTGATTTGATTGAAAATAGGTGTGATCATTTGAGGGCAAGACTTCCTTGCAAGAGAAGAAAGAGAAAGAAGAAAGAGATGGGTGTGGGAGAGGTGGGAAGGGAGCCAACTTTAAGCAGATTTGGCTACAGGGAAAGAGATAGGAGGAAGGACAATCTAGGTGGTAGAAACAATATGAAGGAAGGCAAGAGGTTAGAGAAATGAAACCATGGGAAGTCAGATTGTCTGGTTCAACTAGAGAGTATGAGCCAGAGTCAAGGGTGGAATTTGCACTGAGGAGAGAGAGAACCTTGAAGCACATCCTAAGACTTGTCTTTCCCTCTCTAGACCTCAGTTTCCTTGTCTGGGATATGGTTAAATGGTCTCCAAGGCCCCTTATAGCTGGAAGATTGTATAATTTAATCAACTTTTTGTTGGCTAACCAGTATGAGTTGTAAGTGTGGGGACTTGTGTTGGCATGAATTGTACAAGCATGAACTGGCTTGGAGCTTCAAGATGGAGAGTGACCTTTGGGGCTCCCTTATAGCTTCAGGATTCTGCAACATCAATTCATTAACACAAACGTGCTACATTCAAACTCTGAAGAGTCAAATGTCATCACCTAGGACCTAGACCCTAAAGCCACAAGTTCTATTCTTCCAAGAAAATCAAAGATAGCTCCCTTTTCTTTTCTTTTTTTTTTTTAAAGCAATTGGGGTTAAGTAACTTGCTCAAGGTTACACGGCCAGTTATTTTGTGTGGGTGCCAAGTATCTGAGGCTGGAACCAATCCCGGATCTCCCGACGTCGGGGCTGGCGGTCTTACTCACTGCGCCACCTGGCCGCCCTTTCCCTTTTCTTTTTGAGTTAAAAACCAAAACAAAAAAAACATTTTCTTTCCAGGCAAATTCTCTCTGGCAATTAAAGTGTGGTCAGGATCTTGATACTGATGGGACAAGTGTCTCTGATCCTGATTTTTTCTTTCTCATTTGATTTGCTTTCCATCCTTTCCCCAAGACCTCACAGACTATTTTTGGAGCCAGCTCTGAAGGTTGACAACTTTGTAACCTGAACATTTTCCTCTAACTTAGGAAAATGAGAATATGCCAGGGCTTCTGAAAACTGTCTCAACTTGAGAAATTGAAAACAAGGTTGATGGGGGGGATAAATTGGGAGTATTCCCTACAGAGGCTGGAGGAGGGAGTAGAAGAAGGGTAGGGGAAGAGAAGGAAAGGGGAAAGGGAGAGAGAGAATGAGAATTTCCTAGCTCCTGAAAATGAGGTAAGAGGGTATGAAAAAATTCCCAAATGATAGCATCGTGGTTCTTCAATGTGACCTTGTGTCCTGGTCAAGAAGCTCATCTTTCTCTATAACCTAGATCAGGAAGGGGTGGACCTCCTGATGATCCCAGGTTGTGGAGTTGATGTAATAGGAAAGACCAAATTATTGACTGGCAATAGTCATCATCGCGGATTAGCTAACAGTGCAGCCACTGAGACACTCCCTTTTGAAATGAGAAGGGGAAAATATTGTGGCTGTATGCAAAACTCTTTTCCCAGGGTAGAGTATAAATGCCTTTTTAGCTTTTGGTGAGAGCACAGTGCTACAGGACCTGGAAGGGTTGAGACTTTGTCATTCTCAGACTCTGCCTTGACCCATCTGAGTTCTGCCACCTGATCCAGGTAAGGGCACGTGGAAGCTGGCTGCTTCTGACCTGACTTCTCACAGCTCAGGCTCTTGGGTGCTTTTCCCCTTTCCTCCTCTTACATCTAAGGTCCTGCCAGGGAACCTGCAAAGGAATGCCATCTACATTAGTAGTGAATCAGGGCTCCATTCTCTTTGAGAAAGACTGATTCTTGGTAGCTTGAAAGCACTGAATAAGCAGTGGAAATATTCTGCTGTTAACCTTAAAGCTAATAGGAAAACCTAAGAACAGAACTTAACAGCTCCAGGACTGATGGTTAAGCAATCCATTTTGAGATGTTCTTGGAAAGCCCTAAGAGATTCCAACTCACAGAATGGTGCCAGGGGGCACTCTGCAGACTTTCAAGAGGATTTTCTGAGTGTCAATTAGTTCTCCTTCTTGGCTTTTTTTTCTTCTTTTCTTTTTTGTTTTCATTTGTTTTTAATTTTTAATAATATTTTATTTTCTCCAATTATATGTAAAAACAATTTTAATATTCTTTGTTTGGTTTTTTAATTTTGAATTCCAAATTCTATCCCTCTCCCTCCCTAGGAAGATAAGCAAATCTGATATAGGTTATACATGTGTAATTATGTAAAATGTTTCCGTATTAGTCATTTTGTGGAAAAATTAAGAAGAAAGAAAGAAGGAAAGAAAAACAGGAAAGAAGGAAGAAATGAAAGAAAGAAGGAAGGAAGGAAGAAAAGAAGGAAGGAAGGAAGGAAGGAAGGAAGGAAGGAAGGAAGGAAGGAAGGAAGGAAAAGAGAAAGAGAGACAGCATTTTTTCATAGTGACTCCTTTGGGATTGTCTTGGATCATTGTATTGTTAAGAATATCTAAATCATTCACAATTGCTCATCATACAATATTGCTGTTACTATGTACAATGTTTTCCTATTTCTGCTCACCTCACTCAGCATCAGTTCATTTTATTTGATTCTTTTTTAAATACATGATTCTGAGAGTTTAGGAGTTTCATAGGTTCACAGAACCAGCACCTAAGGGATGGAAGGAACCTTTAAGGTCTTCTAATGCAATCTAACCTCCTCATTCTACAGAGGAAGAAACCAACAGATTTAGTGACTTGCCCAAGGTCTTCCTGGTAGTAAGTAGCAGAACTGAGATTTGAACTGGGGTCCTTTGTTTCCAAATCTAAATCCAGTTCTCTTTTCATTACTTTCTTTTCCAAAGGATCTCCTCTTCCCTCCCCAACCTCAATAAATGGAAATGGAAACAGGCGGTAGTGATTACAGTTGACTGAGAAAGGGAATTCCTGAAAGGAAGGAAGGAGACCAAAACTGACATTAGTTAACAGCTCTAATGATCATTGTGGTATTGATAAAAGGTAGCTAAAAACAGGTGACTACTATTTTAGGGTCATAGATCCAGAGCTGGAAGGAACTTTAGAGGCCATTGAACACAACCCTTTGATTGTTCAGATGAAGAAACTGAGGCCAAGAGATTTGCCCAAGATCATACAGAGAGGAAAGACCAGAGCTGGCATTCAAAGCCAGGTCATCTGCCTCCAGATCCTACCCTCTTCACCTCAAGACTCTAACCATTAGAGTTAACCAGAAGAGAAAGAGGCTACCTCAGCTGGTAGTGTGTTCACCCTCACTTGTTCTTCAAGAAGATTCTGAACAGTCATTTTTGGGGGGATGTTCTTAGTTTGTCCTTAATTATAGGTTGGACTAGATAACCTCTCACATCTCCAATTTTGTCATTCTCTCATTAATTATGCAAAAACCCACCAATTTTTCAACCAACTCATACATGTAACTTATAGTTATGGATGAGTTGCCCTTCTGTTGTCAGTGGAGAGGATTTCCACACTTGGAGCTTCCCCACACTGATAGAAATCATAGATCTATGCCCACCCCAAAATCTGATTTTGGTAACAACTGTATTTCACTTTTTTTCTTTGTCAGTAGTGATACTGTATTTTCATTTCAATTGGTTGTTTTATTACTTTGTAGACCTTAAGCTAAGGTCTTCATGACTTCAAGTTTCCAATATTGGAGTAATCTTTGAAGAGTCTGTGAATTAGGTGTGGTGGCATATCCCTCTAATACCTGCTACCAGGGAGGCTGAGGGTGGCTAATCATATGAGCTCAGAAAGTCTAGAGCTAAAGTAGGGAGAAGGCTAGCCAGGTGTCCTTGGTGTTAGCACCAATATGGAAAAATCCTGGGACAGGGACCAGAAGACTGCCTAAGGGAGAAAGGACCATTTCCCCAATTGGAAATGGAGTTTGCAAAGCTACTCTGCCCATCAGCACTGAAGGTGGCCCCATGAGTGGTTGCTGTACTTCCAGCCTTGGAGAAATAGGGAGATCCAGTCTTAAAAAAGAAAATACCTATAAAAGAACTATTTGACAAAAGCTTAAGAAAAAAATTTCTTAGTCACAATATGACTTCCTCAGGCTTTTTGAGGGGGGAGGGGAATAGCTCTTTACTTGTCAGAGTTAGAATCAGAGGATCTGGATTTGAACCCTGACTCTGTCACTTGCTGCCTTTATGACCCTGGGCAAAGCACTTTCCCACCATAGGCCTCAGTTTCCATATCTATAAAATAAAGGGTTTGCCTGAATTTCCTCTAAGGGTTAGACACTTCAGTGGATGGGGTACTGGGCATGGAGTCAGGAAGACCTGAGTTCAAATTCTGCCTAGTTGTGTGACTCTTTGCTTAGGATGTCTCAGCCAAAGTTTCCTCAGCTGCAAGATGAAGATAATAATAGTACCTATCACACAAGGTTGTTGTGAGGATCAAATGAGTTAACATACATTGTAAACCTTACAATACTAAGTAATAAATAAACATTAGCTATTTCTCTTCTTTTTGGCTCTAAACCCATGATCCCAGGAAGAATTGGAACCATCCATGAACACTTCCTCCATCTTGTGCTAACATCTGCTTTCCCTTCCTCAGCTCTGCCCTCTCCTACCTGAACGTAGAGAGCCAAGAGGAAGCCTTGAGAAGCAGACAAGCTTTTGCTCCAGTCTCAAAAATGGCCTGTCCCTGGGCATTCTTGTTCCGAGCCAAAAGCTCTCAATACATCTTTGAAGAGGACAAAGATATCAATAACAACTTGGGGAAAGTCAACTTCAAGTCCGCCAGGTAAGATTTCCCCTTTGTTTTCTTCCTGGTTTCCTGATTAATCTGAAACGGTCATATATTTGCTGATGATTCAGCTTTATGTCTCC
>NW_027185798.1:23066695-23164455 GCF_028583685.1 Petaurus breviceps papuanus
TTGGAGGGTACTGCAGGGGTAGGGAGAATCTCATCCACCAGCTGGATCTGCTGCCTGAGGTTCAAGTAGCAAGCCTGAAAAAAAAAAAAAAGATTAGTTATTAGAGACGAGAGAGACTACTTGGCTGATAGCAGACTCAAACTTCTTAGGGTACAGATTGGGCTCCTAGGCTTGATAAAATCAACAACTGCCTTTTCAGTAGTTAGTTATCTAGCTAGGTGGTGCAGTGAATAAAGCACCAGCCCTAGAATTAGGAGGACGTGAGTTAAAAATCTGATCTCGGACACTTACTAGCTGTGTGACCTTGGCCAAGTCACTTAACCCTGTTTGTCTCAGTTTCCTCATCTGTAAAATGAGCTAAAGAAGGAAATAGCAAACCACTCTAGCAAAAAACTCTCTGGCAAGAAAACCCCAAATAGGGTCATGAAGAGTCAGATGTAACTGAAATGACTGAACAACAAAAGATAGTCAAGGCCTCCTTAGAGATAGAATGGGTCCAACATCTCTGATTGTAGTAAGGATGGGAATGAAAAGCAGCTTGAGGGTTTCTATGGTCACCTCTCGTTCTTTGGCCTCTAAGCTTTCTTTATCTGGGGAGAGGTACTTTCCGCCAAACTCACAGAACTCCTGTTCATCTTCCTCTTCCACAACCCTTACAACAACCCTAAGAGGTAGATGATATTATTATCCCCTTTTTACAGATGAGGAAACTGAGATAGCGACTTGCTCAGGGTCACCTAGCTAGTAAACATCGGAGGCTGGATTTGAATTCTTATCTTCCTGACTCCAAGTCCAGTGATCTATGTACTGTGCCACCTAAAAGCTTTGCTGATCCTCTTCCCCCACCCCCACTCCTTTGGGATACATGATATGAGACAGAGGCCTGGGTTCAAATCCTACCCCAGACTAATTGTGCAATTAGGCAAGTCTCTACATTTCTTTGAGCTTTATTTTCCACATTTGTATAATGGGGGTACCCATCTCATCTCTGAGTTGTTATGAGATAGGAACTTTGCAAGCCCTAAAGCAGTTTGGAAATGAGTCATTATTAAAGAAAAAAATATTCTGATGAATGACAAATCATCTCCCAATGCATCTGTCTGATCTCCGGCTGGATTTTCCTGTCTTGGCTTTTCCTGACATGGGCACACACCTAGATCCTATTGAAGGATAACACACACTCAGTCAACATCTGAGGTGGGATTTGAATCCAAGTGCTCAGACACTGGAGCCAATATTCATTCATTGTGCCATGCCACGTCCCAGATGATCACTTGCATGTTACTGGCAACCTGGTGAAACAAGTGAGAAATTTTAAGAGGCAGAGGTAAGGAAGGAGGGCATTCTAGGCATGGGGCGCAGCCTGTACAAAGCCAGGAGATAGGAGACCAAGTGCTCTGTGTGAGGAACAGCAAGAATCAGGCCAATTTGGCTGGACCAGACAGAGAGTGGAGAGTCATTTAGAATCCAATTGGAACAGTAGTTTGGGGCTGGGTCATGAAGGACTTTAAATGTCCAACAGAGCTCATTATCTAAGTCTTTGATACTCATGTCCGTGGTATGGTAACACCTCTGAAGAGGCTGCAGTATTATGTCAGACTCTTGTTGGGTTGGCCAGGGTGTGGCCAATGGCCAGAATTCACCTCTGCCAACACCGATTACAAGTCTATGATTTACTCTCCCGAGTTAGGTGAAACACAGAGGGGGTGGGGTCTTACAGCTACTAAGTATCCGAGGCAGGATTTGAACTGGGGTTTTCCTTATTCCCTGCATCACCGTTTCCTCTCTTTGCTAAGAAAGCTAGCTTGAAACCCCAAACCCAAACCAATCACATCCACAAAGATTTCAGGTAGCATTGACTTTCCTCTCCCTTCTCAAAAGGAACGTTTCCATTAAAAAACTCAAACGGGGTAACATTTCTAGCCTTAGAACCTCTCAAAACCCTGTTGAAAAGACAGGTTAGTGTCTGTGAAGAATCCCAAGGAGCACCAGCAGCCATAGGTGAAGTGATTTGAAGGGAAGGAAGCAAGACCAGAACAGGGGACAAAATGATTGCAGCAACATAAAGAGAAAGAATGACCAAAGGAAATTGAGTGCAATAGAATGGTGAGACGGAGAGATGAGAAAACACGCCTCCCTCCCTGCCTGCCTTCCGTTATTGCCCAGGTGGCAGATGATGGGTGTGCAATATTTTCTACAGTCAGTCTCAATTAATGTTGGTTGGTCTTGTAGAACTGTTCTTTCCTTAAAAAAAAAACCCCTTTATTCAAAAGGAAGTAGAGGAGAAGAAGGATTTTCCAAAATCAATATGACATTAAAAGCAAAATATATCATTTTAAAATATTTATTTTATTTTTAATTTATGGAATAAAACAAGAAATAAAATTTAAAAAATATATATCAATTTTTAAAAACAAAAACAGATCATGCCACACTAATTTTACTTCCTTCTTTGAAAAAGAAAAAAAAACCTGATTAAGACCAGACAATTTAGATTTCCTAGGGAGGAAGAATCTGTAAGTTGTATTTCCCTATATAAATCTGGGGTTCTTAACCCCTTGTGTGCTATGGTCCCCTTGATCAACAGTCTGGGGAAGACTATGGACCATTCTCTGAATCAAGTTTTTAAATACATAACATAAAAAATAGAACTGCAAAGGAAGATCATCACAATAAAGTGATCAAAAAGTTAAAAAAGAAAAAAGTTTATGAACCCCCGACTTATGAATTCCTCCAATTGATTACTGAATATCAGTTAATATTATTGTGATTATTCTGAAACTTCCACAGATCTCTGATTTCATTGGTCTAGGTTCTCTCTCAACAAGCCTGTTCACAGTCCCTGATATACCCCCCGCCATGGTCTTCATAAATCATCCAATCAGTCAATAAGCATGCTTACTATGTGCGAGGCATTGTTCTAGTCACTAAGGAAGCAGATACAAATACGGAAATATGTCCTACTTGTTTCAAACTTCAAGAAACTAACATTTTAATTGAAAAGACAAGAATATATCTCTCTATATAATACACACATATATGAAATATATACTGTATATATATGTGTGTGTATACACACACGTATATGTGAAATGGATGTGTGTATGTATAAAGAGACAGGATTTGAACCTGAGTCCTCTGACTCCAGAATTAGCACTATCTATTCTATCACTTGGTACTTTGTGATTGATGTTTCTGTCCATATATGAATGTCAGCTCCAATGATTATTATTAGCATAATTATTCTTTCTCTTGTTGTCTTCATTATTTTATTCTCATTGCTTTCACAGTTCATTGACGGAGGATGATATTAAAACTCACAACCTGAGCAAACCCTGGAATGAACAGCAACAACCCCCTGTGGCAGAGGCAAAGGTCAGTGGTGGGGTCACAACCCTTAACTCACTCCTGGTCCAGGTTATAGACCAGCCTCCCACACCCAAGGACCCCTGGACCATGATGACATGCCCTTTGGGATGCTAGATACAACATCTCTGGATGTGATGGTAGCCACCCATGGCCATCTCTTTCAGGAAAAACATTCCCCCGAGTGCATTTGATCTTGGCACTCCCAGAACATGGCATAAGGTACAGGGAAATAGTCCCCTAAGGTTTCCAGGGAAAGATCTTAGAATGTCTTTCTCAGTTCCAGTTTCAGTACTAAGCCACATTGGCTGTTAGGTTAATTCCTTTAATCTCTGCTACTATAGAAATATATAATGAAGAAACATTTGATATGGCCACTCTGGGTCCCAAGGGCCTGGAGCTCTTACTTGGGACTTTGTACAGATGGCCTAAAGTTTCAAGGGAAGAAATGACACATGAAACTTGACCCCCACTCTGTATGCATCCTCTATCCCTATTCCTATCAAGACCTATCAGTAAGAGGAAGAGGTTTCTTGAAATTTATTCATTAGTTTGATTGATAATCATTGACCATCTTCTATGTGCAAAGTCCAGTATTAAGTGCCAATTAATCCCACAAGTCCAAAACATTTAGACCTTATCATTAGATGGAATACACTTGGCAAACCCTGACTGACCTGTCTCCTTGTTTCCTCCTATCTAGAAGTCTCCTGAGAACCAAGTGAAGGGGACCCATACCATATCAGGCTGTCCAAGGCACGTGAGGATTAAAAACTGGGGCAATGGAATGACTTTCCAAGACACTCTACACCACAAAGCCAAATCAGTGAGTAGCTCCAGGCTTTAAAACCCTTCTTCTCAAAAAGGCCTCAAGGAGGCTCCCCTGCCTGGGTTCGCTACCACCCTAAAGGCAGCAAAAACAGATACAGTTCCTGACCTTCAGTAGCTTACAGCCTCATGCCATTTAACCTGTCACAAACAGAATATCAGTGGAGAATTACACCCTATAACCACCTAGAAGATGAAGCAGATGTTAGTCTTTTTTCTTGGAGGGGGGGAAGGCAAGGCAATTGGGGTTAAATGACTTGCCCAAGGTCACACAGCTAGTGAAGTGTCAAGTGTCTAAGGATGGATTTGAACTCAGGTCCTCCTGACTCTGGGCCAGTGCTCTATTTGCTGTACCACCTAGTGGCCCCTTAGCACATATTTTTTTTTGCCTTTTTGGAGGGCAATTGGGGTTAAGTAACTCACCCAGGGTTACACTGCTAGTTTTTGTGTGGGTGTTAAGTGTCTGAGGCTGGAACCAAACTCGAGTCCTCCTGACTCCGGGGCCGGTGCTTCACTCACTGCACCACCTGGCCACCCCTAATTAGCACATCTTAATGAACTGTAGTGATGGAGGATGAGCACCCCAGAGTTTGAGATAGTCTGCAGGTTATTGGATTGTGTTCAAAGATTTTTTTCCTTCCCAGTACATTTTCATTGCTAGTAAAGTTTGCTTTAGACTACTCCTCAGATCCTTCTGGATCCCACATATGCAAACAGGCTGGGAAGTAACGAGGAGATTGTGGGGTTGTCGACATGACCATTTGAACATGAGACAGTGGTTCAACTGTAGGCACTAAACAAGGAGTGGGCTCCTGTCTGTTCTGAGCCTGAGGCTGCACAGGAGGACAGACAAGGAACTTCAGAGGTCCCCTAGTACAACCCCCTTATTTTACAGATGAGGAAACCAAGGCTCAGATAAGTTAAAAGACTTACCCAAGGTCATACAGGTAGCTAGTAGAAGAACTGGGATTCGAACCCGGGTTCTCTAGCTCCAAAACCAACACCCTTTCCACTCTACCAAGGGCCCAGAGTGGATAGAGGTGATGACACCTTGCATCCTTTTAGTTATAGCAGCTAGGTTACAATGGGCAGAGATCTGGACCAAAGTTCAAATCCAGTCTAAGACACTTCCCAGCTGTGTGAGACCGTGGACAAGTCACTTAAGCAGTCTGCCTCAGTTTCCTCACCTGTAAAATGAAGAAAATATGCCTCCTTCTCAGGGTTATTGTGAGGATCAAATGAGATATTGTAAAGTGCTTCGCAAACCTTCCAGTGCTCTCTAAATGCTAGCTACTGTCACTCTTATTATTACCATCAGCTGGGGACAACCTGTGATTGGGAGGGAGGATATTCATTAGGAAGCAGGAGACTGGTGAACCAGATGGGGGGAGAGGTGTCCCTGGAGGCAACGAAGGAGAAAGCCTTGATATGTGGGGAAGGAGCAGAGAACCTGGAACAGGCAAAGCGGAGTGAATAAGCAAGGAAGGTGTGGATGTGGGAAAGTGGTGTCCAGGAGATGCCTGTAAGCAGAGCACAGACACCTTTGGGTCACTTCCCTGACCTCCTCTCACACTCTAGGTATAGTGGATAGGGCACTGGACCTGGAATCAGGAAGACGGGTTCCAATCCTGCCTCAGGGATTATCTTTTGCCTCTTTTTTGTATCCCTGGCACACAGTAGGTGTTTTAAAAATGTTTATTGATCGACTGATCGATCAGATGACTTTTTGTCTCCCTGGTACATAGTAGGTGCTTAATAAATGTTTATTGATTGACTGATTGATCAAACACTTATTAACTATGGGATCACTTCTGTGTGCTTCATTTTCCTCATCTCTAAAATGAAGGCACTGGATGGGATGGGTGCAAAGGTCTCTCCCAACTCTACATCTCTGATCTTCCATCAACTCTTTTTTCAGGCTATTGATTGCCAGTCCAAGACTTGCCGGGGGTCACTCATGACCCCCAAGAGTATGACGAGAGGGACTAGAGACAGCCCGATCCCTCCAGGAGAGCTTCTACCTCAAGCCATTGACTTCGTCAACCAGTATTATGGCTCCTTCAAAGAGTAAGATCATTCCCCTTTCTAGCTCTCTCTCTCTCTCTCTCTCTCTCTCTCTCTCTCTCTCTCTCTCTCTCTCTCTCCAGAAAAGAGCATTCACCAGGTTATTGACTATCTGGTGCCCACCATGTGCTTAGCCCAGAAGATGCCGAAGGCGCTCAGTGGTCCAAACAAGGCTGCATTTCTCTCCAAAACACAAAGCCCAGCTAGTGCTAAAAATGAGTGTGCCTGGGCTAAGTTAGAACTGCGAGAGGGAAGAACTACAAGGTCGTGGGATTACAGATTTAGAATTGGAAGAAACCTTAGAAATCATCGAGTCCAAACCTTTCCTTATTTGACAGATGAGGAAACTGAGGCCCAAATGAAGTGGTTTGTTGCCCAAGGTCACCCAGGAAGTAAAAGACAGTGCTAGAATTGGACAGAAGGCTCCCTGCTTTTCCCATTGTCCTACGCAGCTTCCCTGAGAATATTCTGCAGATTTTCAGTTCACTTGGTGACCAAAGGTCATTCTGAGTTTTAGACTTTCTTGCTTTTCTTGCTGTTGTTTAATCATTTCAGTCATCTCTGACCCTTTGTGACCTATTTGGGGTTTTCTTGTCAAAGATACTGGAATGGTTTGCCATTTCCTTCTTCAGCTCATTTTACAGGTGAGGAAACTGAGGCAAACAAGATTAAGCAACTTGCCCAGGGTCACACAGCTCAGTATCTGAGGCCAGATTTGAACTCAGGAAGGTGACTCTCCCTGACTACAGATCTGGAAATTTCTCCACCTCATCCACAAAGATCTTTCCTCCCTAGCCTTACTGTTCTCAGGGAAGTCCTGTTGCTTTTCCTTCAGCACAAGAAGTGGTAAATATTATGAAGCCCAGGGAGACCAGGTCATGGGACAGCACAATTCAGTGAGTTTGTCAGAGGAAAACTGTTAAGTGTCTGTAGATTACACATCTTGGATCCCCAGAAGGGGAATGGGTAAAGGCGTGTAATGAATGCAATTATATAATGCAAAAATATAATAGCTCATGCCTACTATTGCAAAAGCAACCCAAATGGAGCCATCCTGATGATGAGGAGTGGTGCCATCTTTCTTCTGTCTGGATGCTAGAAGCAGCACGTACCTTGGGATTCATTGTTTGACATTAGACAGCCTTAGTGTCTTTCTGGCCCTCAGTCTTCCCATCTATAAAATGAACATTAGAATCCCTTTCTCCAGAGCTATGACATCATAGGCTATCAGAACTGGAAGGGACCTTGGAGGGCATCTAGTCCACCTCTCTCATTGAACAGAGGAGGAAAACGAGAGCCAGAGATGGGTAATGACTTACTTAAGATCTCAGAGAAAGTAAGTGGCAGAGCCAGGACAAGAACCCACAAGTCTGAAGGAGATAAGAGGCATTGTTAACATTTTGAAGTCTTTAATAAGAAAAGATTAAATAAGATGGAGGCAGTAAGGTGCAGTGGAAAGAATGCTGTGTTTGGGGGTAGAAGGGTTCAGTCCTAATACTACCATTTACTCCCTGGGCAACATAACTTTGGGTCACTTTGGGTCTCAGTTTCCCCATCTGAAAATAAGGCTATTAGACTAGATGGCTTCGAGGTCCCTTCCAGCCCTAGGTCTGTGATCCTTTTGACCAAGATTTTGTGAATGTTAACATTCCGAAAAGCATAAAGCACTATGCTAATGGAGGACAGGACAATAACAGCTATTATTAATAACAATACTAATAATGATCGCAGTAAGAGATGATGGGTGGACAGGCAGAATCCTCAGGATATAAAAAGAAAATTTGAGGAAGGGGCCCCAGGATGGACTCCCTATGGTGAATTTATGGGGAGGGTCATAGAAAATGTCACTTAATATGAGCAGGCATGAAGACCTTGGGCAAGTCATTTTGTCTCTGTAGACCTCAGTTTCCTCATTTGTAAAAGGAGAGAGTTGGATTATAGGTGTTAACTCTGAGCTCTCTTCCAGGTCTACAGCCTAGATGCTGTGATTAGAGTGAGTTCCTTGGGAACATTGACTATTGTGCCTTTTTCTGGGGATGTAGAGGGAGGGTAGAATTTAGCTCAGTATTTGGCACATAGAAAGTGTTTAATAAATACTTTTTTATTCATTCATCCATACATCCCAGGTTTGGGTGATTAATAGAAGTGTTCTGTCAATCTTTAGTATCATTCCCATCATCCACTGGGTCTGACTTGGGGTGTGGGGGATGGGAGACAAGGAGAAGAGATATTATTAGTCCTCCAAGAGTCCTGTTTTGGAGTTGATTTCCTGTTGTATGCTCTTGTGAGCCTGTGTTCCACTTGTGTCCTTGGGGATAAATATTTTCAAGTGTTTTGTCTCTGGCCTCCTTTTTATCGAGGAAAAGGAGGGTTGTCAAGACCATCTTCATTGACTAAAAGACCATTTTGTTCTGATTTGTCCATCCTGTCTGTAATCAAGGCTGACTTTGTTCTTGAAATACTTTTCCTTGTTGCCATTTCAAGTGTCTGTGTGTGAGGATTGAAAACTTCAAGGTGTGTGTGTGTGTGTGTGTGTGTGTGTGTGTGTTTTGAAGCATTTGAGCTCTAAATCCTCTCTTTCATGATACTTACTGATGTCTGAATCAAGAAAGCAACCAAAAAAACCCTTTTCTAAGCACGTGTTGAAACTAAGGGACACCATAGTCTAGAGTGTAGACTTGGCATCCCAGATTGATGGATGAAAGGGATCTTAGAGTTCATCTCTTCATTTCATAGATGAGGACACTGAGGTCTGGGGGGGGGGAGTGCCATAGTTTTAGGGCTGGAAAAAATCTCAAAGGCCATTGCATTTAACTCTTTCTTTTACTGAAGACGAAACTGAGGACCAGAGGAGTTAAATGGCTTTTAAGGTCATAGCTCTAGAGCTAGAAGGGAACTCAGAGGTTATCCAGTTGACCTCCTTCCTCCCCTCACCCCTGCCAACACACACACCTGCTTTTGTTATAAATGAGGAAACTGAGACCCAGGAAATTTAACTTACCCAATGTCACATAAATGCTAAATGGTAAAGTCAGTATTTGAACTCAGGTCCTCTGATCCCAAACTTCTTTACCTGGCTTACAAAGTTATTGAGAGGTCCAGGTCTAGATTCAACACCAACAGGCATTTCTCAGTCAGTTGGCCATAGATTTAGGGCTGAAAAGGAGCTTAGAAATTAATTGGTCCAAACCCTAAGATGAGGAAACTGAGAATCAGACTGGGGGGGGGGGGACTTGCCCAGAGTCACATAGTTGGTATGGGGCAGAGTTAAGATTTGAATCCAGACCCTCTGACTCCAAAATTAGTCCTCTTCTCACTGCACTGTACAAACAGCAGGGATTTGTAGTTGCCCATTCTGCATCTTGTTGGAAGATGGCATAGAGGGAGGGGCGGCAGTTCCTCATCTCAAGAAGCTTACGATTCATATTTGGAGTTGAAAGTCAAGACCCTAGGATTGGGAATTTGGAGGAGCTTAGAGGAAGTGTAGCTCTGTAGCAAGAGTCCTGGGCTTGGACTCGGAGGAGCTCGGGTCCTTGGCTTTGCTCCTTTTTTCCTGTGTGACCAAAGGTGAGCCATTGACTTTTCCCAGACCTCAGTGTCTTCATCTGTAAAATGCAGAAGTTGGATTCCATGCCTAAGGTGCCTTCCAACTCAAAACCCTATGAAATTCATGATGGAAAGAGCCCTGACTGTCTCGTCAGAGAACCTGAGTTCAAATTCTGACTCTGATGCTTTACTACCTATGTGACATTGGGGAAGTCAGTTTATTCCCTTGGGCCTCAGTTTCCCTAAATATAAAAATATAGGGTTGAACTAGATGGGCCCTGAGGCCCTTTCCAGCTCAAGATCTATGATCCTATGATCCTGAGTGATGGGGGCAAAGAGAAGAATGGAGTTGGGAGCAGGTTCTCTACTGTTCTAAAGAGAAGTTTCAATGAGCAGCAATTTAGTGTGGAGTGGAAATGGTGTTGAATTTGGAGTTTGAGTCTTTGGGCTCAAATGTTGGCTCTGCAGCTTCCTAGCTGTATGAACTTGGACCATCCACTACCCATCTCTGGTTCTTGGCGTCCCAGACTTTAAACTGAGGGCTTGGATGAGCTGATCTCTTACCTCCCTTTCCACTAGCTCTGACAAATATTTACTCCTCCTGAAGCCACACCTTGAGGCACTCACCAGTTTTGTATGCTAGACAAAGAAAAATAGGCTTTGGATTTTATGGAAATCTCCTGGTAAATATGCTAGGTTTTGAGGTGATGGGATTCATTAGACTGTAAGCACCTCAAGAGAGGGGAATGTCTTTTACCTTTCTTTGTACCCCCAACACAGTGCCTGACACATAGTAGGTGCTTAATAAATATTTGGAGCAGCTGAGTGGCAGAGTGGATAGGGTGCTGAGTCTAGAGTCAGGAAGACCTGAGTTTAAATCCAGCTTCAGATGCTTACTAGCTGTGTGACCCTGGGCAAGTCACTTAACCTCATTTGCCCCAGTTTCCTCATCTATAAAATGAGCTGGAGAAGGAAATGGCAAGCCATTCTAGTAACTTTGCTAAGAAAATCCCAGATGGGGTCATAAAGAGTCAGACATGACTGAACAATGAAAACAACAATAAATATTTATTGACTTACTAGCAAATGTTTCCCAGTGATAATTCTCTGTAAGATACATTTTGGTTCCAATTCTAGAAATCATACTTTGATTTCCCATTTTTTGGATTGCATTCATTTAAAATTAAAGGAATTCCCTTAGTGAAGGATAGCACAGTGTAGTGTATAGAAGTCTGACCTTGGAGTCTGAGAGCATGGGGACCATCCTGCTTCTGACACCCACTATTGTGGTGATCACAAGCTGGTCACTGAATTTCTCAGTGCCCCTCTCGACTCTCTATGATGTATGTTACAGGCAAGTTGCACATCTGCACTGGTGAAGAGAGTTTCCACACAGGGACTTCTCCCATAAGGTTGAAATCACAGATCCCCAGGGCGGGAAATAAGTCAGTTCCTATTGTTTCTATTCCTGATCTTTTCCTGTTCTGTAGGGCAAAAATAGAGCAGCATTTGGCCAGAGTGGAAGCAGTAACAAAGGAGATAGAAACAACAGGAACCTACCAGCTGACGGAAGATGAGCTCATTTATGCAACCAAACAGGCCTGGAGAAATGCCCCTCGGTGCATTGGGAGGATCCAGTGGTCAAACCTGCAGGTGAACTTCCTGGGAATGAGATGGGAAGGCTGTGATCTCAATGGGAAGGGAGGGGAAGCACTCAGGCACCCTGGGACAGCTCCCCCAGGACACATGAGAGCGGCATAGATCCTTGGTCCAAAGTCTAGGGTGCTGAGTTTTAAATATCAGCTCCCAAGGAATTTTTACTCACTTTGGCTCCCTTTTGCCATTCAGCACCTCTGACTGGATATGCATCATTGGCTATTTGTCAAAGTAGACACTCCAATATTGTAATTGATTTGTAATATTATCTAATACTAACACTGTCATCCCTATAACATCTGGATGTTAATCAAACATTCATTAAGTGCTCACTATGTAGATGGTGAGAGAAAATAATACATAGTAGAGAATTGGTCTTGAAGTCATAAAGATCTGAGTTCAAATCCTGCCCCTTATATATACTGGTTGTGTGACCCTGGACAAATCTAAACCCTCAGCGTCCCAGGCAATTCTCTAAGGGAAGCCACTCATCTGCATTTGCAAGCGTTTCCTCATCTGGAAGTTCCTGATACCAATGAAATCACAGTGGGCATTTCTCTATTTAAAAGGAACTATGGAAAAGAATGACAATGATCAGGAATGAGGTGGAATGCACTGGGAGGGCAGGGTTTTCATTTTCCAGCTGTTTAAAACATCTGCTGCTTTGGAAGCTATTCGTGCTATGATGTGATACAAACATATAGATGTTGAAGTTGCCTCAAGTGACTTGTTAGATTCTGACAATGCTTGGATGAGGACCCAGATTTATACTGTTATTGATGACCTTGGTCTTGGGTTTTGCTGGGGTCTGTAGGTGTTTGATGCTCGGACCTGCACAACAGCCAAGGAGATGTTTGAGCACATCTGCCAGCATATCCGCTATGCAACCAACAATGGGAATATCAGGTGAGATGTTTATAGGAAAGGCAGCCCAGGGATGCAGCCCGGGGTTGTCTGGGAAATGAAGATAGAAAGAAAAGGACATAAGATTCCCTGACAAATAGGATGCTTAGCCCTGCCCTGGCATTCACTATCTCCATGTCTGTTTGATTTCTCTCTTTAGCTTGGAGTCATTTGGAGGAGAGAGAGAGAGAGAGAGAGAGAGAGAGAGAGAGAGAGAGAGAGAGAGAGAGAAGGAAGGAGAGAAGGAGGGAAAGAAAATGAGAGAAGAAAGAAAGAAATGAAAGAAAGGAAGGAAGGAAGGAAGGAAGGAAGAAAAAACTTATAGTTTGGATTTTCATTTAATAACTTCTAGATGAGAAGGCTCTGAGGATGTTTAAACATAGAATCATCACAGATTTAGAGCTGGAAGGAAATGTCAAGGTCATCTAGTCCAACCCTCTTGTTTTTTATAGAAGAGGAAACTGAGGAAAGTCATATGATTGGCCTGAGGCACTAAATAACAATGCCAAGATTTGACCTTATGTTCTTTGACTCCAAATTGTGCCATGCTGCCCCAATATATTTCTTTGGAGGTGGCTATGGAGTGGATTTGTAAGCTAAGGGTGAATTGCTTTCTGCATGAAGTCTTGTCTTTTGGTCAATAAGCATTTATTAAGCACCTGCTATGTACCAGGCACTAAGTGCTAGGGATACAAAAAAAAAGCAAAAACAGTCCCTGCCCTCGAGGAGCTGACCACCTAATGAGGATACCAACATGCAGCTATGTACCTATGGCATATGCACAGTGTAGATGGAAGGTATTCTCAGAGGGAAGGCACCGACAAGAAGGGGAACCAGGGAAGATTTCTTGTAGAAGGTGGAATTTAAGCTAAATTTGAAGAAGCCAAGAGGGAGAGAATTCCAAGCATGTGGGAACAGCCAGTGAAAACAGAGCCTGGAGAAAGAGTGTCTTGTTTAAGGAACAGCCAAGCCAGTATCACTGCATAGAGGGCGGTAAATGTAAGCAGACTGAGAAGGGAAGGGGGGCCAGGCAATGGAGAGCTTTAAAAAATAAACAGGATTTTGTAGCAGTCCCTGGATGTGAGAGTGATTGGTACTTAGTGAGTAGGCAGTGACATGGTCAGAGCTCTGTTTTAGGAAGATCATTTTGGCAGCTGGTGAAGGCAGAGAGGCAAATGCAGTGACCTTCAAGGCACTTTTTGCCTGGGATTAGTTACCAGTTGGAATTCTGTCGCTTAACGAATCCAGAACTGATATGGTTGTGTTAGACAATGATTAATGCCATCCTCTGACTCCTCACACCATAAACCAAAGAAGCCAGAGGTCATACAGATACAGAGGCAGAATCAACATAACAAAATGGAATAACCAAAGACTTTTGAGTCAGGAGACATGGATTCAAATCCTGGGTCTGTTACTGACCATGTGTCCTTAGTCAAGTCAATTCATTTATATGTGACTCGGTTTCCTTATTTGTAAAAAGAAACTAGGGAACTAGATGACCACTGAGCTTCCTTCCAGCTCTGAATCTGTGACCCTGTGAACATATGAGGTTATCTCATACAATCTCCTCATTATGTGGCCCTAAACTATCTTGTATCTTTTCTATTTTTTTCATCCTATACTTATGTCTGTATGTGTTGTCTCCCTCATAGGATTTAAGTTCCCTGAGGGCAGGTACCATTTGATTTTTGCCTTTGTCTGCCCAGAGGCTAGCTCAGTGGCAAGCATACAGTAGTCACTTACTAAATGGTTAAAGATTGATTTAATAACATGGTGGAAGGAATGTTGACTAAGGAAAGACAGGATCTTGGTTTGTATTCCACCTCTGAAACTTCCCGAGTGTGTTAAGGGACCTAGATGTCATGCCCTCCCTGGGCCTCAGGTTCATTATCTGTAAAATGAGCTGGGAAGGCTGGATGACCTCTGAGATCCTCTTCAGCATCACATCTATCTGGGATCCCTCTTGAAAACCAGAGTAGGGCAAGCATCACAAGAGAACAAAAGCTGAGGAAGGCAGGCCATGAGGTCAAGTCTCCAGGGTCTTGAGCTATAACTGCTTCCTCCTCTCCAAACCTCACCCCCAAAGTAGAAATTATTTCCTTTCTTGTCACTGAGTCCAACCCTCCTTGTGAAGGTCAAGAGGGACCATCACCCTCCTTAGTGGTCTGTTTTCCTGGACTCCCATTAGTTATGTCAGTTTCCAGGAGATCTGACTGGAGGCCAATATTACTTTCCAAATAAACATTCTTCCTTTTTTCTGGGCAGGTCAGCCATTACCATCTTCCCCCAGCGGAGTGATGGGAAACATGACTTCCGGGTCTGGAATGCTCAGCTCCTTCGATATGCTGGCTATCAGATGCCAGATGGCTCCATTGTAGGAGATGCTGCCAGCATTGAGTTCACCCAGGTGTGTATATGCTTTCCAACTCCAGGGGGAAATCCAATGGAAAGGGGCAAGGGGTGGGAGGTCCCAGGACAAGCAGCAAGAGGGCCCCAAAGGAGTCTCAATGCCCAATCACCACCAATGTCAATCACTATGTTGTTCTCTCCATCTCCAGCTGTGTATAGACTTGGGATGGGTGCCAAAATATGGCCGTTTTGATATCTTGCCTCTCGTGTTACAAGCCAATGGCCAGGACCCAGAGGTGTTTGACATCCCGAAAGACCTTGTCCTTGAGGTGCCTATAGAACATCCTAAGTAAGTGAATTGGGTAGAGGGATCGGAAATCTGGAATTAACTGCATGCCCCACCCCCCACCAGCATACCTTTATAGGTTTCAAGTCTCAGCCCCCAAAGTATCTTGCAATGATTTTCCCTTAAAGCTGAAATGACACCCAATTAAAGCCAAGAGGAAATTCCTTTCATAGAATGCCATATCTCAGTTACCTTCTCTAGTAATTATGTACTTTCATCTTGGAGTGAATAAATATGAGAGTGTTGATGTACATGGGAGCAGTGGAAGATGAGGAAGACTTTGGAGAGAGGCTTCTTTTGCTCCACCTGCCACCCTCTCCTGGATCCCCTCTCCAAGCATCCCTTGGAGCCACTTTTTTTTTGGAAGGAGGAAGGCAGGGCAATTAGGGTTAAATTACTTGCCCGAGGACACACAGCTCATAAGTGTTAAGTGTCTGAGACCAGATTTGAACTCAGGTCCTCCTGAATCCAGGGTTGGTGTTCTATTCACTGCACCACCTAGTCACCCCCTCCTTGGAGGCACTTTCATTCACATTTAGCCCTCTGGGGACCCAAAATGGAGACTGCGCCTTTCTGTCAGGTCCTCTTAGAGCTGTAACCAGGGTGAGAGAGACTGTGATTTTCTGCCATGATGCCAATACGAGGGGGATATCTCCCTAGTCACTGCCTACCCTCCCTGGTCCTTGCAGCACCATGAGAATACAATCTCAGGAATTAGCTTTAAAAACCCCCATCCATTATTCCATCAATGACCCTGCTTGAGTGACCATATGCATGGCCTCATCCTGAGTACCAAGGGGAAATATGAAGAAACCAAAGATTTTTAATAGGAAAGAAAGAAAAGTGATCTCAATCCCCCTCAGGCAGCTAAAATCTCCTGGCCTGATCTTAATAACATCCAACATTTAGACGGTGCTGTAAGACTGACCAAGGGTTTTAGGTATCTTATGCCAATGGAGCATCCCAAGGACCCTGTGAGGTGGGTATTCCAAAGCATATGATGAAAACATTGTGGATTTAGAGATAAAAAGGTCATACAATCAAAGAGTTAGAGCTGGAAACATTATCAAAAGACATCTGGTCCAATCCTCTAATGTTACAGAAGAGGAGACTGAAACCCAGGGAAGTTATTAAGTGACTATACCAAACTCACACAGGAAAGTCAGGATTTGAATTCAGTTCCTCTGACCCAAAACCCTATAATTATATATATATATATATATATATATATAGATGATAGATGATAGATAGATAGATAGATAGATAGATAGATAGATAGATAGATAGATAGATAGATAGATAGATAGAGATAGATAGATAGATATACAGAGAGAGATACAGAGAGATATAGAAATATTTATGAAATATTTATTTTATCTTCCTTCTACTCCTACCCCTTTGGAAAAAATAAAATTACATTATGTTCTGTGCTCTTTCCCTATCATGTATTGTCTGTTTCTATTATTTTTATCCCCATTTTACAGATAAGGAAGTTGAGGCTCAGGGACTTGCTTAAAGTCATAGAACTAAGTAATGGTCAAGTCAACTAGCATTTATGAAATACCTATTTTGGGCCAGCCACTGTAGTAAACACTAGGGTACAAAAAAAGGCCCAAATAATCGCTCCCCTCAAGAAGATGACCACTTCAAGAGGATGTCAGAGAGTAGGATCCGAATTTATGTCTTCCTGACTACAGGTCCAGAGCTCTGGCCACTGAAGAACATTCCTTCTCTGGTCCAAAGGCAGAGAGTTTTCTTGGTGGTGTCCTTCTAAAAGTATCTCTGGCCAAAAAGGGATGACATACAATCATAGAAAACTTAGAGGTCGTAGATCAAATCCCCTCACTTCACAGATAAGAAAACTGAGGCACAGAAAGGTTAAATGTTTTGCTCACATAAGAAACACATGGCAGTGCTGAAATTTGAACTCAGGCTCCCAAACCAGGGCTCTTCCCACTATTCCACATGGCCTCCCTAGAGCCTTTAGTCCCACCTCCTTATTTTACAGATGAAGACATGGACACCCAGAGGAGGGGGAGAGAAGTAATTTACCTGGGTTTGCACTGAAAATAAGCAGTGTTTGAAGCCAGATCCTTTGACTTGCAACATCCCCTCCTTTCCCAACAGGTATGAATGGTTCAAGGAGTTGGATCTGAAGTGGTATGCTCTGCCCGCTGTGGCCAACATGCTCCTGGAAGTGGGTGGCCTAGAGTTTCCTGGGTGCCCATTCAATGGCTGGTACATGGGGACTGAAATTGGTGTCCGAGATTTCTGTGATGTCCAGAGGTACAATATTCTGGAGGTAAGAGAAACATAGCTATACCCTTGATATAAAGGAAAAGGAAAGGAAAAATAAGAAGCAAAACCCTTGTAACAAACATGCATAGCCAAGCCAAACAAATACCCACATTGGCCATGACCAAAAATGTGTATCTCATTCTGCATGATGAGTCTCTTTTTTCTCCATCTAGATGTGGACGGCATTCTCCATTATTGGCCCTTGGGAATCATGGCTGATCATTGTGTTAGGCAGTTCTTAAGTCTTCCAAGACTGTTCATTTTTATAATGTTGTTATTGTCTTAGTTGTACACTGGGTTCTGCTCACTTCACTCTGCATCTGTTAATTTAAGTCTTCCCAGGTTTCTCTGAATCTGTCCCTTTTGACATTTCTTATGGAAGAATAATGCCATAATTCACATGGTATAATTTGTTTGACCATTCCCCAACTGATGGATAGCCCCTTACTTTCCAGTCCATTGACACCACAAAAAGAGATGTTAGTAATATATATATATATATATATATATATATATATATATATATATATATATTGTATACATGGACTCTTTTCCCTTTGGTTTCTTTGCTCTAAAGGGATTAACTGTCCCCTGTCATCTTGCTTCCCTGCAGGAAGTTGGAAGGAGGATGGGTCTGGAAACACACAAGTTGGCTTCTCTCTGGAAAGACAGGGCGGTGATTGAGATCAACGTTGCCGTGCTGCATAGTTTCCAAGTAAGTTAAGCATTTATGGGGTAGTCTTTGTCCTTGCTGAGGTAAGCATTCCCCTTCCCTTTTCAATAAACAAGTATTTGTTCAGTATTTACTATGTGTCAGGCACAAAGAAAGGCAGAAACACAGCCCCTGCCCTGAAGGAGTTTATGTTCTCATGGAAAAGATGGCTCCCTTCTAAGTAAGTGCATGGGAGATATGGACAGAGTAATTGGAACATAACCAGAGAGGGAAAGACTCTAGCAGCTGTCAGGAATAAGTCCTGCCCTAGGGTTTTGTCTGGAGTCAAGGCTTATGAATACACATAATAGGCTGTTGAGAACATGCTAGAGGACCTCCAGAATAAAGCATTCTGGACCCATTCCTCACCCCAGCCCCACCTTTGGATCAAACACCTGGCAAATTCTCAGGAGAGGCCTCTGGGCAGGGATCCCAGGGTCTTAGGTCACTGGGGCTTCTTCCCTGGGAAGGAAATGGTACAGCTTGCTCCCCATTCCTCAGGAGATTTGCTCATTGGGTCACAGATCCAGAACTGGAAGGGACCTTAGAGCCCATCTAGGCCAACCCCAACTGAGTACCAGGGAGAGTAAGTAACTTGATCACCTAGGTAGCAAGCCTCTGTGGCAGGATTTGAACCAGGGCCTTCTTGGCTGCAAGAGCAGCAATCCATACACCATGCCAGGCTGAGAAATGAACTGAAATGTTCTGACATTATTAGACTGGGAGTTTCTGGAGGACAGGGTCTGGTTTTTCTTTTCTTTGCATGCCCAGCACTTAGCACAGTGTCTGGCACATAGCAGGTGTTCAATAAATACTTGTTGACTGACCGAATGACCTGCCATGATGTCACTTTAGAGAAAAGACTTCTTCCTTTGTTTTACAGATGAGAAAATTGAGACCCAGAAATTTTAAATGAATTGTCCAAGTTTATTCAGTCAATTAGACACAGAGTTGGGCTGCAAATCACTAGAACAGTGCTTTGTTGTTGTTTGTACTTTATTCTCAAAGAGGTCCATGACATCAAGAAGGTAATGTCATGACTTGCAAGTGAATTGGGTTTAAGTGAGGCAGGGCTGTGCTCTTCAGGAGCCATCTGGGTCCAGTGGCAAGACATAGATCAAGATTACTGGAGATGGCCCCAAATGCAGTGGGAGACCTTGGCCTTTTTAAGCTAAGGTCTTTCCCAGGTCTCACTTGGTCTGAGGCTATGCTCAATTAGTCCTTAAGGTTAGATGAGAAACGAGTCCATGGAACACCTAGTTCTTTCTGCTTTTTCTGTTGTTTTTTTTTAATAAGACAATGATTTATTTAAAAACCCTTCTTTTCCCCTAGTATGTTTGCTTTCAAAGGGCTTTCACATCCTTGAGAGAATCAACAGCTACAGATAAGAGTGATTCAAACTCCTTTTTCTTCTCATACTGGGAATATTGTCTCATAACAAAAAAGGGAGTCAGCTCAGTTGAGAAGCTCAAGCTTTGGACAAGTCCTATAACCTCTGTGAGTCCCAGCTTCCTCTCTCATAAGATGAAAGGAATTGGTTTGTCTTTCCAGCTTTGGATTTCTATGATTCTACCAGTCTATGAAACTGTCCTTTTCTTCCAGAAAGAGATCATGTCATAGAGTCGCAGAATCTCAGAGTTAGAAGGGACCATAGAGGCCAAGAACTCCCTCTAGGAAATGCCCAGCAAGTGGTCATTCAACCTTTGATTAAAGTCTTCCAATGAGGGCAAGCCACTCCAGACATATCTCTGCCAAGACATACCTCTGCCGAGACATAACTCTGCGGAGACATACCTCCCAATCTACTTTCCTTGATAGGAAATGTTTCCTTACATTAATCTAAATTGACCCTCTGCAATTTCCATCAAGAGGTCATGGTACTTTCTTCTCAGACCAAGTAGGAAAAAGTCACATCCTTCTTCCTTGTGACAGCTCTTCAAATGCTTGAAGGCAGTCATCATTTCCTCCTTAAGTCTTCTCTGAATATTCCCTGTTCTTTCAGTAAGGTATGGAATGGTGAGACCTTAAAGCCCTATTCATTACCTTGCTGTTCCCTTATTCTCCAAGAGTTATGTGGCATAGTGGGGGAAGCCATGTACCTTGAGAATCAGGAAGTCCAAAACTAGGGTTTAAAGCCTGCCTCAGAGGCTTAGTTGCTCTGTGACTGTGGGTAAGTCATTTGACCTGCCTAGATCTCTGCTTCCTCCTCTGTAAGGTGTGAGATTCAGTGATCTCTGAGGAACCTCCCTGATCTATAACCCTGTGTTACATACCAGTTGTGTGACCATGGGCATGTCTCATAACCTGTCTGTGCCTCTGTTTTCTTATTGATTAAATGAGAAGGTTGGACTCAGTGACCTTTGAGGACCCTTCCAGCTTGAAAGTTATGGTCCTCTGGGCCAATGACTAGACAGTAGCCCCCATAAGGAAGTGGTTTCTAGTGACTCCTTTGACCTAGGTAATAAGCTGCCAGCCGTTACTATATTACCTTCAGATGCCAGAAGTCTGGACCACAGAGACAAAGGCTCTGGCCCTTCATTTTGAAAAGATAAAATATCATCCACAGACTTTTGAAGGGAAAAGATCAAAATGTTTAGAATCTTCCTGGGGAGAAATTTTTCTCCTCCCAAGCAGACAAAAAAGAAGTCTCCTCCTCCTTCTGAGCCTCAGTTTCCTCTTCTGTAAAGTGAGGTCAGGTTCAATGTTTCAGCTTTGGTTGGGTTGTTTGTAGATGGAGCCATTTGTTTCTAGGGGGAGCAGTGCCATCTACAAGCCCCATTGGACCCAATTCAAGAAGTGAATCACTAACAGTTAACGAGCCCCTTCAGACATTTCATTAGCAGCTCTGCCACTGATCACACTTCTTGAAACAGCAGCAGATTGAGCGAGAAGTGTGTTTAAAACAAATTAGAGACATTTCTCACACCAGCTCTCCACGGCTGGGGCAACAAATAACAGCCAAAGATGCTGAGACATCCCGACAGAGAGGGGGAAAAACGTGCCAAGCCCAGCTCCCTATCAAATGGCTTCTGTCCAAGGTGCTGACGGCAGCTGGCGATGAGAGGTTGGCATCAGTGAGTCAAACCAGACGTGTCTGGGCTGAGCTTCACCTCCCTGGTTCTCAGTTTCTACCTCTGTAAAGTGGGAGGCCTATTTCAGATGACTTCTAGGGTCCCTTCCATTAAAGGCATGATTAGAGAATTTTTTTTTTTGTCTTAGGGAAGATAGTACAAAATGGTCTTCAATCTCAGTGGTAGAAACTGTGGGGTTATCCATCAGGCACTCACTTGGGATGGAGCCTCACAGTTTCTTATTTTAACTAATTTTTCTTTTTACAAATAATATTTTATTTTCCCTAGTTACATGTAAAGACAAATTTTAATATTCATTTTTTTTTTAGATTTTGAGTTCCAATTTTTCTCTCTCCCTCCCTCCCTGAGACTGTAAGCAATGTAATATAGGATATACATGTTCAATCAGGCAAAACATATTACCATATTAGTCATTTAACTAATCTTTCTAATTAAGCTCCTTCTTCCTCCCTCTTCTCTATGCTGCTGAAGGACTGTGGGTGCTATCATCCTTCTAAATTTCAGTGCCTTGAGACAAAGTCCTGGTTGTCCTTCCCTAGTTATAATTAAGGCATCCTAGGACTATGTTTCTATGAACTCCCTAGGTGATTCTAAAGCCAAGTAGGCTATTTGGTTTCAACAGAAGTAAGAAGCTGGGTGCAAACAGGAAAAAAAGGCCATCTGGTAGCTGACCTAGTTTGGGAAGAGCTGTGTGAGAAAAATCACTATCCTGGGGAATCCCAAGCCTGTTTGTGAAAGAGGCAGAATTGGGATAAGGATGGGATAATGTTCTACCAACTCTGCTTCATACTGAGATGTTGAGGCTATGCCCCTTCACCCACTTTTTAAATCCAATTGAATTCAACTGGAATTCAATCAGACAATTTCCTAGGCTTCCATTCTTCCAGGTATGGTGAGTTCCTAGTTCTTGACATCCTTTCACAAAAGGGTCCCCAAGACTTCAAGATATAATTTAGGATCAAGAAGGTCATAGATCTAGACCTGGAAAGAACCTTAGAGTCTACCTCTGCATTGTACAGATGAGGAAACTGAGGCCTGTAGAGGGTAAGTGGCTTGCCAAGGGTCAGCACCTAGCAGGATTCAGCCTCCCACCTTCCTGACTCCAGGCTTTATCCTCTATGACCTACCTCTAAGAGCTACCTCTTTGCTGAGATGACTATGGGCATACCACCAAGTATTAACTTAACCTGAAACTTAGTGTTGTCAATAATAGAATAATAGGATTTATAGCTAGAAGGAACCGTTTAGAGGGGACAAAGTCTAACTCTTTATTTTACAGATGAGGAAACTGAATCTGAGAGGGGTCAAGTGACTTTCCTAGAGTCTCACAGTTAGTAAGTGTCTGACACAGGATTTGAACTCAGGTTTTCCTGATTCCAAGTTGAGCACTCAACCTACCATGCCACCTGGTTCTTTGATGATCAGAAAACTGAAGTGAATTGCTCATAGTTTTCTGTCTTGTATCTTAGTAAACAGTAGACCACCAGGAGGTACCTCCGAGGCCACCTGTAAGCTCCTAGGTGTTGTAGTGCCTGCGTCCTGTACTTGGAATCAAGAAGACCTGAATTCAAATCTAGCTTCAGACACTTACTAATTGCATGATCCTGGGAAAATCACTCGGCCTCTCTCAGACTCTGTTTTCTCATCTGTAAAATGAGGATAATAGCAACACCTACAAAGTTGTTGTGAGGATCAAGTGAGATAACATAGGTTAAAGCATTTTGTAAATTCTGGTTATTATTATTGTCGCTGGGCTGTTTCATATAACCCCCTCATTTTACAGATGAGTAAATTGAGGGCCAAGAAGGTTAAAGTAATTTGTCCAATAGCATCTAGGTAGTAAATGACAGAGGCAGGATTAGACTGAGCTCCTTTTACTGACTCCAGAGCCAGAACACTTTCCACTGGATCTTATGCCCTTAGTAGAGGGAATTCCCATGTTGGGAGCACTCTATACTGACATAATCACACCTCCTTTGCATGTTTGTATATACTATGGTCAGAATTAGCGACGATATTTCTGGAGATGTTTTTTCCTCCCTAGGAAGTGTTTTCCAATTCATTTCACCTGTGATTCAATCATCTTTTGTTTGTTTCATTTAGCTGCAGAATAGTGCAGAATAAGGCCAAGGATGATTGTCATTCCCATTTTACAGGTAGTGAAAAGCAAGACCTGCCTTTGCTCCTTGCTCCTTGCCCCTTGCCACCTCACTGTATCCCCTTGTGCTTCCTTTTGTTTTAGAAACAAAATGTTACCATCATGGACCACCACTCTGCAGCGGAATCCTTTATGAAATACATGCAGAATGAACAGAAGTCCCGAGGAGGTTGCCCAGCAGATTGGGTTTGGCTGGTCCCACCAATCTCTGGGAGCATCACCCCTGTGTTTCATCAGGAGATGCTAAACTACATTCTTTCCCCTTTCTACTACTACCAGGTAAGCAGGCCCTGGAATTCACTTCCAGTCTCAAGAGTATCATTCAGTGCTTTGGTCACTACTGGCCTCCCCTGTCCCTAAGCCTGAAAGAGGTCAGATGAGGGTCATTTGTCCATCAAGCATTTGTTAAGCATCTATTATGGACTGGACACTGTGCTATATGCTGGGGCTACAAAAGCCAAAATGGGATAGTTCCTGACCTCAAGAGGCTTACATCTATTGGGGAGGAACAATTGGTCAAGCAGCAGGCATTTATTAAGCAACTACTGTATGCTAGGCACTGTGCTCGATGCTGAAGATCAAAAGACAAAAACAGTGAATCTGTGATTTTAAATGATTGAAAAGGACAAGAGCCTCCCTGGTTCCCTCTTACCCCAAACAACGCCCACAACAGGGAAGGCTATTATTAGGTAGCAGAGTCAATGCTGCATTCTATTCAACCTTCTTTCCTACATGGAAGTTTTTTGTTTAGACTGGCTGTCTTCTGCATATTGCTTAATGATTATGAAATAACTAAATAAAGGCAGCTCATCACGGTGGATAAAGGACTAGGCTTAGAATCAGGGAGACCTAGGTTCAGATCCAATCTTTGACACTTATTAATTTACTGTGTGACCCTGGGTAAACCCCTTAACTTTCCTGAGCCTCAGGCAATTTTCCATGTTGCAGATGGGTTGTGGGTCTGCCTTGGTAGAGAAGTATCTGTCCTTGGAGTTCCCCATATCACTGAAATCAAAGTTTCCTTAATGAATTTGTGTTAACAACTGAACTAATATTTTTTTATTATTTTTTAGTATTCATTTTTTAAAAAATTTTGAGTTCCAAATTTTTCCCTCCTTCCCACCCATCTCCTACCTATTTGAGAAGGCAAGCAATTGGATATCAATTTTACGTGTGAAGTCATGTAAAACATTTCCATATTAACCATGTTGCAAAAAAAAGGAAGAGAAATAAGAAAGTTTTTAAAAAGTGCTTCAATCTGCACTCATACTCCATCAATTCTTTCTCTGGAGGTAGATAGCATTTTTCTTTTTCTTTCCTTTTTTTTTGTACTGAGATATTTTAATATTATAAAATGTAAATTTGGTAAAGTCTTATTTCTTTTTTAGTTTCTTTTTTCTTTTTATTAATTAACTTATTTTTAGTTTTTAATATTCTCTTCCACCAGATTTTGCGTTCCAAATTTTCTCCCCATCTATCCCCTTACCTCCCCCACCCCAAGAGGCCATGCATTCTGATTGCTCCTCCCCCAAATCTTCCCTCCCTTCTAGCACCCTCCTCCCCTTATCTCATCCCCTTCCCTTCTATTTTTCTGTAGGGTAAGATAGATTTCTATACCCTATTGCTGGTATATCTTATTTTCCAGTTGCATGTAAAAATAATTTTTAACATTTGTTTGAAAAACTTTGAGTTCCACATTCTCTCCTTTCCATCCTTCCCACCCACCCTCATTGAGAAGGCAAGCAATTTAATATAGGTCATAACCTGTGTAGTCAGGATAGCATTTTTTTGTCATAAGTCCTTTGGAATTATGACAAAAAATTATTTAAAAATAATAATTAATTAAAAAATTATTAATCTTGGATCCTTGTATTGATCAGAGTAGTCAAGTCTTTCACATTTGATCATCATATTGCCATGACTGTGCACAATGTTCTGGTTCTGTTCACTTCACTTTGCATCAGTTCATACAAGTCTTTTCAGGTTTTTCTAAAAGCATCCTGCTTGTAATTTCTTGTAGTACAATAGCATTCCATCATAATCATATACCACAACTTGTTCAGTCATTCCCCAATTGATGGATATACCCTCAATTTCTAATTCTTTGTCATCACAAAAAAGGGCTGCTATAAATATTTTGCTATGTATCAGTCCCTTTCCCTTTTCTTGATCTCTTTGGCATACAGATCTAGTAGTGGTATTGCCGGGTCAAAGTCTTTTATAGTCCTTTGAGCATAGCTCCTCCAAATTGTTCTCCATAATGTTTGGATCAGATCACAACTACACCAACAGTACATTAATATCCCAATTTTTCCATATCCCTCCAGCATATGTCATTTTCCTTTTCTGTCATGTTAACCAATCTGATAGGTATGAGGTGATATGTCAGAGTTATTTTAATTTACATTTCTCTGATCAATAGTGATTTGAAACAATTTTTCATGTGACTATTGATAGCTTTGATTTATTCTTCTGAAAACTACCTTGAACTAATTAATGTTTCAAATTAAGTCCATTCCTAAACTTTACCGCCAAACCTTTTGATTCTCCAAGTAAACCCAGATTAATGGACCTTTTCTCCCTTGTGTCACTTTTTTTTCCTAGGTGGAGGCCTGGAAAACCCATGTCTGGCATGATGAGAAGAAGAGGCCCAAGAAAAGAGAGATCAAATTAAAGGTCTTGGTCAAGTAAGTATAAGAGATCAGGATTTTAAAATAAGAATGGAACTATCTCCTTCCAGTAAATTCCTACCAGCCTCTTCTCTCACCTCTCCCCACTCCCCAAGCCTTGGGGTGGGAGGGAATCAAAGAAGAATGGTTATCTTTTGACACTATCTACTAAATTCAACTTTATTGGCTAAAATTCACTTTTGGAGTTGCCATCTGATCTATCTTCCTCTATTCTCTTCCCCAAAGTGACTAGGAAGAAAGTAAGAGGAGAGGGAGGAGAGGGAAATAATGGTCAAGGTTTGTGGGTGAGCAATCATTTGAGTTACTAACGCCTGTCACCTCAAGCCTCCTCCCCCCATCAACCTCTCCCATCCCCAAGCCCTCCCTGTTTTGTGTGTGACACCTCACCTGGGTAATCTGTTGTCCATCCCCACAGAGCAGTGTTCTTTGTCTCTGTCCTGATGCGCAAGACCATGGCAGCCCGGATCAAAGCCACAGTGCTCTTTGCGACAGAGACAGGAAAATCAGAAACTCTGGCTAGGGATTTGGGAGAGCTGTTCAGCTGTGCTTTCAATACCAAGGTAAGTTTTTGGTTCCTGGACCCACATAGGGCTGTTCCTTTTAACCTTCGTGCCTATCCAACCTGTCGAATTATCTGTACTGAGTAAATGGAAGGTGTATAGGGATGGGAAGATGTGATATTTGGGGGATAATTTACATTTTTCATTTTATAGCCCATTCACTCTGGGGTCCACATCAGCCACCTTTTGTGAAGACTCCTTGGGTATGGGCCAGACCAAACTTTATGAAATGTACACAGGAATTAAGTCGTTCTACAAATAGAATCACACAATTCACAGTTGCAGGATAATTTAGAAATCATCTAATCCAGTGGCACCAAATTCAAGTAGAAAAGGATCCCTGTGGGTTGTATCTTGATTTAGAAAACCACAAATTATCATCATCTCTGGTTTTTTTATTGTTAAGAATTTACCAATTCCATTTTAATCTGGCTTGGGCTACACTCTGGAGTTTTGCAGGCCTCTTGGCTAACTGGCCTTGAGTTGGACACCTCTGGATCCATCCTCCACCCAAGTCACAAATCCAATCTAAGGCATCCTCAGGTGGTCACTGGTCTCTGCTTAAAGGCCTCTACTGACGGGCAACTTGCTCCATCTAGTGAAAACCATTTCTGAACAGCTCGAATTGTGGAGTGTTTCTGTATGTTGAAATGAAATGTGTCTTCCACTACCCTTCACCCACTGAGCCCAGTTCTGTCTTCTGGGGCCAGGATGAGCAAGTGAATGAGGACCCAGTTAGAATAAGACACATATTGTGATTATCGAATGATGAATCTGATTTTTAATATTTTTAAACATATGCTTCATAACTTAGACAAGTGCAATGTTCCAAAATATTTTTAGAATGCCTCTCTTGCAATGGCCTTCAGGGTCTCTGACACTTTCCCATGAAACACCTCAATGGTGGCACATCTTAATACTTTGAACTTGGATCAGAGAAGATTCCAGAGTCATGAGTTTTGTGAGAGACATAGTCAAACCAATGGGAAAGATATTTTTTTTTCAAGTCTTAATTATGAGCTACATCATACAAGTGAGAGAGGAAAAGAGACTTTTCTTGTGGCTACATTGTTCTTTGGGAACTATTACTATGGATAAGAACTTTTCTTTTAGATGCATTGTTCTTTGGGCACCATTGCTATGGATGGGGACCATTTCTCATAAAGCATTATTCTTTGGAAATCATTACTATGAATAAGGACCATTTCTTATGGACACATTGTTCTCAGGGGACCATTACTATGTCCCTTAATACACTATGAGGAATGGTTCAGGGGAAAGAGTATTGACTCTAGATTCAAAGGACTTAAATTCAAACTCTATCTTAGATGCCTATTACCTGTGTGACCTTGGTCAAGTTGACCTCCCTGGTCCTCAGTTTCCCCATCTGTAAAATAAGGACCAGATAACCTCTGAGGTCCCTTCCAGGTCAAGATCAAGGATTCTATGATTCTTATTCATGATTATAGCAGTGGCTAGAGAGAAATCATAGGATTTCAAGCTGTAAGGGACCCTAGAGGTCATATAGTCTACTTCTTTCATTTTACAGATGGGGAAACTGAGGCCCAGAAAAGCTAAGTGACTTGCCCAAGGTTGCACAGGTATAAGTGATAGAGACAGAGTTTGAATTCAAGTCCTCCTATGCCCAAGTCCAGCATTCTTTCCATGACATCTTATGCTTTTGAGTGTCTATGTTGTCTGAAGAAGATCAGGGAAGTCACCTCTCAATGGTTAGATCAGACCTCGGCTAGAAACTTTGGGTAAACAACACATTGTTGCCTTTAGGCCAAATGTTTGAGTTCTAAAGATGCTGAATGACTCCCATTCAGGCACAGTTGACTTAAGGTGACCTCTTGGGTCACTTCCGACACTGAGATCTGGGATTATGGGATCTTTATTTCTGATTGTTTTACCATGGCATCAGTATCCAGGATGTCATTCATAGATTTGATGGGACAAACTCTACTTTTCCTTGGATACTCATATCAAGCAGAGAGCTAAGACGATTCGGTATAGACCCAGATCAACAGCTCTTGGAATCCCTGACAGGCTGCTACTCAGCCTTCCCTAGTTCCCTTCTACCCCCCAGACTCACCAGCTTCCACAGTAGGACCAATACAGAGCCCCAAGCCACTTACTGGGTCCACACCCTGCTCACCTCTCATGCCTCGCTCCACATTGGAAAGCATGACTCTGTAAAGTTGGCCCCTTGAAGGCTAAATTTAGGGTCATTGTTTCTTTTAGATTCTCTGCATGGATGAATACAGACTGAGTGACCTAGAGAAAGAGAAGCTGCTTCTGGTGGTTACCAGCACTTTTGGAAATGGAGATTCTCCTGGGAATGGTGAGGTAAGTTTCACCAAAATGGAAAATAGAGAATTCCTCCATTCTACTAGGATTATGGGATGCAACCAGAAAGCATTAGAGTCTTAGAGCTGCCTAGAAGTTTAAGTGACTCTCCCAGGGTCACACTGTCAGTGTGCGTTGTAGATGGGATTTGAGGCAGTCTCAGTCTTTCTTAATTTGAGGTCAGTTCTCTCTCCTCTGGGCCACACCACCTCTGATTTGTTAATGATTCATTTGCTTTAAAGCAGTTCTAGTAGTGGGCAATATTCCACTGGCAGAGAGCTGGAAATGGCTTTCTTTGTAGATATGTCCTTCCCCTAGGAGGTCCACTACAATTCACCTGAATATGCTGGGAGATAATTCTCAGGTTATTGACTTCTGGCAATGGCAGTGGCCAGAAAGGGTTTGAGTGCTGTCCAAATAGCAGTCAGTCAACAAACATTTACTATGTGTTTACTACATGTCAGGCATTGCATTAAGCATTGGGGCTACAAAGAAAGGGCAAAAAAATGTCCCTGCCCTCAAGTAGTGTATATTCTAATGGAGAAGACAATAATATGTAAATAACTAGGTACATGTAAGATATATTTAGTGTAAATGGAAGGCAATCAGAGAAGAGAAGTGACTAGCAGCTGGAAGGACTAGGAAGGGCCTCTTCTAGAAGATGGGACTGAGTGTTAATAGAAACGAGAGAAACCAGTAGGCAGAGGTGAGGGCTTAGAGCAGTGATGTAAAATTCACAAAGAAATAGGGGCCATTAAACCATACATAAGGACCCCTGTGGGCTGCCCTGTGGGGCCACTAGGTAGCACTGTAGTGCATAGAGTGCTGAACCTAGAGTTAGGAAGACAGATCTTGAGTTCAAATCCTACCTCAGACAGTTCCTAGCTGTGGCACCCTGGGTAAGTCGTTTCACCCTGCTTGCCTCAGCTTCCTCATCTGTAAAATGAAGGGGGTGGACAGGATGGTCTCTGAGGTCCCTTCTAGCTCTAGAACTTATTTCTAGAGGTAGACTTGTGGACCCAGTGGGAAAATGAAGGGTTGAGGGTGACTGCAAGGTTGTAGACGTGAGGACCTGAAAGGATGTCAGCATTCTGGACAGAAATGGAGAAATCGGAAGAGAAGTCAGCTTCTGAGTAGGGAATAAGATGATAATTCCAGGTTTGGACATGTTGAGTTTATCATCCTCTGGTAAGCATTATTTTATTTGATTTTGGAGTCTGATAATTCTGTGATGTTCCCTCTCTCTAGAAACTGAAGAAGTCCCTGTTTCTCCTGAAGGAGCTAAAAAATAAATTCAGGTAGGTCTTTTTCCTGCTCCCCCTGCTGTTTGGTATCAGGTCAGGTCCCTCAGTGAATCCCCCCTCCCCCCACCAAATTCTGACCTCTTGCTCACTTTCCCCTATATGTCTGTCTCTTCTGTGGATAGATATGCTGTGTTTGGTCTCGGCTCCAGCATGTACCCCCAGTTCTGTGCCTTCGCCCATGATATCGACCAGAAGTTTTTGCAACTAGGCGCCTCTCAACTTGCACCCACCGGAGAAGGAGATGAACTTAGTGGCCAAGATGAGGCATACCGCAGCTGGGCACTGAATACCTTCAAGGTAGTTTCCTAGCTGGATTCTGGAGAGAAGAGTAAACTGCATTTGTAGGAGATGCCCAGGGTGGCATGATCAGGCTTGGGCAGCCAGGGTCTCCTGTCTCCCAGCTACAGGAGGACAAGTCTCTGGGCATTACCCCATTGCTTTTTGTTTTGTTTTGTTTTGGCTTTGAAAGCCCCATCCTGAGCAAAGCTTGAGGAGCTTGGGGAACAATTATGCTCATGACAAAGTATAAAGTCATTTTATTTTATATATAATATGATATGAAATGATATCATATAATATAAAAAATATAAAGTCATTTTATTTTATATACTATATATAATATGATATGAAATGAAAAGAAATGAAATGATATAATATAACATAAAAATATGAAGTCATTTTCATTTTTAAAATGGATATAGATATGGAAAAGGTATCAGGGATTTCGAATGACATCCCTATGGGAATAAAATCTTTCATCGACATTCTCAGCAAGTGGTCATCTCACTTCGGCTTAAAGGCCTCCAATAATGGGGAATTCACTCTCTTTGGAAATAATCCATTCAACTTTAGATGGCCTGGAGGTTTTTTCCCCTTATATTGAGTCATAAATTTGCCTAAATTTAAATACAAATAGCCTAGTCTTCCTAATTATGTCCTGGACTGGAAGTCAGAATCAGAGCACCTACCAAACACACCTCACAGTTTCCAGTTCCATGCCTTTGCTGACACTTTGCTGGAATAGCCTCCCTTTCTCATTCTTGGAGGTGATTGGGGGACGAGCTCAAGCAAGTTTCTGCTTTTACTCTACCATCTTGGCTCTTGCCCACCCCCCTCCCCACTTTTCATTCTTTAAAGCCTGGCTTGAATCTGTGATATAAGCTTATTGAAGGCAGAAACTGTTCTTTTTTTCATCTTTGAATTCCCAGGGCTGGAGCACAATGCTAGGTACATAGTAGGTGCTTAATAAATACCTGTTGATTGATCTGGGAAACCTTCCCTGACAGTCCCCACTGGCCAAACTCCCTCCCTCTGAATCCCTATAGGACCACCTGGTTCTATTCACTTAGTTTTGTCCTGTCCTGACATGTGACATCTCTCCTGTCATTCCTTAATCCTTGTACCAACATTTAATCTTTGGGTGTTTATAGTACAGCCCCACTATCTACTCCCCAAAGCCTGGAATCTCTCTTGATCCTTCTTGGGACACTCTTATCCTTCTTCTCTTTGGTCTTCTCTTTTCCAGGAAGGATCATCCCCCATCTCTTTCCTCACCTGCCTAAGTTCTATTTTCCTTCATTGTGCCAAGAGCATGGGAGGTGCTCAATAAATGTTTATTGACCCCTCATTAACACCTCTATGTCAGAGAACTGGTCACTGAACTAGGAAAGGTTGCCAATGTCTCCCTCTCTTATCCCAGGTGGCCTGTGAGACTTTCAACATCCAAGCCAGGCAAACAATTCAGATCCCCAAGTTGTATACTACAAATGAAACTTGGAACCCTGAAAATTACCGCCTTGTACAGGATCTCCAGCCCCTGGACCTCAACAAAGGTATCTGGCTTCTCTGTATCAAAGGAGTTTCCCTCCTTTCCTGAACTGGAATTTTAGAGGGTCTGTGCCATACAATTGAGGGTTCCCGGACCTAAGGTGTGCCAGTCAATTTTGAGGTTACTTGGCATAATCTTGGTGAGAAGAGCCAAGTTAATAGTCCATGGGAACATGTTAAGTAATATTTCAGAAAATTTTCACTGTTCATCCCTTTAAGGATAAGGGAAAGGTGATGGAGTTGGCATGAAAGGAGGGGACTATTCCATAGATATGCTGGTAAATATTTAACTGCCGGCTCTATGGGGGAAAAAGTATCCACATGACACACTTTTAAGTTTAACCTGCATCATTGGCATTTTCTCCATCACTTTTTAAATCAAGACAATCAACAAAACAATTGAGCCTCAATTTATAACATTTATTGATTTCGAAGGTGTAAATGTTCACTTTGAAATTTTAACAATCAGCTCTTGAGCTGCCTAGCTCCAGCCTACCCCTGGCGCCATGTGACAAATGCTAGCTAGGTTTTAGTAAGGAGGTGTGTATTAGGGCACTAACCATCATGATGAGATGAGTCTGCAGTCTCTAGATTAGATGACTTTATCCTCTGCCTCTTTAATGAGTCTGTCCCTCTCCTACCTTCTTCCAGGGACCACCAAGATCCCTCATTTAACAGTAGCCTTAGAAAATAGATTCAGACAAAGGACTATTAATCCCCATCCCTTCCCTCATGCAATACATGAGCAAATCCTGCATTCATCATATTTCTTTCCACCACAGCCCTCAGCAGTATGCATGCCAAGAATGTGTTTTCCATGCGGCTCAAATCGAGACAGAATCTGCAGAGTCTCAAATCCAGGTATAGTGAGCAGCACTTTCTGATACAGAACAGAATTTCCAAAGGGATGTTTAAGGAGTTTAACTTTTTTTTTAAAGCAATTGGGGTTAAGTAACTTGCTCAAGGTTACATGGCCAGTTATTTCTGGGTGTGGTGCTAAGTATCTGAGCCCAGATTTGATCCCTAGGTCATCCGACACTGGAGCCAGTGCTTTTACTCGCTGAGCCACCTGGCCTCATTTAACTTTTTAATGAACAAAAGCAAAGAGAAATCAAGTTAGTCCATCAATCGACAGGCATTCATTAAAAGCCTACTATGTGTAAGGCACTGTGCTAGGTCGTAGGGCTACAAAGAAAATTAATGAAACAATCCCTACTCTCAGGAAGCTTATACTGTAAAGGCAACAAGCACATATAGAAATATATACAGAATAAATATAAGGAAAAAAGATGTGAATAAATGGAATCAATCAATAAGGAGGAAGAGATCTCTATTGGTGGGGAGGGTAATCTGTTCCTAGAACTTGTGAACCAAGGCTATTATTCACTTGGGGAAAATGTCCAGTAAATGGCCTTTGGCTCTCTCTGGAAATCCCCAAACCTACCCAAGCAGCACCTTCTGGAAGCAACCCCCTGAACCCATAAGACTCAGATGTTTCTTTAACTATCAGGTATTTGGAAGTAGCTTCTTGTCTTTACTAGACCAGCGGGGGGTCAGGCTGATGGGTGAAGGGATGGGCACATTTCCTGGGGAAACTGGAGCCAGAGGGGTCCACCCATCCCCAGGCCATAAAGGAAATCCTACTGATGTCACTGTGGCTTTTACATTTCTCTCTTAGCCGGGCAACCCTCCTTATTAAACTTTCCTGTGAAGGAAACGAGAATCTGAATTATGCACCAGGAGAGCATCTTGGGGTTTTTCCTGGCAACCAGCCCACCCTCGTTCAGGGTATTATAGAGCGAATTAAGGATGGCCCATCACCTCACCAATCCATCCACCTTGAAACCCGTGATGAAAATGGTAAGTTCTTTCCCAGAGAGTAAATCTAAGACACTAGTCCCTTTCCGAGCTCTCTTCTTTGTCCAAGAGTTCTAGGCTGTCACTCTGATATCTAAACTGGTTCTTCAGCCCAAAGGCTTCATTGAGCATTTGCCAGAGGTGAATTAGGTAGGGACTCTTCCCCAGGCTGGGGCAGCTAGACCAGTCTTGTAAATAACCACCTAGTAAAATTCTAGCAAAACCGCCTAGGAGGCCAAAAAGAAAGAGTATCCCATTTGAACCACCTGCCTGCCAGGGAGAGCTGGTATCATAGATATGGAGCTAAAGATCATAGATCTTAGATAAAGGGATCATAAGATCTCTATAAGATACAAATCACAGATCTAGAGATTACAGATATAGATATAGATCTATAAGATCATAGATAATGACCTAAAGGGACCTCATAGGTCATGGGGTCCAGCTCCCTCGTTTTACATAGGACAAAACTAGGAGCTAAAGGTCATAAGGGACCTATAGAAAGCATCAGAGGTGGAGGCTGTGCATGGGTCCTTTTCAGTCCAGAATTCTCAGTCTCTCCACTGCACCATGATGAGTCCCAGTTTGGACTGAGCCAGCCACACACTCCTACTCTGTGAGCCTGCTGACCAGCGGTCTGTATTTGTCCAGGGCTTGGAAGAATCACTTATGACTGTGGAATTAAACAAAATGGTTTCCCGATCTGTAAAATGGAAGGACTCATTCCTTCCCCTGCCTATTGGGGGACAGATGACATGAGACGCTAAATGGGAAAGCAACTTAAAATTCATTGTTTTAAGGTCATATGGAGCCACAATTTGAACCTAGGTCTTGACCCCAAATTCAACTCTCTTTCCATGGGGCCATATTGCTTTTAAAGTAGACTCAGGGGGGCAGCTAGATGGCACAGTGAATAAAGTGCCGGCCCTGGAGTCAGAAGGACTTGAATTCAAATCCGGCCTCAGACACTTAACACTTACTAGCCATGTGACCTTGGGCAAGTCACTTAACCCTAATTGCCCTCCCATTCCCCCTCCAAAAAGCAAAATAAAATAAAATAAAATAAAATAGACTCAGAGGGGGTGAACTAATTGAATGCAAAAAATGAAAAGGATCTTTGAGCATGGAGGACTCCTGATGTGCAATCTCTCTCAGGGCAACCCATCTAGAGCTAGGAAGTTGTCCAGGATTACTAGATGTTAATGACTCACCCATAGGCATATAGGTAATAACTCTCCAAAATGCAATTTGAACCCAAGTATTTTTGACTGTAAATCCAACACTCTATCCGCTAGATCCCTTGTCTCTTGAAATGAACCAACCACATAATTTTCCAAGTAGATTACTCTCATCCAATACTTCATAGTTACAAAGTCCCATATCTCAGTAGTCATTTGGGATCCTCACAAGGATTTTGGGAGGGAGCACAAAGATTAAATTCGTTTTCCACTCAACTGGTTGATGATATCTAATAAAATGAGGCTATCTGAACTAGTGGATAGACAGTTGGCTTTGGCATTATGAAGTCCCGGGTTCCTGTCCAATCTCTGAGACCTGCCAGCTGTGTGACCCAGGACAAGTCAAGTAACTTCTCAGGGACCAGACAACTTTCTAAGACTAAATTGCAGAAACATTTCTTTCTCTCTTTTTTGGATTGGTAATTTATAGCATTTCATTATATTTGGTTTTTAAATTTTTATTTTATTTTAATAAATATTTAACTTATTTTCTTTTTAATTTAAACTGCATTGACAGAGAAACTTTCCTTATTGCAAGCTCCCTACACTACTAAAATTATGGGTTTATATAATTTTAATATAGTACTTGAGGTTTAAATTGCTTTCCCATCATATCATCTCATGTTATCTTCATACCTTGCATACGACATAGACAAGAGAATGGATGATAATTTCCCTTTACAGATGGGGAAACCATTTTGTTTTATTGAAGTCTTGAGCGTTACCTCGTCCCTGGTTTATTGTCCTATAAATGTAGGCCACTTGTCAAAAGGAAGATTGAATTATAGTGTGGCTAGGATGCAGCATGGTATAGGAGAAGAGAGAGGATGCCCTGTGTTTGAATCTTGCTTCCAATGCCCACAACCTGCATGACCTAGCCTAAGCTGCCCAAATTTCCTAGAGCTCCAGATCTTCCTCTAGAAAATGAAACTGTTGACTGAGAAGCTCTCTGAGGTCCCTCCCAATTCTACATCAATTTTCCTATGATTCCCCCACCAAGGGAAAATACTAACTTGATGAAACATTCTGTGATGGGTCAGTAGCATCCCTTTGTCACCCAAAGGACAATCTTTCTTTATGGCAAAATCCTTATAGGAGTACAGGCTGGAAAGTTCCTTCTTTTCAAGCTAGGATTAAACAAGGTTCTTAACACCATGGGGACTAACACATTGGACCTGCTTCACATCCTAATGGATAGAGGAGAGGGCAAGACCTGGAGTTAGGAAGACCTGGGTTCAAATCCAGCGTCAGACATTTACTAACTGTGATCCCGGGCAAGTCACTCAAACCTCTATGCTTCAGTTTCCTCATCCATTGAATGAGCTGGAGAAGGAAATGGCAAACTACTCCTATATCTTTGCCAAGAAAACCCCAAATACAGTCATGGAGAGTCGGACATGACTGAAAGAACTCATCAACAGTCATTAGCAATAAGTCAGACCCCTCTGGGTGATGGATCAAGTTCTGGCAGAAACCAGATTTCCTTCTCTTCCTCTTAATTAGTGTGTGGGTTAATTCCCACCTATCAGGATGGTCTCATGACAGCAGCCCCTCCTTCTCTGTGGGGTCTCCAGAAGCTCTGGTGAGTCATGTATTGGCCCTGTCTGAAGGTTTCCTTCCTCCCCTCCTCAGGTGACTACTGGATAAGTGATAAGAAACTTCCCCCCTGCTCGCTCAGCCAGGCCCTGACGTATTTCCTGGATGTCACTACCCCCCCAACCCAGCTGCTGCTTCGAAAGTTGGCTCTGCTGACCACCTCAGAGGAAGAGAAGAGGAGGCTGGAGGCGCTGTGCCAGGTGCTGATGCGACTGGGGACAGGGATGGAAGGAATAACCCCCCAGGGCTGGTCTTTAACACCTTAGTTCCACCAAGGCATAAATGCTTAACTTTCTCTGGGTTCTGGACCCTTTGGCAGGCTGGTGAACCCTTCTCAGAAGAATAGTTTTAAATAATTGAAGGAAATGCTTAATTTCATTTAGGGACCTGTGAAAATAAATGTTACTTTTTTCCAACCCAAGTGCAGAGCCCTGCCCTCAATTAGTGTCAACCTGGGCTCTGTGTTGGTAGGAAGTAAATATTGAGGGGTTCCCTGCAGGGAGAAACGATGCAATGTCCAACTACTCAGAATGCTCTCCTGTTTGGCCTTTTGCAGGGGGGCATGAGGGAGAAGTCATGGTCTGAGACCAAGGGGGATTCACCTCAGGGCACTACAGTGATGTCTGCCTGAGCACAAACTTTATATAAAGCTGCTTTACAAGGCCCCAGTTCCTGCTTACCAGGAGCCATCCAAATCAAGACAGATACAGGAAACAAAACCTGGCTGGACGATAGTCCTATTTTTTGTGGAAAGGACAGGAAGGAAGGAAGTTAAAACATTCTATAGGAAGTCTTGATATTCCTAGGGGAAGAAAAGGAACAAAAGTTATTTCATGCCTGGCCTGAATTTATGTAGCGCTTAAGGGGGATTGGGGTGGGGAGAGGGAGATTTTTGAAACAGGTATAAGAAGCCCTTTTCCTTTGTATTTATCTCCAATACCTAACACAATGCCTGGCACGTAGTAGGCTCATGATAAATGCCTTTGGATTTGTGATATTAAAAGGAATTATGGGAGGAGAATGGAATATTTTAATTCAACTATTGAGAATGTATTAAATGCCCACTGTGTGCAGAGTTGTGTCCTAGGAAAGATGTAAAATTTAGGTAAGATATAGGCCTCCTAGACTGTTAGCACACTCTAAATTTCAGCACCCTGAGGCAGAGCTCCCATCACAATGGCTTAGTTAAAGTTCCAAATGACCCCGGATGATTGCTCAGTACCAAGGGGATTCCAGTGAGTCTCTAACATCACCTTTGGATTTCAGACCTCTGAGTACAACAAGTGGAAGTTTACCAACAGTCCCACATTCCTGGAGGTGCTGGAAGAGTTTCCCTCCATCCAGATCTCAGCAACTTTCCTGCTGTCACAATTGCCCCTGCTAAAGCCCCGCTACTATTCCATAAGCTCATCTCGGGACCTCACCCCCAAGGAGGTCCACCTGACTGTGGCTGTGGTCACTTACCGGACCAGAGGTAAGCGCCCCGAGGACTGAGAACAAAGGCCACCCAATTGGAGACAAAAACAAGCCCTGAGGGTCGAAGGGGGGATTTCACTGGATCTAGAATGTTAGAGTTAGAAATGACCTTGGAACTTAGAATGTTAGAACAGAGAAGGCTAGATCGAGAAAGAACTTCTAGAGATCATCTCGTCCAATTTCTTGATACTATAGAAAAGGAAACAGGCTGGAGATGGGAAATGACTCGCCCAGGTGGCAGCGGCAGGACTTGACCCCAGTTCTCCTGACTTCCTGGGCAGTCAAGTGTTCTTTGAAACATGTGATGCACTCTCCCTCTGGCAGGTCAGCAACATCACTGGGTAGGAAGGCTTGCAAATAAAAGTCTAAAAGGGGTGAGCAGGTAGTCTTTGGAAGGTGAGAAACAGTGTGAGCACCCTTCAGTCCATTCTGGACTCCCGGACCTTGTAGGAAAGGCTAAGGCACCACGCCACCTCACTGATCATTTTCTCCTTTTTCTCTTAGATGGTCAGGGCCCCCTCCACCATGGGGTCTGCAGCACGTGGCTCAAGAACCTGAACCTCCAGGAGACTGTGCCCTGCTTTGTACGCAGGTGAGGCCCCTGACGTGGGCTGAGGGTCCAGGTGAAGGAAATCTAGGATGGTGCTAGCCCTCCAGGTTGTCCAAAAGAAGTCAGATCGGGAGGAATGGACACAGTGCTCTCTCTCCCTCTGCCCCTCCCCCTGCCCTCCCCTCCCCCTGCCTCTCCCCCTCCCCCTCTCCCTTCTTCCCCTGCTTTCTCTACCCCTCCCCCCTTCTTAGTTCCTTTTGCTAGGATTTTTTTAGGACAGGCTGGGTCCCCTGTCTGTTACAGAACAATGCCATTTGCTCAAACTTCTTCGATCTTCTCTTACTTTAATAAGGTGGAGAACCAGGCATGGAGGGAAGGATAGCAGGGATGGGGCTGGGGGACATGGACCTTGAAACTCAAGCTTATTTCCCCCCACTTTAGTGCCAGTGGCTTCCAGCTGCCAGAGAACCCCAGCCACCCCTGCATTCTGGTGGGGCCAGGTACAGGGATCGCCCCCTTCAGGAGTTTCTGGCAACAGCGACTGGTGGACAGAGAGAAGAAAGGTAAGGGTCCCAAGACCCTTTGTCTGGTGGTAGCTCCTATTTATTTGGGTGCTCTACAGACTACAAAGGGCTTTCCTCACAGCAGCCCTGTGGGGGAAGAGGGAGGATGATTATCCCGTCTTACAGAGTGGGCAATTGAGACCAGAGATGTGAGCTGATTTGCTCATGGAAGCACAGCTTCTAAGAGCCAGAACCAGGACTAGAACCCAGGTCTCCTGACCCTAAGGCCTGCACTCCAATCACTATGGCACACTCCCTATCTGGTTCTTTCCATGAGCCCCTGAGGGAAGGTACAGAGTGAGGTTATCACCACCAACCAGGCAAGCAGCAATCACTTACTATACACCTGCTGTTTTTAGGTCATTGGAGATAAACCCTCTGATTACTCCCAAGGGTTTTACATGCAGCTCCCAGTTCCTCCTGCCCCCCTTTCAGAGTTGTTACTCCAGGCCCTGCCCACTCCCAACCTCCCCCCCACACACACACACAACATCACCACTTCCTTCTCCACCTCCTGTACCCCTAAGAACAATGGCCTTATACTAAAGTCAAAGTGGCTGGATTCAAATCCTACTTCTGCTATGTAATGCATGTGTGACCTTGGGAAGGTCACCCAATCTCTCTGTGTCTCAGTTATCTCACTTGTAGAATGAGGTAATGGGATTAGATGGTCTTCAAGATCCTTTATCTATGACTAGAACACCTCTGAGATCCCCTTCAGCTGAGAGAGACAGAGACAGAGACAGAGAGAGGGAGAGACAGAGACAGAAAAACAGAGACAGAGAGAGAAAGAGACAGAGAAGAGAGACAGACAGTGAGACAGAGAGAGACAGAGGGAGAGACAGAGACAGAAAGAGACAGAGACAGAAAGAGAGAGAAAGAGACAGTGAGAGAGACAGAGAGAAAGAAGGGAGATTGAGGGGGGGGAGAGAGAGAGAGAGAGACAGAGACAGAGACAGAGAGAGACAGAGAGAAGAGAGAGGGAGAGGAGAGACAGGGAGAGACAGAGAGAGAGAGAGAGAGAGAGAGAGAGAGAGAGAAGGGGGAGAGAAAGAGAGAGAGAGAGAGAGAGAGAGAGAGAGAGAGAGAGAATGAGAGAATGAGAATGAGAATGAGAATGAGAATGTAAAACTGGACTTGAGCATTGCAACCCTTCCCAGATTCCCTCCCCCTCTCCCTCGGCCAAACCTTTATTATTTCACTATATCCAGCCCTCTAGACCGCTAGACCTCAGTCTTTCTTGGGGTACAGCACCCTCTTGTGCCTGCCTTGGTAACTGCAGCCTGTTGCCTCCCCTAGGTATCAAGCCGGCCAGCATGACGTTGGTGTTTGGATGCCGCCATCCCGACATGGACCACCTGTATCGAGAGGAGATGAAGGAGATGATCCAGAAGGGGGTGCTCCAGGATGTCTACACAGCCTACTCCCGCCAGCCTGGGCAGCCCAAAGTAAGCTGCACTTTCTCTGAATGTCCAATGCCAAGGGTTGCCCTCATATTCCAGGGCGTGATACAATGGAAGAAATACTGTCCCTGGGAGCAGAGGAGCTGCTGCTATGACTCTGGGAAATCCACATAATGTTCCTGAGCCTCCGTTTCCTCCTCTTTAAAATGAAAGGTTGAACCAGATGGCCTCTGAGGTCCCTTCCCATTCTAGGTCTCTGAGCCTTCAGACCAGCAACATTCTCAGCCCATGCCCACCCCCTCCAGCCCTGTCCCTATTAGATGGGCTTCCTCAGCCTGGCATGAAGTTGACCTCAAAGTTCCAACCAGCCATGTGTCCCTGAGCAAATGAGCATTGGACACTAGCCTAGGGGGTCTTCATCTTTTTTGTGTTCTGGCCTCCCTAGGGACCCCTCCTCAGAACCATATTTTTAAATAGATCAAATAAAATACACAGGATACAAAGGAAGTTAATCATATTGAAATATAGTCTTCAAAATCTTTTGAAAAGTCAAGTTCACAGAGCCCAGGTTCAAAATCCTTGCATTGGAAATCTGGGTGAAGGACAAACAACAGGGAGTTCTTCCAACCCTCCCCTCTAAGGAAGGGTGGTCAGGAAAGAGGGTTCAAGTCCTGACTTGACAATGATTGGTTGGGTAAAGTTGGACAAGTTGGGGCGGCTAGGTGGTATAGTGAATAGAGCACTGGTCCTGGAGTCAGGAGAACCTGAGTTCAAAAGTGGCCTCAGACACTTAAGACATACTAGCCTAGCTGTGTGATCTTGGGCAAGTTACTTAACCCCAATTGACCTGCCCTTCCCCCCCTCCAAAAAAAAGCAAAAAAACAAAACAAAACAAAAAAAGTTGGACAAGTCACCTCCCTTCCCCTCTTGGAATGGGAGTTTCCCTCTCTGTAAAATGGGCATGGTCATTCATGCCTTCTCTGCCTCCCAGGAAAACTCTTTGAAAACAGTGATCTGACCAGGCGTGGTCAGGAGAACCAGGATACATCTGGAGGACTGGGTTCAAGTAAATACAAAAGCATAATAGCAGATTAAATACTTGTCTCAGAATTGTTTCTATCTGAATTCCCTTGAAAAAGATACACGATACTTTCCTCACATAACCCCACCAGGGAGGTAGTGTGCGGCCCCATTTTACAGGTGAGGAAAGGGGCTCAAAAAGATGAACATGACCCACTCAGTCACAAGGCTGGGAAGTATCACAGCCAGGACTCCAAAGTGAGCTTTCTGTAGGAGTTTAGTGCCCTCCCCACTCTCTCAGATCACAGACTCAATCTTCTCTATAACAAACACTGGAAATACAGGGCATCCCAAAAAGCTTGGTTTAGGTTTAAGGTTTTTGTTGTTTTGGTTTCGGACATGTCTGACCTCTTTGTGACTGCATTAGGGGTTTTCTTGACAAAGATACTGAAGCGGTTTGCCATTTCCTTTTTCAGGCCATTTTATAGATAAGAAAAGCGAAGCATGAACAGGGTGACATGACTTTCCCAGGGTCACACGGCTAGTAAGTGTCTGAGGCAAGATTTGAATTTGTGAAGATCAATCTTCCTGATTCTAAACCCAGTGCTCTAGCCACCACACCACCTAGCTGTCCCAGGCTTATTAAAGCTTAAACTTTCATTTATTGAAGCTTAAGTTGCAATAAGCTTGAACCTGCACCAAGACTTTCAGAATATCCTGTATATAAGAAGAATAAACACTCAGTCCTTACCCCTAGGGAGCTTACCCTATGGGTGTGGCCATGGGTGGCACCACGTCCTTCTGCAGCACGTGTTTGGGGATGTGGGAGCCTCACTAGGGAAACAAAGTCTAGCTGAAAGTGTCTAGAAGGGCAAGGGCAAATCCAAGGGGGACCTCTCCTGGCAGCAAACCTTTCTCTATAAACGACTATTGTTCTTTCCCAGGTCTATGTTCAGCATATCCTGAGGCAGAGATTGGCAGATGAGGTGATCCGAGTACTTCACGAGGACAAGGGGCACCTGTATGTCTGTGGGGATGTGAGGATGGCCCGGGATGTGACCCAAACTCTGAAGGATCTCTTTGCCACCAGACTGAAGATGAATGAAGAGCAGACTGAGAACTATTTCTTCCAACTCAAGGTAGGGCCCATGCCAAGAATGCTGGGCAAATGATGCCACCCACAGCAACTTGGGAGGAAGGGTAGAAAGAGACCTGAGTAAGGGCTTAGCTTAATTGTGTTACTAGGTCACTTTGGGACCTGCAATGAAGCACTTTTACTTTCTCAGCTATAAAATAGGAAGAGAAATCTCTCTCCTCCACCCTCCAGCCCCTACCTTGTTTCAGAGAGGAAACAAAATGTTTTGAGAGCTTCCTCAAAGAGAACTGCTATAGAAATACAAGGGAATGGGGTGAATCATAGATTTCAAACTGAAAGTTTGGAGGCTGTCGCATCCAGCTCCCTTGTCATTGGAAAGGCCCAAAGTCACAGAGCTAGTAAAGAGCAGAGGCCTAATCTGATCCCAGGTCCTCTGACTCTCACCCAACTCTCTTGTCATAATAAGCCTTGTACTTCCTCTTTCTTGGGGCCATTGTTCTGTAAACTGAAATTTGTTATGTCAAAAGGCTCTCTTATCATTGGGGTTTGTGGTACTACCAACACTTCCCCCCATTCATGCAGCTGACCCAAGGGGTTCATTTATTCTTGGTCTCTCTCTCTTTAAGAGCCAGAAGCGATACCATGAAGACATCTTTGGGGCTGTCTTTCCCTATGAGGTGAAAACTGACCCAGCAGCATCAAAACCTGAGGATGCCAGGATCCCTAGGGCGGGACTCATCTAGAGCTGCTTTGGAAGGATGCAGCCACTTCATTATCTGTGGCCACAGAGGGAAGGAGAAGATTCAACCTCCCCCTCCCTTTCCCCCACCCCTGACTTCTGCCCCCATTGACCTCTGCCTGCTGCCAGAGGAGGGGAACAATGTGAGGTTGGCTCCTTCTCCATCTCCTCTTCCTGCCCCACCTGCCACCTGTGGTTGCTGCTAGCCTGCCAAGAATGTGGGCAGTGGAGAGGAGGAAGGGCTGTGCTGGAACCTCACAACACTGCCCCCCAACTAGGTCCACTGCTCCCCCCCTCCCCCAGCCCCAGATAATGGACAGTTGGCTGTATTTAGCCCACAAGGCCCCAGTTACACCTCTGGGCAAAGACTGGGCAGGCACATTTGGATCCTTTTAGACAAAGTGACCACGCAGGTCAGAAGACAAAAAACGGAGGCAAGCTTTTCTTGTAATTGTGGTTAGGGCCTACACGTGATTATTGTGTTTACAATGGGTGTATTGTACTGTAATTCTCAGGCTTGCCAAGAGCCATTCTATTGCAAGGGACTGAGGGCAGGCTGATTATATGTACAGTTATTTATATTGTCTTTATTTAAACCCCCTAACCCCACCTGGGAGAAACTCTGCTCCTAAGTGACCCTTGGGCTTACCCAGAATGGTCCCTAGAGATGACTTTTTTGGGGGGAAGGGGAAAGGCAGGATAATTGGGGTTAAGTGACTTGCCAAGATCACATGGCTAATAAGTGTTGTGTCTAAGGCCGGATTTGAACTCAAGTCCTCCTGACTCCAGGGCCAGTGCTCTATTCACTGTGCCACCTAGTCACCCCAAGATGACTTTTTTAAAATGAATTTTGGATACTCAGACAAGTCCAGTCTCTGACCCATATGGGCTTGTGATGCCAGAGAGGTAACTTAACCTGTCATTGCTCTGGGCAAGTCTCTCAGACTGAGTTGTAGAGAAGGTCCTAGCCTGCATTGGTGAATGGAGTTTACTCAGCAAAAACTCTCTATCAATGAAATCCTAGGTTCATTTTCCATCCCTGTCCCTTAGACGTAAAGGGAAAAGCAAGCACAGGGGGCTTGGAGACTTTAAAATCTGGCTTCAAGTCCCACCTCTAATACTCTTAGCTGTGTGTGACCTTAGGAAAAGTGAGCCCCCAGATAATTGTGATCTGTGTGGATATTCAGACCCCTGAGTAACAAACACATCCAAAGGCACTGAGTGAACTAACAGCTGATGCTGAGTTGAGTCACAACCAGCACGAAGGTCACTTGTGACAGAGATCTCATTCTTGAAGCCTGTGCCCCTTGGCATCATGGGATCGTCTGTTTAGAGTGGGAAGGAAGCTTGAAAGTCAGCTGGTGCAACTCCTTCATTTGAGAGAGAGGACTTCTCAGACTCAAGGGCCAAAGATCACATGGACAGAATGAGCACTCGAATGCAGGTCCTCTAACTTCAGAGCCAGTGTATTATCTGCAATGCAGAAGTGAGACAGAAGACAAAGCATCTGTGTAATGGGAACATGATAAGAAGGGAGGGGGGAGGGGTGGAAAAGAGGAAGCATAGGCTTTCCTTTGGGGTATGGCTGGGAAATGGGCTTCATCTCTCAATGGACAGCGTCTTCTATTTTTTTTTAAAAGTAGGGTTTCTTCTCTGTTACGATACCAACACTAAGGCTGGAGGCTGGAATGAAATGGACCAGGTTCTCAACTCTGCACTTTCTTTAGGAGTCAGCTTGGAATCTGTTAGATTCTACCTTTAACAATAAATGACTTTGCACTTAGAAAAAGAGCCAAAGGTCTGTGTGATGGTTTCTTGGAGGTGGGTGGATGGGCCTTGATCTCCCAATAATAACTGTTTTCTTTATAGTAACACTTGTTTAAAATGAATGAAAGTTAATGAAAGTTTTAAAAGCAGTTTATATATATTAGCCTACCTGTGAGGAAAGCACTGTTCATCCATCTAATCATTGACAAGCATTTGTTAAGCATCTAATGCATACTAGGCAATGTCCCTCCCTGTCTACTTAAATGAGAGCAACCCTCAATCAATCAACAAGCATTTATTAAGCTTTTGGATACTCAGACAAGTCCAGTCTCTGACCCATATGGGCTTGTGATGCCAGAGAGGTAACTTAACCTGTCATTGCTCTGGACAAGTCTCTCAGACTGAGTTGTAGAGAGGGTCCTAGCCTGCGTTGGTGGATGGAGTTTACTCAGCATACCAAGCCTTGGGGGAGAAATAAAGATATGTCTCTGACCCACTTTCCCCTAAAATGAGGGGCACACTTTACTCCAATTCCTTGCTGAGCATTCAGTGGGAAAGATGCCAGGGCAAGAACCCCTGATCCTTGGGGGGTATGGGCATGAGCCTGGGAGAGTGGTGGAGAAAATGGGCAGATTTGGACTGGGTGGGTGGAAGACGCTTCATTAGATCTGGACGTGAATCAGATGGATGTCTCCAAACACCTCCAGCTGGTTGATAGATGGCAGGTTCTTCACTCGGTGGGTGTAACTGTAACAGGTGCTGCCCATTGACAATCACCTTGAAGCAGTGTGCTTCACAGACGATCCACACCTGGAAGACAAGCAGACAAGCCCTTGAGGCCACCCTCTGGGCGGGGCTCAGAAAAAAAAGAGGCTGAAATGGTGTGGTTCTACTTTTCTGATCTTCACTCTCCTCATCTGTCAAATGGGATAATACTTTTGGGAAAGAGGAGGTGGGAAATGAACCTGTGATTTCACTAATAAAGGGACCTTCCTCAGGAAACTCCTCATACCAGTGTAGTTCTGCTATAAACAGTCAGGGAAACTTGCCAGGGGCACCACTGTGAGGCTGGATGACTTCCTCAGGGCTTTCCAGCAGAACTTGAACCCAGTCCTTTCTGACTCTGAGGCTGGCTCTCTATCCACTATGGACATACCTCCTCTCCAGATATAATAGCTGACATGCAAACCATGCTTTAAAGTATGTGAAATACCTAAATATATTCTCTCATCGGAGTTTCCTCAACACCTTAAAAGAGGGCCACACAGCTGGCTCTTTATCAGCTCCTTTTTTATAGAGAAGGTACCTGAAGTTCAGAGACATCACATGATTTACCCTATGGTCACACAGCTAGCAAGTGTCAGAGATGAGATCTGAACAGAGCTTTCCCTGGTTCTGCGTATGGAGCTTTCTCCCTTGGCCACAATGTCTCTCTTTCATAATGTTTTCAAGACCTGCCGTTTACAGCTATGGGAAGGAGAGCACATTCTTAACTTTAAAACACTCTATTAGCATAAGCTTGGGATAACAACACTTTAGCACCAATTGGAGACCACCGATTATATGATCTGTGTCAGTGGAGGGGAGTCCAAACTGACGTAATCCCTGAACGTTGTAGTATTGAAGTCATGCTGTGATCATTCAATCTCTTTAGAGATATAAATTAGATAACTTCTCAGTATTAGCTCCACAAACCAGGGCTAGAAGCTCCCCTGTGCCTGATCTTACCAATGAAATCATTACTTTCCCAGAGGCCTGGAAGGGAATTTTCCTCATCCCTGAAAGGGTCTCTACAGGGAAGGACTGGAAAACGAAGAACCCCTGCCTTATTGAACGCCTTTCCACAGCTCTGTACTCTGTACTCTGTAGTGGTAGCATTGAAGTTCAAGGTTCATCTCCTTCTCCTATCCAAGCACCCTCCCCCTTCTCATGACTTACCATGAAAGTCTGGTCTCTGATGAAGGGCATAACACTGAGCAGACCACGCTCCTCACATCCCCATGAGCCACAGATCTGACTGTTGAGGATAATGAAATTCTCTTGAAATCATGGGTTCAGATGAAAAGCAATGTCATTCCCACTTCTCAGGTTGATTTCAAACCTGAAGGACAGAGACAGTAAGGCATTGTCCCTCTACAAATGGAGATCAGCAGCTTCTCTGCAACTTTCTGTCTTAGAGAGAAGTCTGGGAAACAGCGGTGCAGTTACTGGCCCAGGGTCACACAGCCAGTATGAATCAGAAGAAGGAGTTGAACCTGGGTCTTCCTGATTCCATGGCCAATGTTCTATCTACTATATCATGCTGCCCCGGGCTTAGTTGGCATTTAATATTCATTGAACTAATTTTGCTGAATAATTCAGGATGACTCGAGAATGTCATTCTTTTGCTATCCCACTGGAAAACCAAGCCTGCAGTTCCCTCTTGCCTAGGATTTATGAAGGGGGTGGGACCTTTATAACCCTGTGACCTCAGGTCAGTGACTCTCTCTGCCTGTGAGTTACCAGTCAGCAGAAGGCAGGATAGAGCCAAACACAGTCATGGATCTGGCTAGGCAGAGTCCCCCACAAATCGAGGCACGGAAAGGTAAGGTCTGCAAGAAAACAAAAGACACCAAGGATTAAGTAAGGAAACTCCTACTGCCTGGAGAAGTAAGTTTGAAAAGGTGCAACCCAGGCTATAAGCAGGGGGTGGGAAATAGGGCAGTACCTTCAGAGAAGGATGACAAAAAGACAGACAACCTGAACAACATAAGACCAGAAGAAAATGGGTATGTGGTGGGCTCAAGGGAGGGTGTTAGGGCCAGGAAAGTGGAAGCAGGAGGTTGCTGCTCCCCTCTATTCTTCACACTCCCACCCCTAGCCCCACCATGTGAATTCTCTGTATCATTTCCAAGTCTGGACCCGTTTTTGACTTTCTGGGTTTTTAAACTCCCAGGTCATCAGAGATTCTATGCTACAGTCTGACGCCCAAGAGCTCGGGCGCGCACACACACACACACACACACACACACACACACACACACACAACTTCCTTACACCTAGAAGTAACTTACATCTTTGTGTTCCGAGAATGATTCAAATGAAAAAGAAGATGCCTGTTGAAGAGAACAGAGAATATATGAGTCAGAGGACCTGGATTCAGATCCCACCTCTGACAATAAGTGGACCTTTGGTAAATTACTTCTTCTCCCTGTGCATCAGGATTTTCATTTGTAAAATGACTTGTCTGAGGTCACATAGGTAAGCCCTTGCGGTGGAACATGACTCGTTGACTAATGTGCCCTCCTTCAACTCAGTGACTTACTTATTCTAACAGACCTATCTGACTTACTGTTCTTCCTGATCAAATTGGCAAGGATAATGTTACTATACCTTTAAATTGGAATAGAACTTGGGCAGCTACGTGGTGCAGTAGATAAAGTGCCCAACCTGGAGTCAGGAAGACTCATCTTTCTAAGTTCAAATCCAGCCTCAGATACTTAATAGTTAGGTGACCTGGGACAAGTCACTTAGCCCAGTTTGCCTCAGTTTCCTCATCTGTAAAATGAACTGGAGAAGAAAATGGCAAACCATTCCAATATCCCTGCCAAGAAAACCCCCAATGGGGTCACAAAGAGTCAGATACAACTGAACAAAAATAGAATCTTGGGAAAGACAGTTTAACTACTATCCTTAGAGATGGTTTAACTGTCATGGTTGGAGAAAAATTATTTTATAGAAGAGTCTAAGAGAGCTTCCCTTCTGAAATACTGAATTTAACTCATCCTGAGAAGAAGGTTCTTGAAGAGAATTTTTGAGAAACTGCCCTCCTATGAGAGCCGAATGGTGGGACTGTGCTTCCATAACTGAGAAGTAAGCAGTTGCAGTGAACAGTTAGAGATAACCTCCTGGCTGTGATCCTTCTCACTGTAATACGTTGTTGAAATCGTTGAATATATATTTTGTTATGTTGTTAATAAGTTGTATAGCCAATAACATTGATGTTTATTTAAGCATTTAAGACTTAGGAGGAGTTTTAAATTTAGAGACTGAGTGAAAGCATATGGAAAAAAATATTTTATCCAGTTTACATAATGAAACAAGGTAGACACTCAAATTTAACTAATGAGGAGTTTCTATTCATTTAAAAGGGAATATCAGGCCATAAGACTTGGACTGCATTTGAAAGCAGAACAAAGATTAATAATGTAATGAGTTAGATGGCAGGCTAAGAGGAATGTGTTCTGTGTCACACACCACACAGGCTATTGAGCCCCCACACAGACTGCATGTGGGATGTGAGAGACAACAGAGTTAATCATCTCTAAAAGACTGCTCTGCAAGGTTTTTTTTGTTTTGTTTTTATAAAGCAATCGGGGTTAAGTAACTTGCTCAAGGTTACACGGCCAGGTGTTTCTGGGTGCTAAGTGTCTGAGCCCAGATTCGATCCCAGGTCATCCTGACACTGGAGCTGGTGCTCTTACTCGCTGTGCTACCTGGCTGCCCCAATGCTCTGCAAGTTATGTTGGTTCTATCTTTATATCTTTCTGATGGGTTCCCTTGTCTCCATTTATCCTGCATTTGGACTATCCCCTAATCAATCAGTCTCCCTACATTCAGCCTCTCCTCTTTCCAACCCATCTTCCACACAGTTACCAAAGTAATTTTCCTAAGGCATAGGTCTCAGCTTGTCACTACCGTGCTCAAGAAGCATTAGTGATTCCTTATTGCTTCTAGGATTAAAAGTAAATTCCTTAGCCTGTTGTTTATAACACTGCATACTCTGGCTTTAATATAGCTTTCCAAACTTATTTCATATCAATCCTTTCCAAACTGGCCTGCCTCTATGCCCTTGCCCACAGGCATGTGGGCTGTGTGCCTGGAATGTGTTCTTTTCTCACTTCTGTCTCTTAGAATCCTTAGTTTCCTTAAAAGTTCAATTCAGGATGCCATTTTCTATAGGAAAACTCCTTTGACCCTAGTACTGGTACTTTCTGCCTTTCTAAATTCTTTTGTATTTACTTGTCTGTGAACATGTTGTATCCCCCAGTAGAAATTCCTTGAGGGCTGAGAATATTTTAGTTTTGCCTTTGAATCCAAGGTGCCCAGAATGGTATCTTAAACTCAGTAGGTGTTTAACACTTGTAGAATTGAATTGGTTTAGGGATAAACATTAGGAGAATCTGAAGCAAGAATCATAAAGGAAACCCTCTGTGTGATCTCTAGCTCTGGATTGATGACCTGCTGTGTCAACACCTCCTCCTTTGAGTCTCTACTGTATTTGTTAAGTGAAATGAGCCTATGAAAAGATCTGAAAATGAAACCTTTATCAATGAAACTATCAGTGTTTGCCATGGAGTCAATCCATGGAGCTGGATTAGTGAAATTTGGTAGGGAATTCTCTCTGGCTAGACTATAGCCCCAAATTCAGCACTGAAAGACATCAGGCACTGACCACTGGTAGTAAGGGGCACTATCTGATGGGCCCTCAGCTTAGATAGGGAAGAGAGTGGATGGAGGAACCTGATGTAGGCCAGGTGTACTATGCCATTGATCATAATAGTATCCACACATTGGAAAGGGATCCGGTGCTGATGCTGGACAAAGGGGTTCCCATTCACAGTTACCTGCCAACAGAAAGAAACTGCATTAGCAAGAATCCAGTGGGATGATGGGAGCCACAATGATGAGTCCTTGAGGTTGGATCTGCCTCCACCCTATACCATACTCATCATTCCTCCATCATTCCTACAGCTCTGACTTGTAGGCCTATTACTGAAAGGAGAAGTGTGATTGAACTGCCACCATCCATGCCAATAGATAGCATCAATGACATGATCTACCCAAATGGTGAGTAACCCAAAGGTCATATCCATTCACATGACATATACCATACACTCCTGCTACCTTTTTGACTGTCATCCCTCTGCAGATACTTACCTTCAAAACTCTCTCCCACCCAGCTCTGGTTCCATAATCAAATCAATGTTGCCATTGGAATAAAAAGTATGTGTACTGTGACTCCCTTTACCATCCCTGGTTTACTCTCCAAACCAAATCCTTCCCTAGCCACCTCCATTGAGATAGATAGATAGGTAGATATGTATATATGAATATATGTGTATGTATCTGTGTATGTATATACACACATACACATATGTGCATATATTTATATGTGTGTATTATATGTGTTTGTATGTGTATTATTTTATATATGTATACATAGTCTTCCTCTATGAGAATATATTCTCCTTAAGGTCAGGAAATGCCTTGTTTTTGTATTTGTACAAAGCATAGTGCTTGGCACATAGTAAATGTTTAATAAATACTTTCCCTTTTTATTTTCTTTCTTTAAATCTTTTTTTACTTCTTAATATAGAATATAAACATACATACATATGTTATATTTAATTGATATTTTTCATTTTCATATCACACAGATTTCCCAACATATCTTCCCATCTCCTATTTAGAGAGCAATCCCTTATAACAAAAAGTTAAAAAGAAGGGGGGAAATCCTATTTATTTATATTTGTTAGTATCATATACAGGGCTGCACATCCAGAGTCTCCCTCTTCTGCAAAAAAACAAAAGTAGAGGGAAGAGAAGGTACCTCCTCACAGTTCTTCATTGAGGCCAAGTTTGGTCTTTATAATTCCCCAGCATTCAGAATAGATAGTTTGGTTCTTAACTGTGCTATTTACATTGTTGTGATCATTCTATTTATTGCTTTCCTGGTTCCGCTTACTTTTCTCCACATCTGTTCACATAAGCCTTCTCATGTATTTCTGCATTCATCATACACATTATAATATTCCATTAATTCAATCCCAGCAATATCCTACTACATACCTATGTCACAATGATGTTTGGGTTTTTTTCATTTATTCACATATTTTCTTAAAAATTTACAGTAGACTTCTCTTGCTAATTCTATCTGCTTTGGATGAATTTTAAAATGAGATCGAGCTCCTTTCATGTATAGCACCTGACAGTGGGGAAACCAGGTGAAGGAAAGTTAAGCTTTAGACTCTGCACAAGTCACTTGACCTTTGCCTCAGTTTCCTCATCTGTAAAATGGGGATAAGAAGAGCACCACCTAGCTCCCAAGTTTTTAGTGAGGATAAAATGAGATAATTTTAAAGTATATAGTAGCATAATGTCTGGCACACAGTAAGTAGACATTTAAGAAATTATTGTTTCCTTCCTTCCTCTGAGCCAGATAGGTGGCAGGGGGTATAAAACACTGGGTCTGGAGTAAAAAAGATCTGAGTTCAAATCTGGCATTACTAGCTGTATGATCCTGAACAAGTCCCATAACCTCTGTCTTCCTCAGCTTCCTCAACTGTAAAATGGAATAATAATAGCACCTCTCTCCCAGGGTTGTTGTGAAAAGCAAATGAGATGATATTTGTGGAGTGCTTAGCGCAGAAAGCTAAGGGGAAAGGAGATGAGGAAGAGGGAAGAAGAAGGAGCTCATGACGAATGACTTTGATTTTTTTTCTGTAAAATATGAGGCAAGGTTCTCAGTTAAGAGGCTTGGAGGAAGGGAAGCCAGAGGAGGTTTGTGAAGGGATGAAAAGGCTTAGAAGAGCCTTTGGGAAGAGCAAGGGAGTGAGTTGAAAACGGGGGTACAGTAGGATTGCCTAACAGCAGTGAGGGCCCACTTGAGGTTGTATAACACAAATTGGCAGTGGACTCATCCAAAAAGGTTGTGTGATTTTTCTCCACCTTCATTCAGCAGCACATGTGTAGGAATGAAGGCAATGAATGATGGGAGTGATCCAAGGATGAAACTTTATAGTTAATAATCAGTGAAATGGTAATAGGGCTAGTGATTCAAGAGAGGAGGGCAGTGTAGAGTTGAATTGGTTCACTGGGGGGTCAAGAGAGGGAAAAGGAGAGGGAGAGAGAGAGAGAGACAGAGAGAGAGAGAGAGAGAGACAGAGAGAGAGAGAGAGAGAGAGAGACAGAGACAGAGAGAGAGAGAGAGAGAGAGACAGAGAGAGAGAGAGAGAGAGAGAGAGAGAGAGAGAGAGAGAGAGAGACAGAGAGAGAGAGAGAGAGAGAGAGAGAGAGAGAGAGAGAGAGAGAGAGAGAGAGAGAGAGAGAGAGAGAGAGAGAGAGAGAGAGAGAGAGAGAGAGAGAGAGAGAGAGAGAGAGAGAGAGAGAGAGAGAGAGACAGAGAGAGAGAGAGAGAGAGAGAGAGAGACAGAGAGAGAGACAGAGAGAGAGAGACAGAGAGAGACAGAGAGAGAGACAGAGAGAGAGAGAGAGAGACAGAGAGAGAGAGACACACAGAGAGAGAGAGACACAGAGAGAGAGAGAGCACAGATCCTAGCACATAGTAGGCACTTAGTAAATGTTCTCTTCCCTTCCCCCTTTAAGGAAGAGGAGATAGTAATGTTTGAGGGTGTCAGATAGGTGGTAGAAAACAAGAGATTGAAGATTAGAGAGAAGGCAGTTGAGAGTCAATCTGCTGGAAAAGATGGGAAGAGATTGAATCAAGGGCATATGATGTGGGGGTTAACCTTGCCATGGGGAAGGGCCTTCTCATTATTAAAGAGTGGAATGAAGAAGTAGCAGGTGATATCAATGGGTTTTAAAATGAAGAAAAGGGATGAAGACAACACTCACCCAGCAGATAAACTCAATTTTCCCAGTAGAGGATGAGTCCAGGTCCTCAGTTAAGAGGAAGAGGAGAGAGGAAGATGTTTGAAGCATGAGAAGAGAAGAGCTTCTATGGAAAATGGGATGGGGAATCTATTGGGGAGGAATAAAGGGACTGCCTCACTGCAATAAAGATCCAGTTGAGGTTAGATAATATAAATGCGTAATAGGCTCAGTCAGCACGGTTTCCAGATTTTGTCTCCCTTTCCCCCCTGTTTCAACACTTCTCTAAAGTGTGACTGACTAGAATGAATTGGAGGTCATGGCATTTGAGGAGATACAGGAACTGGAGAGAGAAGAGAACTAAACATAATACTACAGATGAGAACTGAACAGAGCAGAGAGTTCTGCAGAACCACCACTTTCTTATTCTTAAAGGCTTCACCTCTTTTAAATACAGTCTAATATTACATCCAGTTTTCTGGCTTCCATGTCACATTGCTGAGCTTCCAAGTTAAACTAAGTCTACTAAGAGCCCCAGATCTTTTTCAGACAAACTGCTGCCTAACCATGCCTTTCCATCTTGTACTTCCAAAACTGAAAGGGTGCTTTACTTACTTTGAAGGCTGTACTCTGGACCTGAAAACGAATTTCAAAAGGTGTCCCCTTTTGGAAAGTCATCAGCATCTTACTCTCTTCATTCCCCCAGGAACCGTTTTGCTTTGTGTTGCACACTACATAGCCACCATCTTGAAACCGAGGGTTGAAATGGAAGGCAATGTCATTTCCACTGGTCCCACGCTGAAAATCTACATGAAACCTAGCCCAGGAGTCAAGAAAACAAGACCAGTTAGTGGATGCTGGTCATACTTTTTTTTAATGAAATTTTGTGTTTATTTTTAGTTTACATCATTCATATCCACAAGATTTTGAGTTACAAATTTTCTCCCCATCTTTCCCCTATCCACCACCCCAAAGCAGCAATCCCACTGAATACCCCCTCCCCCAATCTGCTCTCTCCTATATCCTCCCCCATCCTCTGACTTTCTGGTAGGGCAAGATGGATCTCTATGCCCCAGTGCCTGTATATCTTATTTCCCAGTTGCAGGTAAACACACACACACACACACACACACATATATATATATTTTTTAAACATTTGATTTTAAAACTTTGAATTCCAGATTCTTTCTCTTTCTCCCTCATCACCCACCCTTACTGGGAAGATAAGCAATTCAATATAGGTTGTACATGTGTAACTATGCAAAGCATTTCCATAGTGGATATATTGTGAAAGACTGACTATATTCCCCTCCATCCTATCCTGCCCCCAACTTGTTCTATTCTCTACTTTGACCCTGTCCCTTTTCAAAAGTGTGCTTCCCTCCCCCCCAACCTGCCCTCCTCTCCATCACACCCCCCTCTCATCCCCTTCCTCACTACTCTCCTATAGGGTGAGATACCCTATTTAGTGTGGATGTCATTCCCTCCCTAAGCTAAATTCAATGAGACTAAGGTTAACCCATTCCCTTTTGCCTTCCTGTTCTTCTCCCCATTGTAACAGTTTTCCCTTACATCTTCTATATGAGATAATTTACCCCATTCTGTCTCTCCCCATCTCCTCTCATTATATTCCTCTCTCACCTCTCAATTTTACCTTTTAATTATCATCCCTTCTTATTTAGTTGGTCCTGTGCCCTCTGTCTATGTATACCTGTACACATATATGCACACATTCACTTATGTATTCATACAGCCATATACCCTCCTATATAGACATATATATGTATGTGTATACACACACACACACACATATATATATATATATATATATATATATATATATTCCCCTCAACTATTCTCATACTGAGAAAAGTTTTATAAGTTACAATTATCGTTTTTCCATGTAGGAATATAAATAGTTCAACTTTGATAAGTTCCTTATGATTTCTTTTCCCTGTTTACCTTCTCATGATTCTCTTGATGCTTGTATCTGAATGTCAAATTTTCTATTCAACTCTGGTTTTTTATCAAGAATGCTTGAAAGTCCTCTATTCCATTGAATGACCATTTCCCCCTGAAACACATTACTCAGTTTTGCTGGGTAGGTGATTCTTGGTTTTAATCCCAGCTCCTTTGACCTCCAGAATCTCATATTCCAAGCTCTTTGATCCCTCAGTGTAGAAGCTGCCAGATCCTGTTTTATCCTGATTGTGTTTCTACAATATTCAAATTTTGGATTCAAATTATGGAAAGGTGGTGTGCTTCTGTATTCACCATCCTGGGTGGTGTAGCAGCAAGCACCCCAAGCGCGTCCTCAGGGTTTGCTGCCCATACAGGTTCTTGGATCTGCTTTGTTAAAGGAAAGCAACTCAAAATGGGTTAACAAGCTTACTTTAATCAGTCAGACATATATCGTTTACCTTGTTCAGGGGAAAGAGGTCAGCACCCCGAACTTCAAAGCATACAGGCAGAATTATCAAGACAGAAACAGATCAAGTAGACAGATTTCCAAACTGTCCAACCATTACATCCATACCAAATCAGCATCTGGGTTTTTCAAAGCTGGGGGACTCTCAACAACGGCTTCCCAGAATTCAGATCAAATCACAGAACACTTCTCAAAGTGAGTCCCAAAACAAAGCTACACATCAGGGCTTATATAGCCTTCTCCTGCCTCAGAGAATGTAACAACCTTATTGACTCACTGGCCAATCAAGAAGTATCTACTGAAAAACAAGCCTCCCTCCTCAGGCTTCAGGTGCACTTTAGCCTAGGGGCAGGGAAGATCTTCCAAATTTGCATTCCCATTACAGGTGGTTAGCCCAGGGCCAGTAGTTCAGTAAATTAGATTGCTAGAATTAGAGTCAAGAAATAATTTATTTACCACCAACTGTTTATAGAGCACAGAACTAGATGGTGGCAGAGAAATAAAATTTAGTTCCTCTATGGTCCCTTCCCTCATGTACTTTACAGTAGACTAATAATGAGGCTAAATTCCAGAATTTCATTCTACATGGGGCAGGAGTCAATTGAAGTTTGACTAGAGAAAATACCAATCTCTTTCCATTTCCAGTTCAGGGCACTCCTTCACAGGCTGGTCTCCATGCCTGGAATGGATGCTTCTTAATTTCTACTTTTCAGAATCTTTATCTTCCCATTTCAAAGGTTGGCAGAGATGTCCCCTGCACCAGACAGTCTTCCTGAACCCATCCTCCATACCTCTTCATCAGGATTCTCTTCCACTTCAAAAATTCCTTGAATGACCATAAAGTCTGCCTTGGAGCCAGAAAGACAGGTCCTACTTTTAACACCCATTGGTGCTTGAGTCACCTAAATTGAAAGCAATTCTCTAAGTCAAAGGGGTCTCACCTTCCTCTTGCGTGTCCTGGACCCCTTTGGTAGCAGTCTGGTAGAAACCTATGGACCCCTTCTCAGAAGAGTTTTTAAACAAATCCAAAAAATTCATAGGATTACAATGAAAACCAATTCTACTGAAATAGTTATTAAATTTTTTTTAAACCACATTCATGGATCCCAGGTTAAAAACTCTGTGCAAGTCTAAAATCACAGAGAAGTTGCTTATCTGTATTGATAGTGGGAATTTCCTCATCCAAAGAATTTCTTATACCTATGCAAATGCAGGTCTGGTCCCTAAACCAGATCCTGTTGTTCAGTGGTCATTCATATCTGACTCTTCATGACCCATAGACAACAGCATACCAGACCCTTCTATCCTCTACTATCTCTCCAAGTCTGTCCAAGCTCATGCTTGCTGCTTCTGTGACGTTATCTCTCCATCACATCTCCTGCCATCCCTTTTTCCTTTGGCCTTCAATCTTTTCCAACATCGAAGTCTTTTCCAATGAGTCCCATCTTCCCATTATGTGTCCAAACTCTTTAAGCTTCAGCTTCAGGCTCTATCTGACTTTATCTGTATTTCTCCTTTGTATTCCTTATGCCCAACCTTGTATCTACTCAGCTCTGTGTGCTAGTAGCTCCTTCCTTCTCCTCCCCCCCCCCCCCCCCAATAGAAAGTAAGTTCTTTGAGAGCAAATACTTTAAAACTGCATCCAAAGTTCCTAGCATGGTGTGTTAAGTTGAGATGAAAAACTGTTTCCTGGCTAGAGACCACACCCTGGTCAGTCACCTCTCAGGTGAGGACAAATCCAGAACCTGGGCTAAGAGAGTGTTTGTGATGCAATTCCACTCTTTGGATCATAGGGTAGATCAGGCTATCATCATCATAAATGATTCTCTGACCCTTGAACCTTTTAACACCCTGAACAGCTTCAGGGAACAGAAAAAATCATCAGGAATAATTTTGGAGCTTTTCTTAAGCCACAGCCTGCCTGGTTGACTGTGCCTCCACCTGCTAATGCATGCCCTGATTTGCAGAGAATAAGACAAATATTTCTGAATATCGCCAATAGGGGAATTTGTTTTGCTTGACTTTGCCTACTTTTTAAACATGAGTTTTGTTTTTATTTTTCCAGTGGAGGGGGAGGGGGGGGCAGGGAAGGAAAAAGTAGAAGGAAGAGAAAATAAAGACTGTTTGGTTTAAAAAGATAATGTTTTAACGCAAGCCACCTAGAAGACAAACACAAACAGTACCCATTTTCAATGGAAGAAAGGACCATCCCATTGACAATGATCTCGAGTCCGTCCTGGAGTCCGTCCTGGAGTCCACCTCGAATTGATGAGCTGCAAAGAGGGGGAGAGATATAGCTAAGTTCTAGACCAAGACAAAAAACAATTCCAACTCCAGCCCCCTCAGTTGTAGGCTAGCAGTCAGCGGTAATGCCACAAAGACAAAGGGGCCATCCTGCATTTTATCATTTTTTCCACCAGCCTTGCCCAATGGAATGTCAGGGAGGAGCAGATTCTCTTCTAGATTCTTGGGTTAGCAGTTTTCTTCTTTGAATTACTAAGTACCTACCACATACCAGGCACTGTGCTAAGCACTGAGGATACAAAAAGGCAAAAGCCAGTCCCTGCCCTCAAGGAGCTTACAATCTAATTGGGGAGACAATATATAAATTTATGCAGAGCAAACTATATACTGGATAAGTAGGAAATAATTAAAAGAGGACAAGACCTAGAATTAAGAGGGATTGGAAAGGTTTCCTGTAGAAGGTAGGATTTTAGCTGGGATGGAAGAAAGCCAAAGGCTTGAAAGATGGATATTACAATTATTCCTGGCATCCAGAGTTACTCTTAAGGGGAGAGGGAGAATTTTTGCTACAAATAAGTTCCAGTTCTTATTCTACCATTTTTACTTAGACAGCTTTAGGCACTTCATAAATCTTCAGATATTCAGTTTCTATATTTGCAAACAAGTGACAAGATCTGTCTCACCCACCTCACAGGGCTGTGAGCAGATCTAGCCAAAGTTGGGCTGATACCAGGGTTCTTCCCATACTCAAGTCCACACAGAGGAGAGTGACAAGAGAGGACCAGAGTAGAGAGATAATGTGAAGCAAAACAAGCTGGGACTGGATTAAGGAAGATCTGAGGTTCAGTAACAAACCCTTACTGTCCAGGTGACCCTGAACAAGTCACTACTCTGAGTCTCATTTTCCAAAAGTGAATGAGGGTTTTTTTTTCCTAGACAACTTGAAATCCTCCTTCCAGCTCAGAAACAAGGATCCTATGTTTTATGCTGCCCATCTCATGGGTTTGATTTGGGGATGCAGATATGGGAAGAATCCATGAGAACTCTTTTCATCTATGCCACCTATCCTGTTTTTTGCCCCCCCCTTTTTTTGGAGGACAATTGGGGTTAAGTGACTTGCCCAAGGTCACATAGCTAGTTAAGTGTTAAGTGCCTGAGGCCGGATTTGAACTCAGGTCTTCCTGACTCCAGGGCCTGTGCTCTGTTCACTGAGCCACCAAGCCACCCCACCCATCTATTCTTTAGGTCCTAAGTCTTAGGAGATAGGTTTTGTGGTGCTACATGAGTAAAGGGACATGCCCTGGGTCACACAGTCAATATATGTCAATGGTGGAACTTGAACCCAGATCTTTCAGATCCCAAGTCCAGAACCCTTATACTGCATACAGACAGCATAGTGCAATGGACAGAAGGACGGACATAGAGTCAGAGGACCTTGGTTCACTCCTATGGCAGCTCTGTCCCTTAATGCCTGTGTAAACTTGAGTAAGTTTCTTGACCTCTCTGTACCTCAAGCCTGTGACCCAAAGGCTCAAAAGATCCCTGTTGTCCCACTGTCCATTCTTGGCTTCCAAGAACTCTGGTATCAAGCAGCCACAATTTCAGGGATGGGGTCAGAATGTTGACCATGACAAGTAAATATGGGACCAGTGGCCACATCCTACCTGGCTCATTGACTGCCCCTCCCTCCAAAGTGCAAACAAAACGAGGCATTCTCCCCTGACTGTTTATTCTAATATCCCTAGATCCAAGTCCCCAGAGCTGACTCCTCACAGGGTCATGGAAGTAGCCCTTCCCTGCCCCCCTCCACCATGGTTCCCACTCCAGATAGACTCACAGGGCTTAGGTAGAGGAGCTGGCCACCCCTGAAGTTCATGCTGCTGCTGCTGCTGCTGCTACTGTTGGTACTGCTACTATTGCTACTGCTACTGTTGCTGCTGCTGCTGTTGCTGCTACTGTTGGTACTGCTACTGTTGCTGTTGTTGCCTCTAGTGCTGCTGCTACTACTGTTACTGCTACTGTTGTTGCTGCTGCTGCTGCTGCTGCTGCTGCTGTTGCTGCTGCTGCTGCTGCTTCTGTTGCTGCTGCTGCTACTGCTGCTGTTGCTGCTGCTGGGGGTCTTCAGTCAGAACAGCTGAGCTGTGCATTAGTATTGGAATAAACCCTGCAGATCAGTGAGTCCAACTCACTTATTTAACAAATGAGGAGCTAACCTAACCCAAAAGATTTGCTTGGAGTTATATAGCCAGGATATGTCAGAGAAAGACCTGAACACAGGTCTTCTGGGCTTCAAATCCGCATGGATCAGTGTGACCCAGCAGTGGCCATGGTGCTGGGCTTGAAGTCGGGGAAATATGGGTTCAAATCCCCCCCTTTTCAGGTGCAGACTTTCATTGGTAGAAAGTGTGTCCTAACAGGGGTCAAGGGGAGGAAGGAGGGTAAAGAGAAATCTCTATAGTGTGACCTCACAAGTCACAGGTACAGTACTCACCCTATATCCCAGTGATTGTTGAAGTATAGTCTAGGACCCCAGCATCCCTAACACTTTCACAGGTTCCATAAAGTTAAAAAAAACAATTATTTTCATAATAATACTGTTTTAATTTCTAATACAGTAAATATTGAGAGGTAAGGGGCAGCTAGGTGGCACAGTGAGTAGAGCACCAGCTCCAGAGTCAGGGGGACCTGAGTTCAAATCCAGACTCAGACACTTAACATAAAACTAGCTGTGTGACCTTGGGCAAGTCACTTAACCCCAATTGTCCTGCCTTCCCCCTCCAAAAAGCTAAAAAAAATATTGAGAGGTATAATCCCCACAGAAACAAAAATTCTTTGGGTTAGTCTTTAATAATATTTAAAAGTGGGTTCTGAGATTAAAAAGTTTGAGAATGGCTACAACATGCAAAGAAATTTCAAGGAGCAGGAGGTGCTTATAATGGGGGTGAGGAAGTGGGGAATCAGGACAGGAGGAGACCCTGAATCTGGGCTTTGAAGGAAGGTGGTCATTGATCTGAAGCTGGAAAGGTCTTTAAGTGACAGAAGCAAGTTTCAAATCCAGGTCCTCGACTCCCAATTCAGAGCTCTAGCCACTGTTTCACACTGTCTCTGCCTCTACAAACAGAGAACCCACTCTCTTCCTTATTCATTTGGACACTTTTCACAAAAGCTGACTGGTTGAGTTGACTCTTCTATTTCCAGGTAGACTGTTAACCTGAGGACAGGACCTGCATGTTATACATTCTTATATCCACACGTGGTACCTAGAGAAGGCTCAGGAACACAGGAGATGTCTCAGTAAAGCAGAGTCATAACACTTGATTTTTGTGCCAGGGGCAAGCAGCACCCAAATGAACCCTCAGAGCAACTTTTGAAGACCAATCTTGTTATGGGGGCTAGGGATGTTGGGGGGGGCCTAAGATGAAAGACCCAAGAAGACAACCCTGTAATGGGAAGATGGAGACCCTAAGACTCCTTGAGGCTGCCTTTTGGAAAGCTATTGCCAGGAGAGGGTGATGGTAGGTATTGGGGTAGAATAACCTTCCTATTCTAACTACTTTTGGGGGCTATTGTTGCTCAGTTGTTTTGGTCCTGTCCAACTCTTCTTGACCTCATAGGGGATTTTCTTGGCAGAGATACTAAAGGAGCTTGCATTTCTTTCTCCAGCTCATTTTACAGATAAAGAAACCAAGGCAAACAAGGTGAAATGACTTGCCCAGGGCCACCTGGCTAATAAGTGTGTGAGGCTGGATTTGAATTCATGAAGATCAGTCTTCCTGATCCCAAGCCTAGTGCCACTCAGATGTCCTGAGCTTATTAAAACTGAAGTTGCAATAAGCTTGAACCCGCACCAGGACTTTTGGAACACCCCATATGTAAGAAGAATAAACACTCAGTCCTTACCCCTAGGGAGCTTACCATCAAGTCCATGGTGGGCATCATGTCCTTCTGCAGCACCTGTTTGGGAATGTGGGAACCACACTAGGGCAACAGACTTCAGTTGAAAGCTAGAAGAGCAAGGTCAAACCCAAGTGGGACCTCTCCTGATAGCAACCCATTCTCTATAAATTACTGCTATTCCCGCCCAGGTCTGTGTTCAGGCAACAATGAACAGATTAGGTAATCCAGATACTGCAGGAGGACAAGGGGCACCTGTGTGTGTGGGGGGGGTGAGGATGGCCCGGGATGTGACCCAAACTCTGAAGGATCTCTTTGCCACCAGACTGAAGATGAATGAAGAGCAGACTGAGAACTATTTCTTCCAACTCAAGGTAGGGCCCATGCCAAGAATGCTGGGCAAATGATGCCACCCACAGCAACTTGGGAGGAAGGGTAGAAAGAGACCTGAGTAAGGGCTTAGCTTAATTGTGTTACTAGGTCACTTTGGGACCTGCAATGAAGCACTTTTACTTTCTCAGCTATAAAATAGGAAGAGAAATCTCTCTCCTCCACCCTCCAGCCCCTACCTTGTTTCAGAGAGGAAACAAAATGTTTTGAGAGCTTCCTCAAAGAGAACTGCTATAGAAATACAAGGGAATGGGGTGAATCATAGATTTCAAACTGAAAGTTTGGAGGCTGTCGCATCCAGTTCCGTTGTCATTGGAAAGGCCCAAAGTCACAGAGCTAGTAAAGAGCAGAGGCCTAATCTGATCCCAGGTCCTCTGACTCTCACCCAACTCTCTTGTCATAATAAGCCTTGTACTTCCTCTTTCTTGGGGCCATTGTTCTGTAAACTGAAATTTGTTATGTCAAAAGGCTCTCTTATCATTGGGGTTTGTGGTACTACCAACACTTCCCCCCATTCATGCAGCTGACCCATGGGGTTCATTTATTCTTGGTCTCTCTCTAAGAGCCAGAAAGGATACCATGAAGACATCTTTGGGGCTGTCTTTCCCTATGAGGTGAAAACTGACCCAGCAGCATCAAAACCTGAGGATGCCAGGATCCCTAGGGCGGGACTCATCTAGAGCTGCTTTGGAAGGATGCAGCCACTTCATTATCAGTGGCCACAGAGGGAAGGAGAAGATTCGACCTCCTCCTCCCTTTCCCCCACCCTTGACTTCTGCCCCCACTGACCTCTGCCTGCTGCCAGAGGAGGGGAACAATGTGAGGTTGGCTCCTTCTCCATCTCCTCTTCCTGCCCCACCTGCCACCTGTGGTTGCTGCTAGCCTGCCAGGAAGATGGGCAATGGAGAGGAGAAGGGGCTGTGCTGGAACCTCACAACACTGCCCCCCAAACCAGATCCATTGCTCACCCCCTCCCCCAGCCCCAGATAATGGACTGTTATTCAGCCCCCAAGGCCCCAATTGCACCTCTGGGGAAAGACTGGGCAGGCACATTTGGATCCTTTTAGACTTAAGTGGCCACATAGGTCAGAAGACAAAAAAAGGAGGCAAGCTTTTCCTATAATTGTGGCTTTTGTAGTCCAGATTCTCATCCACGGCACCACACTGTTCCTCAAGTCAGAAAGCTCATTCTGAATCTGAGTAGCATTCATTGTCCATAACAGAAAATAATTTCAGCCCTCCAATCAAGATGGTCCACAAAGCAACCCTCAAGCTCTACTCTGACCATTTGTTTTACTCTGAACCCTTCTCCTGCCATGCCAGAAAGAAAATGAAATGGAATAACAATCTGGTCCTCCCCTTTGGGGCTGCTAGGTGTCAAAGTGGATAGAGTTTTTGGCCTGAAGTCAGAAATATCTGGGTTCACATCTGGCCTCAGACACTTACTAGTTATGTGACCTTGGGCAAGTCACTTAACCCTGTTTGCCTCAGTTTCCTTTTCTGCAAAATAAGCTGGAGAAGGAAATGGCAAACCACTCTAGGATCTCTTCCAAGAAAACCCCAAATGGGGTCACACAGAGCTGGACAGGACTGACCTCCCCTCTCCCTCCCACTGTCCCTCCTGCAGACTGGCTGCTGATGCATGCACCCCACCACTGCAGAGTGGAGGGAGAGAAGCAAGACCATCAATAAAATGAATCCTCCCTAGCTGGCTGTCTTGGGTAGGCAGTTATGTGGATAGTGTTATATTAGAGGTTTTTCTTCCCTGTCTATGCAGCCCTGAAGGAAGCTGGATTCCCGACTGGCTTTGCTATATGAAGCAGCCCTGTCATATGGATTTTCTGGTTATCCTGTGTCCTTCATCTGCATTGAATGGATGTTTGCTAACCACCCAGACACTTAGCTGATGCAGCTCTTCACCCCTGTGCCACTTATTGCTGGGCTGTATTATAAGATCCTAGCATCAAATCATAGGATTTAAACTAGGCAGGTTAGACATGGTCTGCTCTGGCCCTCTTACTGTGGGGAATAGACTAATTTCGGTTGCTGATGGAAAGTTAGGTAAAGGTCACCAGTTCTGCTTGGGGTCTTTTCAGTCTTGTTCCCAAGCTGATTTACATAACAACCTGAGGCATTGTGGGGGAGTGTGTGTGTGTGTGTGTGTGTGTGAATCCCTTCACCCCAGGTCTTTTGCAAGCTTGTCATTCAGCATCCCAAGAAGAACTTGAAAAGCTGCCAGACTACTAACAAAGGAAAGGCTTAGGATCAAAGAGTAGTTATGGACTATTACTCAAATAAATAAAGGGACCCAGAACAAGCAAGAGAATAAAAGCAGAAAGACACATTTAAAAATTCTTTGAACTCTTCTGGTAATATGGCTGAAGGTCATTGAGTAAGCTTATGTATCCCAAAACAAAAGGCGATCCTCAAAGCTATCCCACTTCAGAGCAGCTCCCCTTCTTCCAAACAGTAACTGAAGATCAGTAGCAGTAGCCATGGAGATGCCCAGCAGAGAAAAGTGTGACTCCAGCTGGACAGAGACAGCAGCTTCCTCAGTGATATCGCCAGAGACTTCATCAGCTCTGCAGTGTCAAAAAATGAGTGTTCCTAATGTATGTGGCCTTCCATGCATGTGTTCTTTGTGTGTGTCTCTTCCCCCACTTATGTGGTAACCTGTGGGAGAATTTACTCCTGGGTATATATACTCCTTGCCACTACCTTGCTTTGTGGGTAAAATTATGGGCGCCAGTACAAATTAGAACCAGAACTAAGTTTAGGAACCAATGATAGTATATTGAGTTGGTCAGAAAGGGGACCTTCACACACACAGGTAAGATTTCTATAGATTTCAGTTCGGTGGGAGGTAAGATGAGAACAGGGTGCCTCTCATTGGACAACATTTGTTACTGGGGTTTGGGTTCATGTAACAGTAAAGGAAATTGTTTGGGTTAGCTGTTTCTCTAACCCTGCCCTAATAGACAGGACTGTTCTGGAAACTTGCTGTTTCAGCAGAAAGAAAAATTTCAGGCAGGGCCAGGAGTTACAGCACAAACAGAGACAAGATAGAAGACCTGCAGACAAAATGGAATTGCTTCAGTTTTCTCAACTACTTACATTCTGTTATTTAAGGGTCCTTTACTTTGAACTAATAATTATTGACTTGGCTGGTAAAAGAAACACATTGATGGGGGCTCACACTGCGTTTTTCAAGTCTGTTCTTATTATAAGTACAATGTACCCGAACCCAGGGAATAATTTGTAAAAGCCTATGTCTGGGGAGGGGGTGGGGAGTGGGGAAAAAAGAACAGAAGGGCAGCACAACAGGGACTGTCTACAGATAGGATAATAATAACATTCTTATAATATATAATAATTTGTATAGGGCTTTAAAGTTTGCAAAATCCTTTGCAAATGTTATCTCATTTGATCCTCACAACAACCCTGGGAGATAGTTGCTCTTACTATCCCCATTTTGCAGACGAGGAAACTGAGGCAGAGGTTAATGGTTTGTCCAGGTTTAAAGAGCTAACAAGTACCAGAGGCAGCATTTGAACTCTGTTCTTCCCAACTCCAAGCTCATCACTACACCCATCACCTAACTTTCAAGTTTCACTCCTTGCTCCTCCCATCCGTGGAAACTCTGTTCCCCCTGCCCTACTGTGTGATGTACAGAAGTGATACCTGGGCTCTGGGCCCTCACTTCCAAGAAGCCCTTGCCCAAGAATGTACTTACCCTCACCCTTAACCTCTGCAATGCTGAGTTGGTAAAAAGAGCCATAAGTAATATTTGTATACCACAGGCTGGTTTCACAAAATGTTCCAGGGCACATTATCTAAGACAAATTCAGTCGATGTGTGTACTTATAGAGATGAGAAGAGGTATCAGGGACAGCTCACTGGGGGCACAACAGCCAGGGGAAGCAGCTTCCTATTTTAACTCTTTATTCTAAGCTCAGTTGTTTCTACCTAAGTCATAAATGTTGTGATGGTCTTTTATCTTGAGGAGCCTGGGGCAAAGGCCCTGGCAACATACCTTAGTTTCAGTTCTGCAAGTGACTACTTTTTCTCAAGGCCTTTCCAGATTTGAGACCATCCATGAAGTTCTCATTTCATCACTCTGCCAATTGACAAAGGCATCCAGAGACTAATACAAATGTTTCTGGTCTTTTTCAGTACAGGTGTGAATTAGAGAGCAAAGACAAAAGCCAGGAAGTCCTGGGTTTGAATGCTCCCTCAAACATATACTAGCTATGTGATCTAGAGCAAGTCATTTTACTTTGCTGAGTTTGTTTGTCCATTTGTAAAATGGGGATAAGGACAACAGTACCTATCTCCCAGCACTGTTATAAGGCTCAAAGGAGATAATGTATATAAAGCATTTTACCTAAAGTACTAAACAAAGCCCCAATTCTTTCCCCACCTAACCCACCCCTATTTTATACTCTAAGCCAAGAATCTCACCAACCCCTGACCCCCAAACACAAGTGTAATAAACCACAAATGTTCTAAGCTCAACTCTACAAAATAGACTTTTATTAAGCACCTTCGGTTTGCATGTGACTGGGTTGGGCAGCAGAGAGATACAAAATATAGGTAAAACATGGCCCCTGGCCTCAGGAAGTAGAATCCACATAGCAAGAGTTAGAGTGTACAAAAAAAAACAAGCAGGTACTGTTTCATATTCTTTGAATACTGTGGTCACAGAGATCAGACTAGGGTGGCTTGAGTCATGCAGGTAGAGAGGGGTAGGAGGCTACAGCTGACTCCTGCTTATCAGAGCATACTCCCCAGAGGAAGAAGGCTTCACAAGGAATAAGGAAAGCTCTGGGCAAGTAACAAGGCACTGAGGAGGTCCAAGATCTTAGAGGCACTGGGAGGAGCAAAGGGGATGTTGGGGCCACAGCAGAGGAAAAGGGAATAGGAGAGAAGTGACTGGCTCTATGTGGAGACAGGAGGAAGTAGGGCCTCCCATCTGAAAAGACATTGAGGCGAGGGCTCTGTTCTGGAGTGAGGGGATGCAGAACCCCCTATTCTGCATCGAAATATCTCATCTAAGGCAACAGCAGGCAGTTGTTCTGCCATTGTTGAGAAGTAAACAGCCCTGCCTCCAGACTGACTGTGTACAAGAACCCGGGGAGAAACAAAGATAGGTCCCCTCTCTACCTTCCCCCAGAGAGGTGAGCATATTGCTCCAACTCCTCCCTGAATGGGGGTGGAGGGAAAGCTTGGTGCTTAGAGTCCAATCTGCTAGGAAGAAGTGAGGATGAGACAGAGAGAAGGTGGGAGACCCTTCATTATCAGCTGAATGTCTCCAGATACCTCCAGCTGGGACACCTGGGTGGGAGGCCTTCAAGAGACCTGTACATGGATCAGCTGGATGTCTCCAGACACCTCCAGCTGGTTGATAGAGCATAGGTTTTTCACTCGGTGATTATAGTTGAACTGGTGTTGCCCATTGACAGATACCTTGAGGCAGTGAACTTCACATATGATCTGTACCTGGAAGATAAGGGGACAATCGATCAACAAGCATTTATTAAATACCTACTTTGTTCCAAGGACCACATTAAGACTAGGGATCCAAAGTCATAATCCAACAGTGACTCTTAGAACCTTGTGTCAGAGACACTTTTTTTTTTACTGGAGGCCTGAGCAGACTTAAGAAAGCAACAAATGCATCCATATGAATGAGCAGCATGGTGCTTCACATCTCCTTCACATGTATTTTGTATGGATCTGGACAGATGTACAAAGTCTCTCCTGCGAGACTAAACTCCCTGAGGGCATGACTTGTTTCATATTTTTGACTGGGAAATCAATTACCTAGTGTCTTGGATCATCAGACTCCTTCCCAGTTCACTATTCTCTGAAGGAATCTCTGGAGCTCAAGGTTCACCTACTCCCCACCCACCAAGCCTTCCCTCCCTCCCCATGCTTTACTGTGAAGGGCTGGCCTCGGGTGAAGGGCATAAAGCCCGGCAGACCGCGCTCCTCCGAGCCCCACGAGTAGTTAATCTGGGTGTTCCGGACCACCGCTTGCTCCTTAAATCGCGGGTTCAGGTGGAAGGCGATGTCTTTCCCACATTTCAGGTTGATTGTGAACCTGAAGGAGAGGGACACGAAATGTGTACGTGTTATTTGCTTTGATGGAGTCCAAGCTTCTGGAGGGCAGGCGCTGTCTCATTTTTATCTTTGTGCCCCACCATCAAGGACAGTGCCTGGTACTTGTGTAGTGATTAATCCACTCATCTCCTCTCTCCCCTCCACCCGACCTCTGTTTATTGAAATATTCCTTTTCCTTCAAGACCCTCTTCAGGTGCCCCCTTCTCCATGATACCCCCACCCTCCAGGTGAAAGTGACCTCTCCTTCCTCCTTCTCACTTTGTCAGCATCTCTCTTTTGTGCTTACAGCTAGGTCCTGATAAGTTCAAATAAGGAATTCTGTGAAGTGATTACATTATTCAGATTCATCATACATATTTCTATAAGGCTGAAATCAATGACCGCAGTTTATAGAATTGTAAATTCAAATCTATATATTTGAATATATGCAACCACCATTTTTTGCTTTCTCTTGTTATAGCATTGTGTGCACCCAGATCTTTTTCCCCATTAGATTGTCTGCTCCCTGAGAGAAGGTCATATCTGTTTTTGTACTTCCCAGTTCCAGGCACCTTTTACATAATTGGCAAACTAAGACTTATTCAACTGTTTCTGTTGGTGATCCTCGGGGATGACGCCATTTCTTCTTCCCTGACATCTAGCTGGAAAAAACACTTCTGTCATTCCTTTCTGTCCCCCTTCAAACAAAATTGCTCTCTCCAATGCTACAAATAGTCTCTTTTTAAAATACATAATATTTTATTTGTCCCCAATTACATGTTAAAACTTTTTTACATTTGGGGTTTTTTTTTAAGTTTTTAGTTTCAAATTCTATTTTTCCTCACTCCTTCAGATGGTGAACAATCAGATATAGGTTATGCATGTGCAATCATGTAAAACCTAATGATCCCTCAAATGCCAAATCTATGGATCTTTCCCCAGTCCTCATCCTTCTTGAGCTCTCTGCAGCCTTTGACACTGTCAATCACCCTATTCTCCTTAGTACTCTCTTCTCTAGGTTTTTGTGACACCACTATCTCCTGGTCCTCCTGGAACACCTGCACCTTCTGACTTTCTTGGCTTCTGTCAAGTGCCAGCTAAAGTCTGGAAGCTTTTGCAGATCCCCCTTAACATTAGAGGCTTCCTTCTCTTGATTATTTCCAATTTATCCTATATACCATTTGTATATCATTGTTTGCATGTTGTCTCTCCTATTAGACTGTAAGTGCCTTGAAGGCAGGGACTGTCTTTTGCCTTTCTTTGTATACCCAGTGCTTAGCACAGCGCCTGGCACATAAAGGTTTATTGTTTGTTTATTTTGTTATTTATTATTAAAATAAATATTGATTGACTGACTAGTGATAAGGAAGGGATAGGGCTGCCCAGAGAGGAGAGGAATAATAGATAAAGGGAACTACTATCCCTGTGAACTTAGGACCAATGCTCACTTGTCAGCAGCAAGCAAGACGGTGCCAGATATGATGATGTTCCTGGATGGGTAGAGTCCTCCAAAGATCGTTGTACTAAAAGGTAAGGGCTGCAGTGAAATGAGAGATAAAGGGTTAAATGATACATTGAGCAATTTGTTTTGCAAGAAGGATAAATCTGAAAATGTGTAACTTGGGAAATTGACAGAGGGTTTGGGAAACAGTTTGGTGCCTTTGAGAAAGGTTAAGGATGGAGACTAAACCTGTGATTTCATTGATATGGGGAACTCCCAGGTGAGGATACTCCCTTTACCAAAGCAGGTGAATGCCTTTTCTGTAACTAGAGTCTTAAAGAGCCCAGATGGGTTTTGACTTGCCCAGGATCACATGACCAGTATGTATCAGAGGCTGAACTTAAACCCAGGCCTTCCTGACTCCAAGGCCGGCTCTTTATCCACCACATCATGCTGTTTCTCATTTTAGAGAAAAGGGTAACAAAGACAACTTCCATAAAGAAGAAAAGTCAGAGTAAGACCACCAGCCCCAGAGTCCGGATGATCTGGGATCGAATCTGGGCTCTGATACTTAGCACCACACCCAGAAATAACTGGCCGTGTAACCTTGAGCAAGTTACTCAACCCCAATTGCTTAAAATAAATAAATAGTAAAGTAAAAAAAAAAAAGAAGAAAAGTTAGAAGAAGCTGGTCACATGTACTACAAGGCAGGGCAGAGGGTAGGGTTTGAGGACCATCCCAGGGGGTTGGGAACATGGCCCCAGGTAAGGGCTATTGGTCATTTCTAAGTATGGGGATGCCTTTGGCTTCCTGAGTGTTCTCAGGCCCCCTACAAGTCAGAGGACCTTCTCTTAGGCCACAGGGTCTGAGGCTCACACCATCCTCCCTACTGCCCTTCACCAAGAGCACAAGGTGACAACTTACATACAACTTATTGGAGAACACTTGACGTGGGAAAACAGGCGCCTAGAAAAAAGAAGAAACAATGGAAACATCCAGAGTCAGCAACACACAATCACAGACGCACACAATCACAGACACATGTATACAGACACACACAGTTGCACATGCAGATGCACACACACGCATATACACCCCCTCCCTCCTCCTAAAAGCTGGAGAATATCAGTTCAGTTCTGAAACTTAAAACAGAAATTCTTCCAGACCCTGTTTCTCTGCACGGCGCTTCTCCATTGCCTATGCTATAGGTGGAGAGGTGTTGTGCATAGCTTTTCCTTCCTTTTCACAACTTCTTTAGGCTGCTTCCTCAATACCCACTGTCCCTTGCTCACAAATACTGCCTAACACCTGAACACAGCCCCCTACCTTTCAATTTTCACTGAGCCAGGAGAAAATACATCAGAACTAGGAGACCATGCAGGGTGCCTACTCCACAGTCAGAGTACCTGGGTTCAAATGTCATCCCTTTGACCCATGTGGTCTTAAGTAAGTTACTTTTCTCAGCCTCAGTCTCCTCATCTGTAAAATCAGGGACTTGGACTAGATGGTCACTCAGGACCCTTCCAGCTCTATTCCTATGATCCCAGGAATTCTAGGGACTCCCTGGGATTCTATAATCCTAGGATTTCTGCACCCTGAACACAGGGAGTGTGGGACATAGGCAGACACTCCAGCTGCTACTCTTCAAGCTACAGCTTCAAAAGAAAGGCAAGCTCCTCCCCCCTTACTCCCACCCCCAGCCTCTCAGTACATATCCCATTCTTTCCTAGTGAAAAGGAAAACACTGGCTCTTGGATCAGAGAATGAGCTCAGATCCCACTATAGACACTTACTACTTGTATGACCTTAACCCAGTCATTTCAACATAAGATCATGTATTTGGAACTGAAAGGAATCTTAGAGACCAGAGAGAATAATGTCCTTACTTCACAGAGGAAGGAACTGAAGTTAAGTCACATAACTAAGAGTCTGAGGTAGGATTTGAACCCAAGACTTCCTCACTTTGAGGTCAGCTCTCCCTATAGTTCTTCTCTATAGATTTAGAGCTGGAAGAGACCTTAGAGATCAACAAATCCAACCTTTCTGGACCTCACTTTTTCTGTAAAATCCCTATCACTTAGCACAGTGCTTGGCACATAGTAGGAGCTTAATAAATATTTATTGACTTAGAGGGTTGGAGTAGAGAGCCTTAGAAAATTCTTCTAGTTCTAGAGCCATGATCTTGTGTCTAGCATTCCCAGGACCCTGGCTATCACAACACACAGATCAAAGAGCTCAGTCTATTTGAAGGGTGGGAGATGCATGGTGAGGCCATAGAATGGTCAGCAGTTTAAGTCTTACACTGGGCATCTGTGGAACAGAGTGGATTCCAGGGAAAACTGTTTGAGTCTGAAAGGAGAAACAAGAGAGGGAAAAACTCAGTTAAAACATCAATCATGAAAACCCACTGCAGACCCCTCAAGGGGACCAGCCTCACATGTTAATCTTGAATACTCTCTAGTTAGCAAGGGCTGTTTCCATTTCCACTGGATTTTTTACCTTGGTGGAGGGGTGCTAAGAAATCTACCATGCCCACTTCTCTGTCATCAGAGACATCTGTGGGAAAATCACTCTCAATTATCCAAATATACCAGGATTTTAAATTCCTTTCCTCCTCCCCCCCCCCCCATCTCTTGGGGAAAAAAAGGTAAGAATTTTTAGCTTCCTCTTAGGTTGGGGACTATGGGTGTAGAACATTGATTGTATGTTTCCTCAGATTCAGCTCTTGTATTGTTTAGCTTGCTGTATTGATTTTTTTCTCTCTTTTTTATTCTTTATTATATGAGATAGCTTTATAGATAGGTGATGGAGGTGGGATATATTTTAAAATGAAGATGATATGAAAACATATTATATAAATTAATCTTAAGGCAAATTCTAGGGCAGCTAGGTGGCACTGTGGATAGATCCCTGAGTTTGGAATCAGGAAGATTAATCTTCTGGCCTCAGACACTTACTAGCAGTACTTGGCCAAGTCACTTAACCACATTTGCCTCAGTTTCCTCATCTGTAAAATGAGCTGGAGAAGAAAATAGCAAACCACTCCAGTATCTCTGCCAAGAACACCCCACATGGGATCACAAAGAGTTAGGCATGACTGGAAAATGACTTAACAAAAGAACAATACAAATACTGGAGAGAGGGTGACATGGAGAACTTGTCTTCTATGACTCAATGTGAATGGAGTCAGAGTTGAAGGTGGAGTCTTAACAAACTTGAGAGTTTGGGATGGAGACAATGGCCAGTAAGTCTTGTGCCTAAGAAGGAAGCTAGACTCTAAGAAAGAGCTCTAGATTTGCAGTTAAAAGAAATTTGGGTTCAAATCCCAGCTCTGATAGCTACTGTCACTTAACCTCTAAAGCTCAGTTTCCTTATCTGCAAAATGGGTATAAATAATACCTGTAGTACCTGTCTCAGTGCATTGCAGTGGGTCTCAAAGAATACAATGTGTATGAAGCATGACACCAATCTGAAAGTGCCATATGAATGAAACCATTCATCCTTCAGAGTCTGCCACAAGAGACCAGGCTGCAGCAAAGAAGGTCCCATTTAGGGATAAGAAAGGCTGCCCAGGAATGACTCCCTCCCAGGCAATCCCTGAACCAGCTGTCTGATCCTAACCTGACCAAATCATCTAAAAAGAACAGGGGAGACTTACTATGACAGTCTGGCCAGTAGTCGGATAGATGGGTTGGGGAGGCTGAAAAAGACAGAAAAGCAAATCGGTGTCATTGCTGTGACTTCAACAGGGCCTGATTCCCAAAGCTTGGCTGGTAAGAAATCAAAGATCTTGTGGGGTTGAAGATACCACTCTATCCCTCTCAAGGGTTCTTAACCTTAGGTCCATGAATAGGTGTGTTTAAAAAGAATGATAACAGTCTTTCACTATATTTGGTTTACTTAGTAATTCCACACATTTAATTTTACACATTCAACAATATTCTTTTGAGAAGAGACTCATAGGCTTCCCCAGCCTGCTGTTCAAGGACTCTGTAACCCTGATCTAGGAACTGGCCTAAAATAGGGTGCTTAACCTAGGAATATATGAACCCCAAGGGGTCCTCAGAAAATTACATCTTTATTTCAGTATATTTGGTTTTCTTCATTGTCCTTATCTCATGCTATGCATTTTAAAAAATATTATTTTGAGAAGGGATCCATAGGTTTCACCAGACTACTCAAGGGGTCCAGGACACATCAAAAAGATTAAGAGCCCCTGCTGTAGGGAGGGCTGCAACATGGGTCTGCTCGTCTCCTGTTTGCCCAAACCCACTTCTTCCAGAAGGACCCCGTGTGTCGATTCCTCCAACGAGAGGGCATATCCAGGACATGGAGGTGTCTCTCCTCCCAGGGCATAATATCCGATGCTTCTCTAAGCAGTCAGAAGCCAAAGTTGTGATTTCTGGTGAAGGTGTCCCTTCCCCCTCCCACCTGGGAGAGTGGCAGTGAGGTAGAAGCGGCCAAAGAGACCCATTTCCAAATTGTTCTTTCATTCAAAGCAATCTCTGTTTGCTTTGAGAAACACAGAGGGAGCTTTCTCTTAATGAGGCTTCAAAGGAAGCAAAATGCTGTCTGACCCCGGTAGGGTGAGGTGGCTTTGGGGATCCAGGCACCTCTTCTGTTGGCCCCTAAGCTTTGTCATTCCAGAGTCCAGGTGGGAGCAGGCTTCTGTGCCTTCCTAGTGTGTTAAGTAAACAGTTGCTAAATAAAATACTCATTCAATACTCACTGTTCTAACAGCCCTGAGAGACACTGACTCCTTATTCTAACTGACCTTACAGATACTTAACTGACCTGTTTAACTGTTCTGACTATTCTTCCTGATGCTCAAATTGTCCTGCTTATCTGACAATTCTGATGGTCAGTCCTAATTGTCTGACTATTCTGAAGGCTGATCTCATGCTCAAACTGTCCTGATTGTCTGACTCCCTGTTTTAAGTGCTCTGAGTGTCTTCTGGCTATGACTTATCTGAATGACTCCCTCTTCCCGATGACCTGATAGTCTAATTATTCCAAGTATACTGAGAGCTGGACTGCCTATTTGAATTGTGCAGACTGCCTTTCCCACTGTTCTCATTGCCCTGACCAACTGACTCCCTGTTCTAACTGACCTGACCCGCTATGCTAGCTGATGTGCTCTATGTCCTAGACCAGGTTTGGGCAATCTGCACCTCGAGGCCACATGTGGCCTTCTAGGTCCTTGGGTGTGGCTTTTTGTCTGAGTCCAAGTTTTACAGAATAAATTCTTTCACTAAGGGGATTTTCTCTGTGAAGTTTGGATTCAGTCAAAGAGATGCACTTAAGGCCCTAGAGGAACACATGTGACCTCGAGACTGCGGGTTCCCCACCCCTGTATCTAGACAAAGTACCCACTCATTATTGTAATTGAGGGGACAGTTGGACTCCCTTTTCTAACCAACTTCAGTCCTGCCTTTGCTGAACTGTCTGACATCGGCCCCAAGCACTGTTCTAACTGAGACAACCCGATGGTTCTGACTGACTGGCAGACACTTGGTCCAGACTAAACAGAGTGAAGCACCAGTCTGCTCACTCACTTTGAATTTGCTCGCCTTGGGCCTATGAGGTGGTTTTGCTGCCACTGTGTGCTGCAGGACATAACAGGAAGGCTGAATGGGAGCAGATGTGTTGTTCTGTTAAAAAGGAAGAAAGGGAAACATTTGAGTTAATTAGCAGGTTTAACAGAACAGGAGAAAGGGAAGGCAGGGAGAAATATGAAGGTGGGGCAGGGAGCGAGCGGGTTAGAGCTGAGGAAGCTAAGAGAGGAGGGACCTCCCTGGAAAAATGAAGCTTGTACAAGCTCCAAGAAGAAGCCGGCAAAGAGGTCAGCAGGCAGTTTTGAGTGAATACCAGCCTGGTTAGTTCAAACAGAGCCTCCTTTTCTTGAATGGTGGCTTCTCTATGGCTGGGATGCCAAGCCTAGCCTATGAGCTTCATCAAAAGGTTCTTATAACAGTACCTGAAAATTCCCACTTTCCCCATTGCCCAAGCCTAAGACTCAACCAACAACCCTCAGACCTGAAACCATTTTTCTGGTCTATTGTTTTTATCCATTCAGTCTCTATCCTGCTTGATGAAGAAAGAGAGGGTGCCTTCCTAGGCCTCCCAGTTGTTGCTGAGAATCTTTTCCTGATGCTTGTGGTGAAAGATGATTGAAGGAAACATTATGTACTTTCTGGCCTCGACTGTTAAGAACCTGGAATGGGTGAAGGAGAGTAGCTTGAGGGTGTCAAGATATTATTAGTAGATGCCCTGTTTTCCAGAGCTAAGGCCCAGCAAGCAAGCTGTGCCCTGAGCTTGACATAACAACAATCCTTTGTGCTCACCTTCTGGATGATCTCATCCTCTGGCAAAATTATGTAATTATTGTATTACTTTGACCAGCACCAGGTGTTCTCTGAGCTTGGACAAGCACATGACAAGCTTGGACAACTTCTGGTCATGCAGCCCTGCTATGAATCAAACTTGTCTCATTGTTGCTGTTACCCTTCATGGTCAGGGCTACAGCTCTGAAAACTCAGGAAACTGGGGCAGAGATAATATAATTTAGATTATAATATAATATAATTATATAATTTAGATGACAGAGTATAATATGTATAACCCTAATTCTGACACCAGTTAATGTCAACTGGTTTGAACCCGCCTCTAACTTGCGATTCACCTCTAGCAAACTAGAGACAGGAGACAGGCACAGGACTAACCGCGGCCCTCTCTGCTCACTAGCCTTTAGTAAATTCCTATAACAGGACCATATATCTACGGTTGAAAGGGACCTCAGAGGTCAAATTACTCCCCAGGTCAACTATCCACCTGTCTCATTTTACAGCTAAAGAAACTCAGACCCATCCAGATTAAGTGACCCAAAGGCACACAAGTAATAAATGAGAGAGCCAGGATTTGAACTCAGGTCAAAATTCTAAGGTCAGTGCTGCAAGATCAGCACTTCATTAATATAATGCTGCCTCGAGGACCTCTTATCACCACTAGAATGAGACACAAATTCCTCAAGCCGGCACTAAAATCCCTTCCCAGTCTTCCAGCTTTTTTCATATCAGTCTCCTTCCAACCTGGCCTACTTGCTACTCCTTAAATTCAACATTGAATTTCCTACCTCCAGGCTTTTGCCTCCCTCCTCACTTTTGCCTCTTAGAATCCTTAGCTTCCCTCATGTCTGAATTCAGATGTAACTTCCTGTGGCAAGCCTTCCCTGATTGTCCCCAGTCACCCAGTCATTATTCTCTCTCTCTCTCTCTTTCTCTCTCTCTCTCCCTTTCTCTCATCTTAAATCATTTAGTATATATTTCTCTGTATCCTCCAATAGAATATAAGTTTCTTAGATCAGGAATTACTTTGATATTTGGCCTTGTATGTTTAGTGCCTTGCACTCAGGAAGTGCTTATTAAATGCTTGGTGAATGAATAATCAGGAATAAACTAGATTAAGTGAGGAAAGGAAAATCCTCACCATGACCTCCAGTTCTGTTAATGATTTCCTACGTTTGGGTGGGAGATGTTTATGCAAGAGGGAGGAAACAGAAGGAAGGGAAAAGGAAGGTGCAGGGAGAAGAGATGGAGGAACAGGATAAAAACATGGAAAGAAAAGTGGTGAGGTAAAGATAGGGGGAGACAGAGTCAGGAGAAATGTCAACCAGGGCCACAGATATTAAGGGAGAGGAAAGAAACTGGGAAGCAAATCAAGTTCAAAGCATTTAGAACTAGAAATTACCTTAAAAGTCATCTCACTCAAGCCCCTCATTTTCTATCAGGAGATGACAAGGACCTGAACTATGGTCCTCAGACATTCAGTGGTGAGGAAGAGACTGTGAGGTCGGAGACATCTCATGATTTGCCTCAGATCACAAGAGTAGCAGAGTCAGGATTTGAACTCAGGTCCTTTCACTGTATTATTTTTCCTCCAAATCAGAGGGTGAAGTAGGAACAGACATGACAGTATGGATTTAGAAGAACAGAGATGCAGTGGGGAGGGTGGTAGTGGGGAAGAGAGACCAGCAAGATGGCTGGAATGCAGTTCAGCTCAGTCCTGTTCAATTCAACAAATCTTGATTAAATGTCTATGTGTCAAGCACTGTGCTAGATGCCAAAAATGGGGGAGGGGGAATGACTAAGCCAAGTGGGAAGTAAAGGAATCATACCGCTAAGGGAGGGAAACAGGAGCTTTCCCCTTGCAAATTCAGGAGAGGGAGCAAGTGAAGTGAGAGCAAGAGGCGGAGGAGGGGAGGAAGGGGCTTCCTCCTGGCCAGTCTATAGCCCTGAATATGTCTGCTGGTAGTGGTAATGGCTACTCAGTGGGATCTCCGCCCCTCCTTTAGGATATGAGATAAGACAATGGAGGAGACCTGTGCCACCCATTCTGACCTTGAAGTTGATGTAGGACACCTGCACATTGCCCTGGATTGAGATGGTGTCCACTCGATGGAAAGGGATCCGATGCTCGTATTGGACAAAGTAATTCCCATTCACTATCACCTGCCAATAGGAAGAAACTGCATGAGCAAGAAAGCCAGTGGAAACTTAGGAGCCACAAGCATGAGTCCTTGAGACTGGATCTTCCCCCACATCAGGACTCCAGTCATTGAGAATGGTTGACATCAAGCTTCCACCCAGTGCTCCTGGTTCTGACCTCTGACACCAAATAGAATTAATCAAATCTTTACACAGTATGATGGTCCTTTAAATCTCTGAAGGCATCAATCATATATCTCTTGAGTCTTCCTTTCTAAGGCTAAACACCCCAGTCCCAGTTGCTTCATCTGCTTTTGACATGGACCCAAGATGCTTCACCATTCTGGTTGGCCCCCTATGGACACCTTCCAGTTCATCAGGGGCCTTTTTGAACTGTGATGCCTAAGACCAAACACAGTACTCCAGATGTAGTCAGAGCAGGGTGGAATACATCTGCCTTTCAGTGTAGCCCAAGGTTACATTTAGCTACTTTTGTGACCATGTTACCCTACTGATTCACAATGAGCATGTGGGCCACTAAAACCCTCTGATCTTTTTTAGCCAAACTACTGTCACCAAACCATGCTTCCTCCATATTGTACACCTGAAGTTGACTTATTTGAAGCTATGCCCTGCCCTCTGACTCATAGCCCACTGTGCTCCCTCAAAGGAAGGTGACTTGTGCCGTGCTTACCTTGAAGGCTGTGCTATGGACCTGAAAGTGAATTTCAAATGGTACCCCCTTCTGGAAAGGCATCTGCATCTTCCTCTCCTCCCGCCCCCAGGAACCATTTTGCTTTGTGTTGCACACTACAAAACCACCATTTTCAAACCGAGGGTTGAAATGAAAGGCGATGTCGTTTCCATTGAATCCACACTGAAAATTCACAGAAAAACTATATGGGGCCAAAAAATAAAATAAAAACAAGTTAGTAGATGCATGTGCTGCTGGTGATCAGTAACATGATGGCTACTCCTTAGCCTTAGTATCTTTCCTTTCCCAGTCACTCTTCTTCTCTCTCTTTCCTTCTTCCTTGTAGTCTTTGTGACACTTTTCCCCTTGGTCCTTTATTTTAAATGCCTGAACTATTAGTTCTGTTGTCTCCTGTGACTCTTCAGATGGTAAATGAGAGGCAGGTCCACTTATTGTTAGCCCCCTCCTACTCATCACTCAAGTTCTACCTCCTCCATGCAGCCCCCTCTGTCTGCTCCAGTCCACAAGGAAGTTCTATGTACTAGATGGAGGAGATGGGAGGGGAGAGTGATGCACAATTTAGACCACATATAGTCCCTGCCCTCACAACAGGTCTCCTCCAGTAGCAGGTAAAAGTAGCAAAACTGAGATTTGAATCCCCGGTTCTATAACTTGTGATTCAATGTTCTCTTAGACATCCCCTGATACTAGAATTCCTTTTTTTTTTTTAAGCAATTGGGGTTAAGTAACTTGCTCAAGGTTACACAGCCAGTTATTTCTGGGTGTGGTGCTAAGTATCAGAGCCTGGATTCAATCCCAGGTCATCCCGACTCTGGGGCCGGTGCTCTTACTCACTGAGCCACCTGGCCGCCCCTAAGCAATTGGGGTTAAGTAACTTGCTCAAGGTTACATGGCCAGGTGTTTCTGGGTGGGTGCTAAGTGTCTGAGCCTGGATTTGATCCCAGGTCATCCTGACTCTTGGGCCAGTGCTCTTACTCACTGTGCTACCTGGCCATCCCCTGGTACTAGAATTCTTAAACTTTTATGTACCCTTGATTTCTCTGGCCTTCTAATGAAACCCATGGACCTCCTTCTCAGAAATATGTTTTTAAATGCATGTTAAATACAGTTCTATTTTTTTTTTTTTGCCATTCAGTTTCACAGATCCCCTGAAATCCAGGTTAAGAAGCCCTGATCTTGTCCAACTTCCTCATTTTACAGAGGAGAGAACTGAGGGCCAGTGAAAAGAAATTACTTTCTTGGGGTCACACAGGTGGACAAGTTAGGATTTGACCCCAAGTCTTCTGATTCCAAACCCGACACCTTTTGCCCTGTACCCACAGTAACACCATCAAAGTTCTTTTATTAAGGGGATTTGTTCTGTGAAGTTTGGATTCAGTGAAAGGGCCAAACTTGAGGACCTAGAGGGCTTCATGTGGCCTCAAGGTCAAAGGTTCCCCATGCCTGCTCTAATTCTACATGGGCACTTTGCCAGGTTCAATAAATATTGCTTGAAGGGGCAGCCAGGTGGCTCAGCGAGTAAGAGCACCGGCTCCAGTGTCTGGATGACCTGGGGATCAAATCCGGGCTCAGATACTTAGCACCACACCCAGAAATAACTGGCTGTGTAACTTGATCAAGTTACTTAACCCCGATTGCTATAAATAAATAAATAAATGAATGAATGAATAAATAAATAACAAACAAACAAATAAATAAATGTTGCTTGATTGATTTGATGGCGTTTTATTTCTCCTGGCAATGTTCTGGATTCATATTCCTGGTTCAGCTTGGGCCAGTAATAGCTGAGTAGGTTATGGCAGCCCACAAGTTCAATTCATGAATATTTATTAAACTAGAGATTCTGGAGAAGCTACAAAATCCAGATCACATATGGTGCCTGTCTTCCTTGATTTTTATAGATTAGTTGACAAGTAATGAGGCTAAGGAGCCCCAGTGGATAGGATGCTGAGTCTGGAGTTCAGCAGACACATATTCCTGAGTTCAAATTTGGTCTCGGACACTTCCTAACTATGTAACCCTGCACAAGTTGCTTAACTCTGCATTAGTTTCCTCATCTGTCAAATGAGCTGGAGAAGGAAATGGCAAACTACTCCAATATCTTTGCCAAGAAAACCTCAACTGGGGTCACAGAGAGTCAAATACAGCTAACAAAACAACTAAACAATCAGGCTAAATTTCACTCCTAAATGGTCGAGTCAAAGTTTAACAAAATAAATGCCATCCCATGGTATTCCCCATTTCAGGGCATTCACTCCAACACTGACCCTACACCCAGAAGGAGTGCTCACCTTTTCATCTCTGCTCTTGAAATTTCTTGTCTTTTTATCTCAAGGTTTAGCAGTGATCTCCCCCCTCAGTTCATGACCCCCTCCTCCACACTTCCTCTTCCAGTATTACCATCTTTCTAGATTTCTCCTTTGCCTTCATGTATTTACCCAGCTCTGTGTGCATGTAATTCCTGCACGCCTCGTGTTATAAAGTAAATGCCGTGAGGGGAGAGGCTCATTAGGGAAAAAATCTTGCTATCCCTAGCATATTCCTAGCATAGTGCTATATAGTGCATAGTAGGCTCTTTAGACAAGTTGGTTAAATTGAATTGAAAAACTATTTCCTGGCTAGAGACTACTTAATGCTAACTAGTCACCTCTCAGATAAGGTCAGGTCCAGAGGCTGGTCCAGGAGAGTGTTTGTGATGCATTCCCCTATTTAGATGGTGGCTCTAAACTCATTCTTGTGGAGGGCCTGCCAGGGTTCCATTGTCATATGATTTTCTCATTGTCAGATGACTTTTTCGGCCTCTGAGGTCAGGTGAAACAATTTGAGAAGTCAGAGTGATTACCAGGAACTGACTGGAACTGACTACTTGTGGTTCCACCAGCTGATGAGTGAGTGCCCTGGTCTGCTCAGAGACAAAGCATGGAGGAGGAAAATGGAAGAAATAAGTACCTAGTCTCAAAGGACTGGAGAACCGACCCATTGACAATGACCTCATGTCCATCCTGGAGTCCTCCATGGATAGGTCCAGAGAACGGAATGAGCTGCAAAGAGGAGGAAGGATATAGTTGTCAGTTCTAGGCCTCCAAGCAAAAAATCCAGGAAGGTCCTGTCCTCCAAGGTCTGGGCTTAGAGTCAAAGATGAAGCAGACCAAAACCATGCCGCAAAGAGGTGGCTCCCCAGGATTTTACTGCTTTCCGCCACCACTAAATGGAGTGGCAGGGAGGAGGTCTTTTTCCCCCTCTTCCTTGGGACCATGGCTTTCTCCTCTGAATTTTTTTTCTATAACCATTTAAAAATGTTTTTCTTTTTCATTATGAGTTTAGCAATCATTAGCAAACATGTGCATTTCAACATAGAACAAAAACCATTGAATGTAAAGCCATGAATTTCTCTCACTTGCAATTTGTTTTTCAATGTAATATGGTAGGAACACAACTGTCCTATTCATGTCCCTTTTAATACTTCTTGCTTTTCCTCTGCCTTAGCAATTTTATTTTTTGTCCTTCCCATTTCACTGTTTTTTATGACCTTAGTAAACATCAGCAAACATGAATATTTCAATATACAAAGAAAAGCAGAAAAGGGGGATGACATAAGAAACTATTGTAATGGGGGTTGGGCTCATGTGGACCATCTTTAGAAAACTGATGGGCCCATATGTGCATTAGATGCCTATCACACTACAGACTTCTACTATTATTTTTTGTTTTTTAAAGGGGGTGTATTAAATTTCACTATGGTATTTCCAACCTATCCCTGCTTCTCTGTTTCCCCTTCTGAACTTCCTTCCAGTTTCTTCTGTGCATTTTTAAATATTTAAATGTTTAAGTATTCTATTAGTTTTCTTATTATTTTTAAAAATACTATCACTACACCCCCCAGCAATCCCCTCAAAAAATTAAAGTCCTCAATTGTTGTCCCATGATTTTTAACTGGCAACTCTCCCCTGCCCAATCTCCTTTTCCATCACATCTTTGGTGAAAAAAATATTTACAGACATTTTTAGACCAGCATTCTCAAAGTGTGGTTCAGTTACCCCTAGGAGTCTCTTTCAGGGGGTACATGAGGACAAAATTATTTTTACAATAATAGTAAGATATTTTAATGTTTATAATAATAATTTCTAATAATAAACATCAATTGGCATAACCCACATGAACAAAAGCTCCTTATGGGGTCATCGATAATTTTTAAGAGTGTAAAAGGATCCTAAAACCAAAATATTTGAGAACCACTCTTCTAGAAAAATCATCGCTTTGGGGTGTGGCTAGGTGGCAAAGTGAATAGAGCACCAGCCCTGGAGTCAGGAGGACCTGAGTTCAAATCCAGCCTCAGCCACTTAACACAAAAAAACTGGCCGTGTGACCTTGGGCAAGTCACTTAACCCCAATTGCCCCTCCAAAAAGCAAAACAAAAAAACAAAAAAAACCATTGCTTTTCTAGAGTGGTAGGAAGTTTACTTGAGTCCCGGACCTCTTCTTAAGATTCTTACTCAACACAGATTTCCAGCTGATAATCAGACCCTGCCCACACTCTTTTTTGTGTTCTGTGCACTCCTGAGTAGCCCTCTTGTTCCCCTGTTACCCTATAATTGTACCTCATCAGCCATGTAATCATGTGATCAAAATGCTCCTAACTTCCCCATTCTTGCCACATAGATGCCAGACTGTCTGAAAATCATAATCTCTGGGCATGAAATCATCTTAAACCCACCATGGACCATCACAAACATTCTGCAGAAACAAACTCATTGCCTCTCATTGCAGTATTAAAACTATTTACCAATCTAAACTTATCCTCTGCACAGGTAACAATTCTATCTGTTGGATTTTCAAATGTCATTCAGTAGAGTTTTTGTGAAAGAGTAGCTAGTGGTGGAAGAGAATGTCAAATCTGGAAGAATTCTTCCCTTAAGAGGGTTTGTTTATGAGGTGGCTGATGAGGTGGCGCAGTGAGTAAAGCGCCGGCCCAGCCCCAGAGTCGGGAGGACCAGGGATCGGTTCCAGCCTCAGATACTTAACACCCACACAAAAAAACTGGCCATGTAACCTTGGGCAAGTTACTTAACCCCAACTGCTTTAAAAAAAAAAAGAAAAGTGGGTTTGTTTATAATAGGGGTGGGGAATCTATGGCCTCAAGGCCATATGTGACTGGATTATGTATACATGTGTATATATTTATTACATATAACATACATATTATATAAACTAACCTAGTTTGTTAAAAATTAAGCAATATATCCCACTGAACTTCAAGTATCTTTATCATTTAATCAGTGCTATATTATATTTTATTATATCATATATAAATATATTATTTTATTCTTTATTAATTGGTGATATTAATAACTTAATAAAATTAGAAATAATAAAATTTATTAATTTTATTGATATTATCACTTAATATAGTACTTGTCATTAGTAGAAAGGTAAATATTTCATATCATAACTAGCTGTTTTTCATTAGGTTAGGTGAGTAAAAATTTAAAAATGCATTTCCATCTCTCAACAAGAGAACTTATAAAATTCTCTTACCATTTTCCACTATATGCTTGTATGAGTGAACAGTGTCACTTTATTCTTGTTTTAAATCAAAATAAAGAAATAAATTGTGCAAAAAAAATTTACTAGAGTCAGAAGAGATATATGTGCAGTCATTTTTCAGCCTCATTTGACTATACATAACTCCATGTGGGGTTTTCTTGGCAAAGATGCTGGAATGGTTTGCCATTTCTTTCTCCAGCTCACTTGACAGATGAAGAAACTGAGGCAAACAAGGTTAAGTGACTTGTCCAGGCTCACACAGCTAGAAAGTGTCAGAGGTGGGATTTGGGCCTAGGTCTTCCTGACTCTAAGCTTGCCACTTCCTTCCTCATCTAGAGAAGATTATACTCAAATCCATATATATTTGGAAGAAGGGAGTGTTTGCCACACCTTGTTCTACCACTTGGAGCCCATCTCCAGTCATCCTGATCAATATCTTGCCACTGAACCCAGATGGCTCTGGAGGAGAAAGTGAGGCTGGTGACTGCACTTAAATCTGATTCACTTGCAAGTCATGGCACCATCTTCTAATGTCATGGTCCTCTTCGAGAATGAAGGACAAACAACATTCCACCCCTTACTATTCTAGCCTATTATATATAGAATAGCCTTACTATTCTGCTCTTCTTGGGGTCTCAGTTCCCTCCTTTTCTTTTTTTAAGCAATCGGGGTTAAGTAACTTGCTCAAGGTTACACGGCCAGTTATTTCTGGGTGTGGTGCTGAGTATCTAGTTTCCTCATTTTTTAAAACTGATGATAAATTTATCTCATCTGCTTCTCAGGACTATGAGCAGATGCAGGCTCAGCTAATTTGAACTAGATACCTATGGGGTGAGATCGGGGGTTCTGGAAAGACCCACCTATCCCTCCAAATACTTCCTCCATCTGTTTTCTGATGCCTGAGATTCCATTAACAAACAGGAAAGCCTTTCATCCTGCTACTGGAGACCATGTTAAAAATACAAATACCCTTGAGAAGTTAGTTAGAGCTTAACTTGAACCGACATCTGCTCATTTCCCAGGTGAATGCATCATGGGAGTAACAAAATTATCCTGTTCATATCTTCTGAACTTCTTTTTGTTGCTTCCTGCCCACAGGGGCGAGATGGGGGTAGGCAAAGAGACTCTGATGCTTTAGATGCCTTCATCTCTTGAAAGCTCTTGAAATGGGAGGTATTTTAGAGATTACCTTGTGTTACCATGTTTCCCTGATAATAAGACCTATCCCGAAAATAAGCCCTCCCCTTACTGTGTAAGATTCCTCTAAAATAAGCCCTCCCCCGAAAATAAGCCCTCTGGTGTTTTTCTGTCCAAAAAAAAAAATATTATAAGACAGTGTCTTATTATCGGGGAAACACGGTATCTAGTCCTTTTTTTCATTTACTCATTCACACAGGGGCTCTTGGAGCAGCTAGGTGGCGCCATAGTGCATAAAGCGCTGGGCCTGGGGTCTGGAAGACTCATCTTTTTGAGTTCAAATCCAGTCTCAGACACTTACTAGCTGTGTGACCCTGGGCATCCTTGACTCTGTTTCAGAATTGTGTTTTGACCCTAGTATCTCTAGTCTGTCCTAAAATCTTTGGGTTTTGCAGTAGCACACAACCCCTACCTTGTTCAAGCCAAGGCTGGACCTTCCCAAATGTGGTTATCCCATCTTCTACATCAGAAAGTCTGGCCTTGTGGTCTTGTGTGGACTTGTTTGTGTTTCAAGCTTTCCAACGGTGACTTTGAAGTCACAGCTAGAAGGCAAAGGGGTATCTTGGGAGGGACAGCTGGTTATTTTTTCTCTCTACAAATGCATGACTTTGGCAGGCATCCCTGGAGGAGTTTTAAGTGGGAGGTGAGGAAATGGAATAGAACCATCTTGGGGAACGTAGAACCTCAAGGCCACATGTGGCCTTCTAGGTCCTTGGGAGCAGCCTTTTGACTGAGTTCAAGTTTTACAGAATGCTTTTATTAAGGGAATTTGTTCTGTGAAGTCTAGATTCAGTCAAAGGGCTGCACTTGAGGACCTAGAGGGCCATGTGTGACCTGGAGGATGCAGGTTCCCCACCCCTGGATAAGGGTTAGCAGTGGTTTGGGGTTGAAGGTCCTGGCTTCCTTCCTATCTCTGTGTGCCTCCCTTCTCTCCACGTGCTCAGCTGCCCTGCCCGCAGAAGCCTGTGCCTTGGAGGGGGTGGTGATCAGCTCTCAGGTAGGAGAGGTTGTAAGCATGCAGGAATCTAGCCACCAGCTTCTCCCAGCCCAGAGTTTGTAGTCTGGTCAACCCCACATACCTGTATTGATTTCTCAGTTGCATCACAAAACCCAGAAAGTCTGCCAAGATTCCCAGAAAGAGGTTTTACAACAAGTTGGCCATGACTAAAAAAAAGTTGAATCTGCAGACAGGAATTCATAAAACTAAATTTCTGCCTTGGGGGTGGGGAAGGTTTAAGTTGATCATTTTTGAATAAGGGTAAAGAATTAAAATGTGGCATAGTGGCTTGGAATTAGGTTCCAGGTCTTGCCTAATGTTAGCTGTGGGATCCAGGATAAATCACTTTACCTCTCTGAATTTCCACGTTCTCATCTGTAAAATGTGGCAGCTAGATGGCACAGTGGAGAGAGTGCCAGGCCTGAAGTCAAGAAGACTATGTGAGTTCAAATCTGGTCGCAGATACTTACTAGCTGTGTGGCCTTGGGCAAGTCACTTAAACCCGTTTGCCTTGGTTTCCTCATGTGTAAGATAAGCTGGAGAAGGAAATAGTGAACCACTCTAGTGTCTTTGCCCAGAAAACCCCAAATGGGGTCAGGAAGAGTTGAATAGGACCCAAACAGCTGACCAACAACAGCTCACTAGCTGGTACCCAGTACACTCCTGCCTCAGGAGATGCTTCCCAGTATGAACTGCTGGGGCAGCTTTCTGTACCAATGCTGGCTAGCAGTAATTCAGGACAAGGACCCTTAAGACTCCTTCCCTGGCCTCATTAGAAGTGACATTCCTTCTGCAGCCAGCACCATGGGCACCAGACCTTTCCTTCCTTTTTGCCAAAGGCCCTGAGCTCCAAACCTCAAGCAGTCATAGAGGCCAAGGCTTTGGATGTTTAGTGATGAGGCTACCTTCTCATGGACTAAATGGAGGCCTCAAGGCTTGATCAGATTTCTTAGACCCCTACCCCCTTCTCCCATCCCTGAAGCCAATAGAATTCGAAGTAACAAAGGTAGAAAGAAGGAGAGCAAACTGACACTAAAATGGGGACAAGTTGTATTCCAGTCCTCTATCCGATGCTTCCTAGCTGTGTGACCTGGGCAGATTGTTTTACCTCCCTGTGCCTCTGTTTTCTTCTCTGGAAATTGAAAGGGTTGGACTCAAGGCCCTGAGCCCTTCCAGTTATAGTTCCGTAACCTACAATACTCCACCGCAGTCTTGTTGTGAGGACAGGGAAGTGAGAAGGCTCTTCGGGATGTTTCTACTCCTATGCAAATCACCTGTAACATAGCAGATTATAGACTTGGTTGGAGCTAGAAACGAAAGCTGGCAAAACCATCTAGCCCAACCCCCTTGTTTCACAAGAGAAGAAACTCATACCCAGGTAGACAGTGACTTGTTCAGGGTCACACAGCCATTAAGTTTCAGAAATGGAGCTGAAAATTTCTCCCTGACTCCATACCCAGCACCCTCCATAATACTACACAGCCACTATTATGGAATCTGCATCATGGGACCTGGTTTCAGAGGACCTGGATTCCAATCCCACTTTGCCCCTTATTCGCTGGGAAAGCTTGAGGAATGTATTTAATTTCTCACAAAGTGGAGCACCTGGAAGTTCTCTATTGTTCCACTGCCAGCTTTCAGTTTCCATGAGCCCGGATATCAGCAGCCACAGTTTCAGGGGTGGGGTCCGAGGAAAGTCCACATAAAGAAAATTCAGGCCAAATATGCAAATCCTTCCTGACTTTTCAGCCTTTAGACCACCACTGACTGGGTGCTACTGATGGGGTACCTGGGGTCTAAATCAATATGTAAAACCAGTTTGTACAATTGTAACTGCAATTTGTATTGTCAAACTCTGCCCCTTCCCCCTATCCGCACTCTGCCTAGGCAACACCTTGTGACTCCTTTGTTCTTAATCTCTTCATGTCTCCTCCAGTCTGGCTCAAATACTCCTTTGTCCTTGCCTCATGTCTCTTCTGGTCTGGCCCAAATCTCATCTAAACTGTCTATGCACTAAAGTCACAAGTTCCTCTCGGTCAGCTCTAACCTTTATCTATGCACTGAGGTCCCTTCCCTCTGGTCAGACCTGACAATGGCAGCCCTACCCTTTAAAAGTAAAAGCCTGTACCCCTCTCACTCGCAGGTCCCCTAAGGACTCTTGCCCGCTTCTACAAAGTGTAAAAATAAACTTCTACAACTCTCACTCCAACTAAGCCTGAGACCTTGAATTCTTTCCAGACCCTATTGCAGGTTTTCTGGTCTTAGATACGATCGATCAGAGTTCCTTCTGAACCTATTGGGAGCTACCCCTCATCACTACCAACATCTATTCTCATTTCTTTCTCTCCTTACCTCCTAAATGTAAGAGACTCTCTCTCTTTTTTTTTTTTTTTTGCCTTTTTTGGAGGCCAATTTGGGGTTAAGTGACTTGCCCAAGGTCACACAGCTAGTTTTTGTGTTAAGTGTCTGAGGCCGCATTTGAACTCAGATCCTCCTGACTCCAAGGCTGGTGCTCTATTCACTGAGCCACCTAGACGCCCCAGAGAGGCTCTCACCGAAAGGCCTGCTGGCATCCCAACTGTAGCAAGAGGGGCAGAAAAGCAGTGCATGTTTATCACACAAAGCTAGGGCAGCATCTAGGGGCCTTGGCAGTTTGCCTACACTCAGCCCTGTAGGACTAGATTCCCTCACATGAACTTGGGCTAGCATTTCCTGGAAGGGAAAAGAGAATTTCTTTAACTGAGTCCAGTTCAAAGCAAGGTTTGAAACCAGGGTGAAACAGGGATGAGACTGACCTACCCCAGACTGTGGAAGGAGCTGAGACCCAGAGAATCACAGCTTTTAGAGCTGGAAGGGCCTCAATTTAGAATCTAGTCTAATCCCTGTACAGATAAGGAAACTGAGACCCAGAGACAGTTAATAACTTGGAGACTGTGGGGGAAGGGGGAAGGGTGTAGAAGAGGCAAGGGGAAAGACAAATATATTTATTAAGCACAAGGAACTTTACAAATATTCTCACAGCAACCCTGGGAGGTAGGTGCTATTATTATCCCCATTTTATTGTTGAGGAAATTGAGGCTTAGACAGGTTAAGTGACTGGTCCAAGGTCACACAGCTAGTAAATATCTGAGGCAGAATATGAACTCAGGTCTCCCTGACTCTAGGCCCAGCACTCTCTTCATTGCACTACCTCCCTGCCTGACTCCCCAGGTTTCTTGTCTAGCTGGTTTTCTCAGAGTCTCGTTTCCAAGCCCTCTGGTGACTGCCTCAAAGGGGTGAATTTTGTGGTGGATCAAAAAGAACGCTAGTTTTGTGGTCAGATCTATGGGTTCAAATCTATGTGACTTGGAGTAAATTACATAACCTTTCTACTACTCAGTTTCTATATCTATAAAGTGAGAGGATTAGACAAGGCAGATTCTAAGCATCTTCCAGTTCTAAATATATGATCTCCTGCCCTTTTCTTCTGTCCTCTCCATATCCTCAGCCACATCTGGATGTGGCCTGGGGCCACCCTCTTAGCTCCTCTGGGCTTCCGTCTCCTCATTTGCAAAAATGAGAGAACTTAGCCTAGGTCATAGATTGAGAGTTAGGAGAAACCTTAGAATTTATCTAGACAAATGGTTCTCGAAACATGGTATGAGAGGAGCGGCTAGGTGGTGCAGTGAATAGAACACTGGCCCTGGAGTCAGGAGGACCTGAGTTCAAATTTGACCTCAGACACTCAATATTTACTAACCCTGTGACCTTGGGCAAGTCACTTAACCCCAATTGCCCTGCCAAAAAGCAAAAAAAAAAAAAAATTGAAATGGTGTGAGGAACCTTGGGTGGGGAAAAAGGTGAGAAGGATTCCTGAGATTGTTCCAGGAGGTCTGTGAGGTCAAAATTGTTTTCATAATAATACTAGTTATTATTGTATTAAAATGCTCCTCCCTCTTCTAACTATATATCTGTGTGAGGCTGGATTTTCATCATATACTTCAACTAAAACAATGTGTCATAATGGATTGAATGTAGAAGCAAATACAAGAATCCAACTGTCTTCTATTAAGTCAGACATTAAACAGACTTTCAAAAATATGTAAAAAAGCTTTATCTTTAATTTTTCTTGTTTTGGAAAATATAGTTATTTTTCATTAAAATATATTATGCTAGCAGGTATTGCCTTTTAAAATGAATTACTAAATTAATGAATGAATTAATAAATATTTTAAAATTTGACCAGTTTGAATTTCTAATATAGTCGATATCAAAAAAACTCTTTGGGATCTTCAACAATTTTTAGAGTGTAAAGTGTATGTAGTATAGAGCATAAAGCGATCCTGATAACAGAGAGTTTGCAAACCTCTGGTCTAGTCCAACCCCTTAACTATACAGATCACTTCTAACGTCCCTTAGGTTCCTAAATTGAAAGGTCTCATTTGTGATTCTTCTAGGTTTCTGGGTCATCCACCTCAGAGACCAGGGGCTGGGAAGGCAGAAGGAAAGGAACCCAAAGACAGTTCTGAGGCAGACAAGAGAAGTAGAGGCTTCACATGCCCCCAGCCACTTCCCCAAGATTTCTCACCCATCAGGCTGAAGCCCCCGTTTAATCTTTACAGCATGTATCTCATAGCACCACCCCTATCAAGGAGCGATCTCTGGGCTGATTGGATCAGCTGAAGCTTCTGATCTTTTTACATTCTCTGTGGAGTAGGGTTCCTGCTCCCCTTCACACGCATGGAAGTGGTCTACCCCATCACGCCCACTTCCTCTATGTGGGGCCCACCACAAGTAGACTCACGGGATTCAGGTAGGAATTCTGGCTACCACCGAAAGACATGCTGCTGCTGCTGCTGCTGCCTCCCGGCTGCTACTGTTGCCGCTGCCGCCGGGCTGCTACTGTTGCCGCTGCTGCCGCCGGGCTGCTACTGTTGCCGCTGCTGCCGCCGGGCTGCTACTGTTGCCGCTGCTGCCGCTGCTTTCGTTAAATCCAAAGCTTGTAAAGGGGTGGATTCTTCAGGGAAATAGAAACTGATACAAAGCTAGCAGGGGAGGGGACTGTTAAGAAGGAAGCGATCGGGGCCAGGGTGGGGGAGGGGTGGCCATGGAGGGGCACTAGGCTTTTCATTCCACCCCACGAGCAGAGCACCTACTTCTATATAACATGTCCATAATATATAACTTCTAAAGTCATTTCCAGAGGGAAAGAATGCTAGCCTGCAGGTATCATCTGAGCTTTGCTTGAAGGGAGTTACTCAGAGACGTGGAAGGAACTTTCCTCAAGGTGCACTAGTCACACTCCCTCATTTGACAGTAGGGGAAACTGAGGCCCAGAGAGAATCACTGGAAGAATTTGGATTTGCATCCAAGTCCCCTTACTCTAATTCCAGCAGCTCTTCCCAATGGTCTAGGCAGAGCTCCTAGGAGACTTGGGATCTCTATTACTCTCTTGGTTATTTAATATAAATTGTCTCCTAGTCAGAACTAGATGAAATCAGCTAGTTTGTAAGTTCCTTGAGGGTAGGGGCTCCATGTTAGAGGATTCCAGATCTAGAAGGGACCTCAGACAGTGTCCAGTAACCCCTTCATTTTATAGAGGAAACTGAGGCCCAGGGAAATTAAACCACAACATCATACCAATCGAAATGATCATACCTTCTTCTGTCACCTGCCAAGGATAGGGAGCACAGTCAGTGTTAGAAGTGCAGAGCCATAACTAGCAGTTTGGGGTATGGGGAAAGCAGCACCCAAATGTGCCCTCAATTCAATTTTTAGGACAGATTCAGTTGTGGAAGTGGGGACTAAAGGAATGCTTTGGGACAAGGAGACCTGTGGGAATTGTAGCACTAGGTGACTATCCTGTGGTGGGGAGACAGAGACCCTAGAACACCAGTCTTCAGGGGCAAAAACCCCAGAAGTTATTGAAACTCTAACTTGAGACTGCTAACAAGGAATGTGATGTCTGGTTGGGGTGGGGATAGGTGTTGTGCAAGCTTGTCATCTGGCACCTTTCCACTCCAATTGAGGGAGAGGTTAACTAGGTGCTACTTCCTTCATTTCTTCGCTACTACAAATAGGGTCAGTCCCCTCTAAATCGCAGTATCCTGGGGTACAGCTCTGGCTTCAGTGTGGGGTGCAGAAGGGAAAGGGCTGTATATGTCAGTGTAGAAGAGCAATAAAAAAGCCTGTGAGACTTGTACTAGGCAGAAAGGGGAGTGGGTAAATGGAAAGCAGTGGGGAGCCAGTGAGGGCAGAGAGAAGGGAGTGGTGTTTGTGACAACACTGCTGATTTCATTGGTCAGTCAACAGACAGGTTCGTATTACCGAGCACGAGATATATACTCAGACCTGTTCTAAATGGAGATGCAGAAGAAATACAAATTTTGCTCTTTGTTGTCGAGGAATCTGGAATTTAGATGGGAGGGAAACTAGCACGTACAATTAGGAGATGAGGACGTGTATGTGTGTATGTGTGCATGTGCATGTGCATACATATATATGTATATATGCACACACACACATATACATGCACACATATGAGCCGAAAGTACAAGAGCGTTCAATAAGAGAGAGATGAGTTGGAAGAGTCTAGTTTTAGACCTGGACGGGACCCAGAGGCCATCAAGTCTAACCCCCTTGTTTTACTGTTGAAGAAAGAGAGGCTCAGAGAGATTTCCTCAAGGTCACCCAGGCAATAGAGACAGGATCTTCTGACCCAGAGCCTCTGACTCCAGAACCAGCACTCGGTCCCTTGTACCTACAAGGAACTCCTGGAAGACTTAGTGGAAAAGATGGGATTTGGGGCGGTTAGGTGGCACAGTGAATAGACCAGCGGCCCTGTAGTCAGGAGGACCTGAGTTCAAATCCAGCCTCAGACACTTAATACTTACTAGCCGTGTGACCTTGGGTAAGTCACCTAATCCCAAATGCCCTGCCTTCCCTCCTCAAAAAAAGAAAAGAAAAGATGGGATTTGACATATTAAAATGTCAGTCCCTCTGCAGAGTTATTCCATTCTGGAAAGCAGAAAATCTTCGGTCATGAAGAGTCAGACACCACCCAAAGTAGTGAACAGCAATAAACCAATCTCAAAGAGGAAAATGCTGGGGAAGTGGAGAAATCCTTCGGCAAAAGGAGGGCTCTGAGGCTCTGGAAGAATGCTGGGGAAAGTGAGCAGGAAGGAGAGCATTCCAGGCACAGACTGAGGAGGGGCGTATGTGTGAACAGGAAGGGGGAAAGAGAGGAAAGGGCTTTGGTGGAAGAGTCTAGCCATGAGCAAACAAGATCACCTCCTGAGGTGGGGGCCCTATAGAAAGGGGGAGAATTTGAAGGTGTCTACACAGAGCATCTTTGAGAAACTTCAACAGAGTTCAGACTTTTACAGATGCTTCCCTCTGCCAAGGCAGATGGATGCTTTTCCTACAATTTATAATCTTAGAGAGATTTCTGAGGACATTGAAAGGTGAAGTGAGGGGCGGCTAGGTGGTGCAGTGAATAGAGCACCAGCCCTAGAGTAAGGAGGACCCGAGTTAAAATCCGGCCTCAGACATTTAACACAAAAGCTAGCTGTGTGACCTTGGGCAAGTCACTTAACCCCAATTGCCCTCCAGAAAGGAAGGAAGGAAGGAAGGAAGGAAGGAAGGAAGGAAGGAAGGAAGGAAGTTAGGAAGGAAGGAAGGAAGGAAGGAAGGAAGGAAGGAAGGAAGGAAGGAAGGTGAAATGAGCTGTCCAGAGCCACCAAGTCAGGTTGCGTGAGCCTTGAAGGAGCAGCTAGGTGGGGCAGTAGATCTAAAGCTCAAGACTTGGAGTCAGGAAGACCTGAGTTCGAATCTGATCTCAGAGACGATCCGGGCAAATCACTTAACCCTGTTTGTCAGTTTCCTCATCTATAAAATGAGCTGAAGAAGGAAATGGCAAAAACAAACAAATCCCCCCAAAACCCCTCCATTACTTTTGCCAAGAAAACCCCAAATGGGGTCATGAATAGTCAGACATGACTGAACAATAATAAATTAATGTTGAACCCAGGTATTCTTGGTTTACTAGCTGTGTGACCCTGGGTAGGTCATTTAAACCTGATTGCTTCAGTTTCCTCATCTGTAAAATGAGTTGGAAAAAGAAATGACAAATCACTCCAGGATCTTTGCCAGGAAAATCCCATCATCTACAGAGAAATAAATTATTTACTTGGGGGCAGTAGAGACCGCTAAGGACAGGAGACACATGAAGGGTTCCATACAGGAAGTGACAACTCAACTGTTTCCTCCTCTTCCTTTCCAAACACCACATGTTTCTCCCAACAGTGTGATGAAATCTAGCTTCCACCAGTCAACCAGGGTAATAACTGTGCCTCCTCCCCTTTTCAGGCTGGCACACTGGGTCACTTCCAGTCTTCCCTCCACCCTCAAGACCCATTCTGCCCAGATGGTAGTTAGCCTGACCCTATTTTCAAGGTAAAAGTCCATGATAAGAAGCAAGATGAAGAGCTATCACTTCAACAAGAATTGCTAAGGCAACCTGGCAGTCTTACTTGTAGTCACTGCCCCACTGAGCTAAGAGTATCTGAGTAGGTGTCAGGTGGATTAGGTCAGGAGAGTAAAGATTTCCAGATTTCCCATTTTCTTTGGTAGATGTAGATACAAGGTTAAAACTAGTTACAACAGGGGTGGCTAGGTGGTGCAGTGAATAGAGCACTGGCCCTGGAGTCAGGAGGACCTGAGTTCAAATCCAGTCTCAGACACTTAACACTTACTAACTGTGTGACTTTGGGCAAGTCACTTTACCCTAATTGCCCTGCCTTCCCCCCTCCAAAAAGCAAAAAACAAAAACAAAAAACCCCAAAAACCTAGTTACAAGACTTTCTCTAAGTTTCTAATTCACTCTGAATTCCTTGACTTTTCTTCCTTCAGATTTCTAATCCTTTATAATCTATAATCAATATTGAATCTATAATAGAGAAGTAGATGGGACTCTCCAGCCAAAGGAAAGGCTACCATATATTATGTTTTGAACATAACCTCAGTGAAACTGGCCCATTCCCTGCCTCTCTTCCTCCCCAATCTATGTACCAATGGTTTCCCTCTCAGTAACCATTGTGGGAGTGGCTCTCTTTTTCAGTGACAAATCTGAACTGTGGGGAGAATGTGGCAACTTTTATTTGGTATCTTCTTTGTATAAAGAACTGTGATACCACTCTAGGAATGTTGTTATTCAGTCGTTTCCAACTCTTTGTGATCCCAGAGACCATACTGTCCATGGAGTTTTCTTGGCAAAGATACTGAAGTGGTTTGCCATCTCCTCCTTTAAGATAAATAGTTGAAGTGACTTGCCCAGGGTCATGCGGCTGGTAAATGTCTGAGGCTAGATTTGAATTTAGGTCTTCCTGACTCCAAGTCCAGCAAACTATCCACTGAGTCACCTAGCTGTCTGTGGTTGGGGGCAAGAAGAGGTGTAGGGAAGAGAGGGTTTGCTACAGGTGCGGAATGTTGCATATACTTTCAAATGCGGTCATTGTGTTGTTGTTCAGTCACTAGTTTACCATTTCCTTCTCCATTGTGTCCCCATTAATAAGGGTTAAGTGACTTGCCCAGGGTCACACAGCTAGTAAGTGTCTGAGACCAAATTTGAACTCAGAACTTCTTCTTGTCTCAATAATGGGTGCCCTATCCCCTGCATCACCTAGCTGCCCCCTTTGGGAATACAGAGGCAAAAAATGAAAAGGTTTCCTTTGTAATACTATGCATTTTATTTGATACAATTAAAGCCATTACCCTGAAAAGGGTTCATAGATTTCACCAGACTTCCATGGTGTCTGTGACACAAACAAGGTGAAAAAAAACCCCTACCTTTAAAAGTACCCCCTCTTGATTTGCATAAAATCATGGACATATATTATCATTCAATTGTTGATATGAAACATAAGTCCATCTCTGCTTAAAACTAAGAGAAATCAATAAAACAAATGATTTTGAATTGAAGTGAGATGATATCTATTCTGATGGCTCAAATGTGAAATTGGCATCTGTCATTTCAGTCTTTTAAATCCATTCTACTCCTCAAACCAATTTCAATTTTGATTCACTTATACTGAGCCTACTCAGCCTAAGGCATTGTACTAAGTGCCAGGAATATCAAGGTAAACAGGACCTAGTTCTTGCCCTCAAGATGCTTACATTAAAGCTAATATATAATTAGGGCTCTGGGCTCCTTTTTTCCCTTTTACCCTTTTCTCTTTCTTTCTTCCTTTCTTCCTTCCTTCCTTCCTTGTTTTCTTCCTTCCTTCCTTTCTTTCTTTCTTTCTTTCTTTCTTTCTTTCTTTCTTTCTTTCTTTCTTTCTTTCTTTCTTTCTTTCTTTCTTTCTTTCCTTCTTTCTTTCTTTCTTTCTTTCTTTCTTTCT
>NW_027185798.1:23164855-23198291 GCF_028583685.1 Petaurus breviceps papuanus
CAGAGTGAACGTAAATAGTAAATGTTTCACTTTTGGCCATCAACCCTGAGGGTCTTTGTCTCCCAGTTTGAGATAGATAGATAGATAGATAGATAGATAGACAGATAGATAGATAGATAGATAGATAGATAGATAGATAGATAGATAGATATTATATATATATATACATACATATATATTATTAAAGGGTCTATCCCTTAACTCACTTCTTAAAGAGGCCTATTTACTGAATCGGTGCTACCTCACTCAGAGTGAGAACCTGAAAAGACCTTAACTTGGGGCCAGTGTCTCCCATTGTCTCCTGGGTCATCTCCAGTTGTTCTGATGAATATCTGGCCACTGGACCCAGATGGCTCTGGAGGAAAAAGTGAGGCTGGTGACCTTGCACAGTCCTGCCTCACTCAGATCAGTCAAGTGCAAGTTATGTCATCATCTCCTTGATGTCATGGTCCTCTTGGAGAACAAAGGACAAACACAAGCCTCACCCTCCAGGTGAGCAGACATTGTTAGCCAAGGGAGATTACATTTCTGATTTGCAATAAAGGCCATAAAGTAAAACTAGTTTCACAGAAACTGATATGACTTGTAAATCAGTAATCACACTGACCCTTAGATAGAGCTACAGAGGACCTTAGAGATGAACTATACACACAGCATGTACATAGATAAGTAAATACAAGGTTATTTGAAGAAGGAAATAGCCCTGTGATCTCAAGTGATCATGGGGGACTTCAGGAAAGAGGTGGCATTAGATCTGAGTCTTAAAGGAAGTTAAGGAGTGTAAGAAGCAGAAATGAAGAAGAAATGCATTCTAGGCTGGGGCATGGCTTACATGAATTCAGGTTCATTCATTCATTCAAGAAACGCTTAATAAAGAGGATCTCAAATGTCCCTTCTCAGAACTCAAGAAATTCAACAAAAAAATAAAGAAAAAGACTAAAGCGGTAAATAGAATATTAGAAAAGTTAGATAGCACAGACCTTTGGCATGATTTAGACATAAAGAGTGACACCATAAGCAAATCAAAAGAGCAAGGAATAGTCTACTGTCAGATCTATGGGGACAGGAAGAATTAATGACCAAACAAGTGTAGAGAGCATTATAAAATGTGAAATAGATCATTTTGATTATATTAAATGAAAAAGATTTTGTAAAAACAAAACCAATGCAACCAAGATTAAAAGGAAAGCAGAAAGATGGGAAACAATCTTTACAACTCTAAATCACTTTTGATTAGAGAAATGCATATTAAAATGACTCTGAAGTACCACCTCACACCTATCAGATTGGCTAATATGACAAAAAATAAAATAAATTCTGGAAAAGGTGTGGGAAAATTGGGACACTAAGGTACTGTTTGTTGGTGGAGCTCTGAACAGATTTAACCATTCTGGAGAGCAATTTGGAACTATACCCAGAGGACAACCAAACTGCACACCCTTTGATCCTGCAGGGCTGCCACTAGGTCTGTATCCAAAGAGATCATAAAAAAGGAAAAAGAACCTGCATGTGCAAAAATATTCATAGTAGCCCTTTTTGTGGTGGCAAAATATTGGAAATTGAGGTAATGCCCATCAATTGGGGAATGGATGAACAAGTTGTGGTATATGAATGTCATGGAATACTATTGTGCAATAAGAAATGATGAACAGGCAGATTTTAGAAAAACCTGGAAAGATCTGTATGAACTGATGCAAAGTGAAATGAGCAGAACGAGGAAAACATTGTGGACAATATTAGCAACATTGTGTGATGATCAACTATGAATGACTCAGCTCTTCTCAGCAATACAATGATCCAAGACTAGTACAAAGGACTGAAGAAAAATACTATCCACATCCAGATAAAGAACTGATAGACTCTGAATGCAAATCAAAGCATACTTTTTTTCACTTTATTATTTCACATGTTTTTTTCCTTTTGATCTGTTTCTCTTTTCACCACTGTGACTAATATGGAAATATTTTACATGATAACGCATGTATAAACTATATATTATTGCCTGCCATTTTCAGAAGAGGGGAGGAGAGGAAGGAAGAAAAATTTAAAACTCAAAATCTTGTAAAAACGAATGCTGAGAATTTTCTTGACATGTAACATGTAACATAGGAGGAAATAAAATATTACTTTAAAAAATAAATATTTATTAAGTACCTACTATGTTCTAGGCACTATGCTAACTGCTGGATATACCAAAAAAAAAAAAAAAAGAAAAGAAAAAGAAAAAAGCAGACCCTGATCTCAAGGAGCACTCAATCTAATGAGGAAGATAAAAATGGAGTGTAGAGTTAGGGGGAAACTGCTAATGGGTTTGTCAGTTTGGTTGGAATATAGATTATGCAAAGAGGAGTAAATGATAAGAAGGAATATGAGATAGGGGGCTCACTTTGAGAAGTGTTCTGTGATTTGATCAGATGAAACTCTGGGAAGCCATTGTTGAGAGGTGCCCCCCTCCCCCCCGGCTTTGAAAAACCCAGATGTTGATTTGGTATGGATATAATGGTTGGACAGTTTGGAAACCTATATACTTGATAATTCTGTCTGTGTATTCTGAAGTTTGGGGTGCTGAGCTTTTTCCCCTGAATTAGGTAAATGATATATGTTTGACTGATTAAAGTAAGCTTGTTAACCCATTTTGAGTTGCTTTCCTTTATCAAAGCAGATCCAAGAACCTGTATTGGCAGCCACCCTAGGAATGCTGGGTTGCTTGCTGCTACAGGATCAAATGAGATATTTCTCAAGGACTTAGCACAGTACCTGGCACAGAGTAAGCACTTAATGTATGCTTCTCCCCTTCCCCTCCATGAATGTGTAACACCAATGTGATACTCATAGCAGCCGCTATGAATATGCATGTGTATTTCCAGGGTAGGTTTGCCATATATAATAAACTCTCTTCCCCAAAGGCAAAACCAAAATGTTTATTCAGAACATCATTAGGATATCAGGAGGTAAGATCTAACAGGGTACTTATCACTAATGCAGGAAGCACCAACATCTTAAACCTTCTTTCTGTTAGGCCTCCCCACAAACAACTTCCCCTAGACAAACTCCTCCCTCCGCCCACTCACAGCTAGCTTCTCTCTCTGCTCTGCTGCCTCTCTCTCTCTCTCTCTCTCTCTCTCTCTCTCTCTCTCTCTCTCTCTCTCTCTCTTTCTCTTCCTTGGACAAGTTCCTCCCATGCACTAAGCTCCATGAATTAGGACTATTAATGAAGATCTTCCTATTTCATTAACATTACAGTACATATACCCATTCTACAGAAATAGTCCTGAAGTAATGTCTGCTGTAAAAATGCCATGTTGTTTTCAATCCCATGTGCACTGTAGGATTTATCTTAGAAAAATGTGCCACAGTCTAGGAGTATGGCCAGGGCTTAGCCAGTCCTGTCCCAGAAGCAGAAGTGGAACCTTTTTCTGGTACCTAGCTTGAATACATGTCATCAGATCCTAAATTTAGAGCTAGAAGAGGCCTTAAAAGTCATTGAGTTCAACCCTGTCATTTTACAGATGAGGAAACTGAGGCCCAGAGAGGTTAAATGATGAAGAGGTTAAAATACACACATAGGCCAAGTGATTTGCCAAACTCTATGTAGCCAGTGTCTGAGGCAAGATTTGAACTCAACACTTTATCCGTGGTGCCATCTTGCTTCCATACTTCAAAAGTATCTGTGACCTTATCTAAGTATCTGCCATCCATCCTCTCCTGAACAAAGGTATGAAAAGAGTCAAATGAAACTACTCCTATTAGTAGCTGTGTAACTATAAAATTCCCCCAAATTAAGGACTTGGTATTCCCTAAAAAGGAAACCTCAGCGCTATGTCCTTTTTTTTTTTTTTTTAAGATTTTTATTACATCAACCTGCCAAGTTCCCAGGCTAATATATTAACCAGCTTTGTGAAAATCTGAAAACCTCACTGATCCCTGAGGTTCTTGGACACAGTTTGCCCAAGACAAAGTCAAACTAATTCAGGTTTTCTTAACTTCCTACCTGAACTACAACAATAGCCTGCTAATTGGTCTGATTGCTTCTAATTTCCCTTCTCCTAAAACTCAGCACTGATAATATCATCAATCCTTCAATTGTGAGGATAAACTGAGCTAATACTTTTAATAGCTATAGAAATATTAGTTATTATTATTTTTTTGTATAAGGAAACTTTCTGTTTTTCACCTCCTTGGGTGAAAGTATTGGGATTCCTAGGTCCAAAGACACTTTTTTCTTTCATAATTATAAATTGATTTCTAGAATGGCTGGATCAATTTTTAACTCCACCAACAGTATATTATTGTGTCTCTCTTTTTTTAGTCCCTGCAACATTGACTATTTTCTATCTTTGTTTTTTAATCTTCTCAATTTTCTGGTTGTGAGGTGAAGCCTCAGAGTTGTTTTGATTTACATTTCTCTTATTTGTAATTTGAAACAACCTTTCACATAGTGATTAATAATTTATAAAATTCTTCTTCTGAGAAGTTTGTTTATACCCCTTGGCCACTTATCCATTGGTGGATGGTTCTTAGTCTTATAGATTTGTGATTATTACCTATATTTCTTGGATATCAGACCCCTATCAGAGACATGAGATGCAAATATGCAAACATTTTTCTCCCATTGAAAATTTCCTTTCTTATCCTGGTTTGCATTGATTTTGTTTTTGCAAAAGTTTTTCAGTTTCATGTAATCTAGATAATCTATTTTCTCTTTTGTTATTACAAAATTAGATTACTTCTAATCCTTATTTAATGCAGAACTCTCCATATATGTCTTTAAAAATCTAAGCTGATCAATGAGTTTCTGTATGTCAAAATCACTCTCAATTTTTCCCCCTTGTCACTAGAATTGTTTCTTTGCCTTTTTAGAATTTTATTCTTGAGGTTTTTTTTATCCATTCTGGGTTAACTTCTCCCATAGATTTTTAGGCTATGGAGTCCTAATTTTTCTTTGCCAGAACCTTTAAATCTGTTCTCCAAAAATCTAGGTTACATTCGTAACTATCCCCAATTTTTCTCTTACTCTCTATCACAAATTCTTTATTGAAATGGACACTTCATCCCACGGTTCCTATCATTTCCAACTCACCAAATAGTTTCTTTTGTCAAAGAGAATCCTATTCAGAAGAGAATTTTTACTTATTGGCTCTTCTGCCTTCTGAAGAATGGAATTATAATTAAAGCAATTGAAGGAATTATTAGCTGCTCTGCTTTTTCCAGAGAAACTTCTAGCAGATATCCAGATAATTGAAGTCCACTGTCACTATCAACCAATACACATTTGTAAATGTCAACTATTTCTCAGCCACTGTCCTAAGTGGATATGAAGACAATTTTTTTGGGGGGAGGGGCAATTGGGGTTAAGTGACTTGCCCAAGGTGTTAAGTGTCTGAGGCCACATTTGAACTCAGGTTCTCCTGACTCCAGGGCTGGTGCTCTACTCACTGCGCCACCTAGCCACCCCAGATATGAAGATATTTTAAAAGTATTTACTAAGGGATACAAGGACAAAAAAAAAAAAAAAGAAAATATTCACTACTATATCATGCCTCAGTAGCATGCTTGTGATGTTTCCTAAACTCATTAATAAATAATTTCTTTTTCTGTCCAGTGATCTGTAGTATATTCTGACAATAATGTTGCTTCTGTTTCTGTCTCCATTGATTTTTACCCAAATGCTCTCCACGATGTTCCCTTTCCTGTCTCATACACTTTATCATGAGTATAAAATTAATGATTTGGAGCATATTTTTTTTTCATTTGGTGGTGGATACTTTTCTTTTTTTTTTTTTGAAAACTTTCTGTTTGTCTTATTTGACCATTAATCTATTGGGAAATGGTTCTTGTTCCTATTCATTTGTATCAGTTTACTCTTTTTTTCTAGGCAGCCAGGTAGCACCATACTACATGGAGCACCAGGCCTGGAGTCACTCATCTTCCCAAGTTCAAATCCAGTCTCAGACACTTCTAGCTGTGTGACCCTGAGCAAGTCACTTAATTCTGCCTCAGTCTCCTCATCCATTTCTTTTTTTTTTTTGGAGGGGGTAAGGCAGGGTAATTGGGGTTAAGTGGCTTTCCCAAGGTCACACAGCTAGTAAGTGTTAAGTGTCTGAGACCAGATATGAACTCATGTTCTTCTGACAGTGCTCTATTCACTGCACCTCACCTAGCTGCCCCTTCCTCTTCCATTTCTTAATAAACTGGCAAAGGAAATGGAAAATCACTGCAGTATCTTTGCCAAGAAAACTCCAAATGGGGTCACAGAGTTGGACACATCTGAAACAAATGAACATTATCTTTGCATATCAGATCTTTATCAGAGAAATTTGCCAAAAAGATTTTCTTCCCACTTAACTGTTTTTCCTTCTAAATCTCATTGCATTGCTGCTTGTGCAAAACTTTTCAGTTTTATGGAAAATTTTCCATTTTATCTTTTGTGATCTTCTCTTATCCTTGTTAGGTCAAGAACTCTTCTCCTGTACAGTCATGAGAGCTATCTCCTTCCCTTCTCCTCTAATCCATTTATGATATGACTTTTAAAATCTACGTTATGAATCAATTTGGAACTTGCTCTGTGATGTCAGATGCTGGCCTTCTAATTTCCGCCAGATTGTTTTCCAGTCTTTCCAGTATTGTTTGTTGATTAGTGGGTCTTTGTTCCAGGAGTGGACATGCTCGGATTTATTGAACATGTTCTTATACACTTTCTTATAAAGTTCGATTGCTTCAGGGTTTTGGGTACTTAATCTGGTTCACTGATCAACTTATCTATTTTTCAACCAGTACCTAATAGATTTGGTGATTACTGTTTTGTAGTATAGTTTTTTCCCTTTGTGTCTCCCCTTGGCCCCAAAGTATTCATGCTACTATTGGCAGTAACTTACTTGCATGTCTCCTTCCTCATTCTCTCACCCATGTGCCCTGGTTGCAATGAAGAAAAAATCAACACAGACTCGGGAGGGTCATAGTTTGATAGAGCACATCAATTTTATTCACTGAAGAGGTCTTCAAATGATCAGAATTCCATTGGCACTGAGGGTCCTTCTGCCAGTAACATATGACTAATACAACACACTTGTTAATAACACTAACCATTTTAATTAAATTAATAATAGCATCTGTGGAAGACAAACTCAGTTGATAGAAAATATAAAAATTTTTGCTGTACAAATTTTACATCACATTCAAAAAGAAAAAAAGTCCATTTTTAAAAACCCTATGAGACTCTGTTTATACACAAGTGTATAATCTCAAAGGACATAGCAGTTTTATACCAGGCCCACCTCCCTCTCCCATACCAGTTTCACATTTATGTGCCCAAAAAAGTAGCAAGAATCCAAAACAAAAACACAGGCTGACAGTGCTAAGCACATCTTTAAATATCATCAGATAAGAACAACTCCATCGCCTCATGCATATTTAAGGAATGGCCATTGAGAAATCCAGTCTAATACTGCCATTCTTAATGGAAACTAGAACCTACTAGAATTCAAAACCCCAAGCTGGACGTCCAAACAGACAACACCAGCCGGGATCAGGAGGGATGGTGAAGGGGCTGCCATGAGACAGGACTTCCCTGGGGTTGGGAGGCCTTGCCTAGAGTTAGGAAGTGACTTCTAAGGCCTTCAGGTTTGCTCCTTTTCTCAAGCAAAGTTTGGATTTGGGCCTTGCTTTTTAAAAAAGTGGGTAAGGCCCAGTTTCCAAACAGGGTTCTAATCAAGGGTCTTTTCAGCCCATGAAGGACTCCAGGGTTTGCTCCTCATTTTTGGACACGTGCCAATAATTCACATTATTCATTATCTTTCCAATATATTTCTTAGATAATACTGGGGGAAACAGACACATGCAAGCAATTCAGCTACATTTCATGAACAAAAAAGCCGACCGGAAGTCAAATGTTTCAGGTGATTTCTTCACCTTTAAAAACAGAACACTCCCCTCCATCTCCATCCCATCCTCTCCCTGCCCCCCCAAAAAACACAGGCAGGGAAAGGAGAGGGTAGTTTAGCGCCTTCCTTTACTAAATAAAAAGGAAATGAATTAAAAAAGGAATGGAGTCACTCAGTACCTAAGGGTTCCTCTTGCCTGCCAAAGCAATACTGTCTTTACATTCATGCTGGGAGACCCATCCCACCCACCTGTGAGGGAATCCTGAGGGTGTCTGTTCTATACTCTGAACCCAGTCACCAGGCCCTGAGCTTGACTCAGGCTCCTACCACCCCCACCACATTATTAAATTGCACTTTCTCTCATTTTTTTTTCTTTTAGATGAACTTAATTCATTTGTGTAGGGAACTCCCAGTGTGGAAATTCCTTCTACCTGCTCTTAGAGAATTATTGGGGGGAGTGGTGGTGATTTACTCAGGGTCACAAGGCAGTATGGGTTGAAATATCATTCTTTGCACCCCAGGCATTTAGCACAATGCCTGGCCTAATAAATGCTATGATGCCTTTAAAGAGGGACTTGTAAAAAAGGGTGAGGATTTGAACCCAGATCTGACTCCAGGCCTGGCTCTCTAGCCACTCCATCACACTACATCTAGTCTCCCTTCTTTCAGTCTATTAGAAGTGCCTTTCTTTGCTCTATCTTGTCAATGGGAGGCAGAAAATCAGCAACCTCTGGAGCAGAGAATGCCTGGAAGGCAGAAAACCAGGCAATGGCCTGTGAATGGTATTACAGTCACCACCCTAAGGGGCTGGGGAAAACCCCTATTCCTTAAACAGGAAAGGGGGGGGGCAGCCTGGAAAATCCCAATGGAATCAGACACACACTAACACACCCATGCACACACAAGGGCACATCTATCTAAAATGCAACAGAAATTAGCAGCTCTGCCTTCTGCCTCTAGTGAGCACTGAGCTGGGGGCCTAGAGACTCACTTGTGGTCCCCATTAACTCCTCAGTAATCCTAACCTAGGACTCAATGGCTTCTGAGGTCTCTTTTTGGCTCTGACATTGTATGAAGCAGATACAAAAATATGGGGTAAATGATGGGAAGTGGTCAGAAAGAAATTCCCTCTCTGACAAGATGGATAGAGACAGGGCAGAGGGCAGAGGAGAGGATGACCAAGGCCTCAGAGTCCTGTGGCTCAACCCCCGGCTCTGTGATCTGCAGGGAGGTGCTTCCAAACCCTCTTTTAGCAGATAAGGGGGAGCTCTTGGAACCCTCAAAGGTCCCGGAACAGTGTGTGAATCCCCTACTTGGAAGAGGAGGTGATGGTTGATGGCGTGCCTGTGACAAGAATGTTTATGAAGAATGGTTTCAAAGAACTTGTACCTTCTTTAGCCTTGTGTCTGTGGAGTGGGAGTCCTTCAGTCCTGACTGAGGAAACTTAGGTTAAAGACAGAACGAGTACCTGGCCTTACAGGCAGGTGGTGAGGATGAAGACCAGGGGAGGAGAGATGGGCGTGAGGAGTAATCTCTGCCCTCTCCCCCACCCTTTGGGGAAGACCCCAAGTTTAACTGCCATGGGAACCTGAATGAGGATGGGGTTCATCTGACCTCTACAAAGCTCCCAAGGCTCTTTCAGTAGCAATAAAGGAAGGCACTGTTTGGAAGCTCGTCCTAGTTGAGCTCTGGGCTGGGCTGAAAGGTTGGGCCAGGCCTTTTCTAGCCAAAGTTTTATCTTCTTTATCTTAACGACTTCTACTGGATCGGCCTCCATTTTCCAAGTCCCATTTCGGGGGGATGGAGGCAAACAGCAAGAGCTGGCTGTGTCTATACTATGAACCTAGTAACTGAGTCCAAATCCACATGGATTTGGGGATTCAAAGTCACCTTAGATACTACTTGTGTGACCTTGGACAAGTCATTCACCTCTCTAAGACAGCCTCATCATAAAAGTGTGGGATTAGGTCAGGGGTTCTTGAATCCTTAAGGAGTTTGTGGGTAGATGTCAGAAGCCTCTCTTCCCCTCTCCTCTGAGATACTCTGAAATACCTCCTCTGTACGGCAGGTTCACCTGTCTACACTTGGGGGTTTCTCACACCGTGTGAAAGGCCTCTCTATCCCTAGCCATTCTTAGTGGAAAGGCAACCATGGCAATGACCAATTTAGGACTGTGGGATAGACAGCATTTATCTAAGCTGGGCCTTTCCCAAATAGGATACAGCTGAAATCTGGTAGAGTGTAGGCTTCTAGTGGGCAGGGAGTTGTTTTTTTTTTTTTAATCTCCAGGGCCTAACACAACAGTGCAGGCACAAAGTAGGTGCTTAAAATTTGTTGAATGAATAAAAAAGACCCTGCTGAAAGGGTCCTTGAGAGTAGGGATTATTTCATTCTTTGTACTGTGCATATATCCCTAGTGCCTGGAACACAGAGGTGCTTAATAAATACTAGCAATTGATTGAGTAGCATAAAACAACCTGGAAGGGTTAAAAGTGGATACTGAGGGGGCGGCTAGGTGGCACGGTGAATAGAGTACTGGCCCTGGAGTCGGGAGGACCTGAGTTCAAATCGGCCTCAGATACTTAACACTTACTAGCTGTATTACCTTAGGCAAGTCACTTAACCCCAATTGCCCTGGCTTCCCCCCTCCAAAAAGAAAAAAAAAAGTGGATACTGAGGCTGCATCAATGGGCTGTGTTGGGGGACAAGGAGAAGGGATACGTGGGAGTTTACTGCTCTTGGCGTCTCTCTCCTGCCTCATCCCTCATCTCAACCATTTACCTCTGCCCTCACCATCCCCAACACTCCCGGGAGACCCCATGGACACCCACTGTGGAGGCGGCCGTAGCAGAGGGAGCTCTGCGCTCTGTTTCCCCACAGCTCCTTCACTCCAGGGTGGCTTCCTGGGAAGATGGTGGGAAAAACTCATCTTAGTGCCTATCAGGTGGTCCCCTGAATGGGACACCAACTCTTACACCTTAGCCAGCAGAATAAAGGACCATAGGATCATAGCTTTTAGCTGGAAAGGACCTCAGAGGGCTACATCTAGTGAAACCCCCATGTGTTACAGATGGGGAAACTAAGTCTGAAGGAGAGGAAATGACTTGTTCATGTTTCACACAGCTAGTGTCAAAGCCAGGATTCACACAATAGACCTGGAGATGGAGGGAACTCAGAGGCTATCTAATCCAACCCCCTTATTTTACAGGTAAGGAAACTGAGGCTTAGAAAAAATTACTTGCCCAAGGTCACACAATTAGGAAACATGAGAGGCTGCATTTGACCTAGCTTCTCTGGTATCAGACATCATAGTTTTCATTGTATTATGCTACCCCATATGTCTCAAGGATCTCCCCTATTAAGCGTCATTTTTTACTGGTTCGTGGAAGGCAGCAAGTGGTAAATTTTGAGGTCAGAGCAATAGGGGCCAAATTGGAGCTCCAGAATGTCTGAGCCAGAAGGGACCCCAGAGGTCATCTAGTTCACCAAACCATACAAAAAGGGCTCCCCTCTATAGCGTACCTGACAAGTGGTCATCCAGCAATCTCTGCTCCTTCCAAGAAATCCAATCCCACTCTTAGCTATCCTCAACAGAGCCCTTCCTGACATCTTCCCAGCACGGGGAGTCTGATGGATTTCCAGGATTCACTTTCCTAAGGGAAGGATCCTTTTACCCCAACACCACCATTCAGGCCAAGCAAACATCCATGCTGTAGACACTTGGGTCACCTTTATTATTAACTAGCAAAAACAAAAAAAAAACTAAAACAAAACAAAACCCAAGTTCATTCAACAGAACAGTTACATGTAAACTTATTGTCTGTCTGGATTTTATACACACACATATACATATGGAATCTATATATGTATATGCACACATGTCTACATTATGCATGTTATGTGTATATGCATATCTGTATGTCTGCATGTGTGTCTATACACACACAACACGCATACTATGTGCAGCTCTACATTCAGGAGACAAATGTATGTGTGTGCAAACAATGTGACTCGGAGGCAGGTCGGCAGGCTCCCGGCTGGCTGTGCCAGGATGACTCTAAGAAGGTGGCTGATGTTTTGCAGAGCTGAGTTCTTTTTTTTTGGGGGGGGGGACAGAAGAAGGGAGAACAACAAACCCACAAAACAAAAAGTGAAGTAAAATCAACAGCAGTGAGAACCATTGCACACCAGCTAAATCTTTGGATTACTGGACTCCGGGATGCCCATGCCAAACCTTTCAAACCGGGACACAACTTTGCTACTGTTAATGCTGAAAAAAGGAAGAGAAACACAGATTTTAGACCCTTGTGGTTTTCCACTGGAGTCCCTAAACCTTCCAAACAGGTGGAAGCAGGGGTTGTCTCTACAATCCAACAACGAGCCCAGGCACTGACACCAGTATTCCACCAGTAACAAGGCCAGGGTACCCTTTATTTCCCCTCGAAAAAGAAGGAAGGCAAGCTACCATTTTGCTTTCATGGTCATTGGTCTTGGCAGACCAGGAAATGTCTCTCAGGTTTGGAGGAGGGGTGAAAAGGAGGTGGAGAGAAGGGCTGAGTCTCATGAAAAAAAAAAAAATCCTAATGTAGGCTGCCCCAGGTGTGAAGCTCCCCTCTGATAAGCAGCGGAAGCCCAGGAGTCAGGAAAACCCGGGTTCAAGTCCCAACTTGGTGATTTACTGTGCACAGACCTGAAACCTCGCTCAGCCTCTGGGCCTTTATCCATAGATGGAGTGACTAGTAGCCACAGAAATGCCAGCTGCAAAGTGCTTCACAACTCTTAAAGGAGCCCTGACTGTTTGAGTGGAGAGTCACTAAAGTTGACTGAAAACAAGGGTCAGTTTTGAAGTCATGAAAGTAATGTTTTACCACCTCCATCTGGTTGGAGAGGTGGGGGGCAATGGGCACAGAATGTCACATACATAGTCACTAGGAGTTGGGTTTGCTTAATTGTCTGTTCTTCTGTTATAACAAGGAGGAAGTGAGGATATCTGCAAAAGATTCAGATGTAAAAACAAAAGGCACCAAGACAACTTTTTAGAAAAGAATTGCTTTTTTTTAAACTGACTTTCCAATATTAACAAATAACTGAGTCTCACGAGCAAGGTGGCTGCCTCCCATCAGGAAATTCTTGTGGTCCTAATTCACAGCACTGGGCAATCCTGAGCCCGTGCCAGAGTCACACACGATACATCTGGGGTCAGCAGGGATCTCTGACATCTTTCCTATCCCTTTCATTTTTACAGATGAGGTGACTGAGGATCAAAGGAGCAAGTGACTTCCTCAAGGTCACACAGGCAGTCAGGAACTGAGAAAGGAACGGAACTCAGAACCTCGGACTCCTAAGCCAATGTTTTTTTGCCACTGCAAAACACACTCTCTAGTTTTACTGTATTAAAAAGGGTTTACATTAACTGTGGGGCCCATAGTACTGGGAAAAGCCCCTGGAGATGTGAGATGACCCCATGCTTGTGACATCGACCTATCCATCCTCGCTGTGATAGGGGGAACAGAAGCAGCAGCTACAGGAAATTTTCTTCCATGGACATTCCAGGCTGGGGTCCTCCAGATCACAGGACCATGGATTTAAGGCTGGAGTCTGTGAAATTGTTCTTTTAAAAATTCTGATCTCTTTATTTCAATAGAACTGATTTCCTTTTTAACCTATATATTTTATTTTAAGCATTTAAAAACATGACCCTGAGAAGGGGTCCATGGGCTTCACCAGAGCGCTGCCCAAGGGGTCCAGGGCACAAAGGAGTATAAGAGCCCCAGATATAAGGAAACCTCAGAGGCCCAGATGGGTGATGTGCTTTGCCCAAGGTCATGCTGGCAGTCAGCAGCAGAGAGGGGATTTGAACGCTCTGACTAAATTTTGTACTCTTCCCATTGCATCACCTAGGTGAAAGGGCTGAAAACCTTTCTTGGATTGCTTTCTAGGCTCCTGCTACAGCTTGTGGTGCTGCTTGTAGGGTGACTCATTGGGAGAGATGGCCAACATCCCTCACCCCTACTATTGGCCTCCCTCTGCCTTGTTAAGATGGGAATAGGGGGAAAGATCTGTCCCAAACACAGAAGTGACATCCAGGAGAGAGTGTTCAAAGCTGATCAAAGTGCTTTGGCAGGGAATAATAAACACAGGCAGCCATATCCAACAGTTAGTGAATTTCTCAAAAAGTAGAGTGTTATACAAGCAAAAAAACCAATAACAAAACAAGAAGAATTTTTTTATAAAAAAATACTTTTGGAGAAAGGATTCGGTGAGGCAGAGGTTACATCCCCCTGGTTAATGCAAAGAGTCCGGGTTTACATTTTAGTCAGCAGAGGCAACTGTTTGGAGTTGAGAAGTCGATTAGGAGAGAGGGGAAAAAGCCGAGAAGGCATGCAAGGCAGCGCCAGGTGCTACAATCTAGAAAGGAAACAGACAGACAAAAACAGCAAATATACAGACACACACACACACACCATTGGAGAGTTAGTCATCGGTGAAAACCAGTGGAAGCGAGCATTAGAGAAACGTTAGCTTGGGACCTGCCTGAGCCCCTGGGAAGGTGGTGGGACCCACTCCTGACTGCCCGTGACCTGCCCACTGGATAGGTTTTTCTCCCAATGGAATGTAACCCCCTTGAGGACAGGAAGCAATTTGTTTTTGTCTCTGTATTCTTAGCACTTAATAAATGCTTGTTGAATTAAACTGAAAGAGTGTAGAATTGTTTCTACACAACCAGAAGATGGTGAAAAAGAAAAAAACTGAATATTCTCTGAAGGGAGGGTAGACAAGTGAATGATCAATTGATCTTGGGAAACTCAGCCAAGCTAACACCAGGCCCTCAAACAAAACTTTTGAATGTTGACCTATATTTGAAGCAGATTTTAAAGTCACACACAGCCCTCCTTGCAGCTCTTTCTTACCCAGATTTGGGGAGTAAACAGGCTATCTGATGCCCTTTGAGATCTTGCCTGACCTATGGTGATTAGCTTACAAGGCATGTTAGCCCTGACTCAGAGGATCATTAGATTTAGGCCTGGAAGGGACTTCCAAGCCCAAGAGAAAATGGCTCCTCTAAATTCACAATGGAAACATGTGGGAGACTTGGGCTTGGAAGCCCAGGGTCTTCAACTCCATATCCAGTGTTTTCCCACCACACTACCAAAACAGCGACTCACTATTAAAAATTAAATTAAAAAAAAAAAACTAATTGGGTAATGGGTAGAGTGGCAGAGCTGGCAACAGAAAGAGCTGGGTTCAAATCCTGCCCCAGTTGCTACCTTGCTATGTGGTCCTGGGCTAGGCTCTCCTCTTCTCTGAGACCATTTTTTCATCTATAAAGTAGGGATGATAAATGCACTTTCCTCCCAGGGCTACGGGAAGGATTGAATGTGCCTGTAAACCTGGAAATGCTCTGCAGATTTTTACTGTGGGATTTTGGGAGCCTTGGCTCCCTCATCTATCAGGTGGGGAAGACATCTGTGCTGCTTGCCTCAGGCAAGTGGGATGTTGTAAACAAATGGGCTTTGCCAAGGAGAAACACAAGAGATATGGGAGCGATGGTCACTGGGACTTGGGCAGTGACAGATGGAAAGGAGGGTCAGCTGCTCTGCTGGCAGAGACCTGGCAACGTCACAGGTTCATAGGAGGTGGAAGAGGCCATCTTGTGGGAGACTCCCACACTTTACAGAAAAGGAAACTGAGGAAGGAATATCACTTGCCTAAGGTCACACAGATGGTCAGTGTCAGGGGCTGGATTTGATCCCAGAACACCTGACTGCAGAGCCAGGGATCGTCCCCTTTTGTACCAAGTTGTCTGAGGACAATGTAACTGGGTGAAGAACTTCCTCCCCCGGCTGCCACCACCTGACCCTGAATGGGAAGCCCTGTCCCCAGGCAAGTGCTCATCCCAGTCTGCCTCCCGTTGCTGCCTATGGGTCTCCCCAACCCCCCCCCCACTGCCCAGTGCTTGGCACATCTTTAACCACAAAAGCAAACTTACTCCAATATGCAGAATCCTGAGGGGACTCAACAGGTGTAGGAGAATGTTTGGTTAGAAGTCAGAGGCCTTGGGTTCAAATCCTGCCTGTGACACCTACTACCTAGACGACAAGTCACTCAATCTGCTTATGTACAGAACAAGGAGGGCTGGACATGACTGCCCAAGGTCCCTGCCAGCCTCACATCTACGGTGCTCGATGACCCTCTGGACACGGGAGAGGCCTTGAACATACAAAGCTGTCTGAGGGCAGGGACCCTGTTTTGGCCTTTAGTGTTTCTCCAGCTCTAGGCACTGTGCTTGGCATACTTAATAAATGCTTGTTGACTGACTGTGAATAGCTAGTCCTATTCCCATGGAATTCTGGCCCAGCTACTTGTATTTAAGAAATGCAAAATTAAAAAAAAAAAAGCAAAAACAAACCCAGGCCATCTTAAACAACAACATAACTCTTTGTTCTCTCCTGTGACAGGATAAAGTCAGGAAATGAGGCTGAATTGGCTTGTTTCCTACTTTTTTTGGATGGGAAGAATTTGTCTTTGTCTTTACCTTTGATAGTCTCCCAACAGAACATAAAGGCAGATTTGGGAGTCAAACAAAGAAAGGAAAAATGTTTCAGTAAACTGAGCTACCCTTAAGGGAAATGACCTGAGGCAGGGGGCAGTGTGTTTCTTGGAGGACTCTGTTTAATGACCTTCTAAAATCAGGGTCTACAGTAATATTTAGGCCAGGTGGAACTCCAAAGCACTTCGGTGAGTAAGTGAGCTTCTGAATGCTAAGGGCCCTTCCAGTTCTAAAATTCTGCAAGTCATACCCAGCATATCAGTGAACCCCACTGCTGGCTCCTTTGAGTTTCCAAGGGTACAGTGGGAATGTCAATGTTATGTCTACCCAAATCCAAGCTCAGACCCTTATCCTCTGGCTTAGGGGATGAGGGAAAGATCAGAAATGCTGAATTCTCAAGTCTTAGTTCCAAATGAATTATGCCACTGTCATTAAAACTCAAAGCAAAGGCAGAGGTGTAACTAGGACTTTGTAACCTGGGCTTTGTCTTAGAACGCTGAAAAAAAGGAGGGTGCTGATAATGCTTGTGCCTTCCTTCTACAAGTAAAACAGTTAAACTTGGCATCTTAAGAGGGTTCCCTGTCTGGCCCAGCCCCAGTCTGGTTTCTCCCTAGCAACAGCTTCATAATGTTCCAGGAATTTTCTTCCCCCACAACTGAATTTGTCTCCAAGAGTTGGCTCGGGGGCATCTTTTGTGTTGTTTGACCTGGGATATGTTCTGGGGTGGCTGGCATCAAAGCAAGGGACCCAGTCAGTTGGCTATGGTAGTGACCTCCTTATTTTCCTACCTACTCAATGAACTAGAACTGGACATAACTTGCTGTATGGTCACATCTACAGGAAGCCTCTCCCAACCACTCTTAATTTTAGTGCCTTCCCTTTCTTAATTAGTTCATATTTATCCTGTAGAATATAGCACAGTACATGGTTTTTTGCTTTCTGTCTCCCTCATTAGATTGTAAGCTCCTTGAGGGCAGGGACTGTCTTTGGCCCCTTTCTGTATCCCTAGAGTTAACACAGTGCCTGGTACATAGTAGACACTTAATGAATGTTTATTGACTGAGATAAAAAAGGGAAAAGCATCTAACTTCACTGATGTAGCTAGGTGGTATAGTGGAGAGAAGGCTGGACTTTGAGTCAAGAAGTCCTGAGTTCAAATCCTGCTTCCTATGCTTAATAGCTTTATGATTCTTGACAAGTCACTTTACCTTTATCAATCTCAGTTTACCCATCTGTTAAAGGGGGATAATAATACCACCTACCTCCTAAATTTGTTTGGAGGAGCAAATAAGAAAACCTATATAAGGTGCTTCATAAATCTTGAAGTGCTACAAAAATGCTAGCTATTAATCATGTGGTTGTATCCACAGTTAACCCGGGATCATAGATTTAGGGGAGGGACAGGGCACAGACAGGAAGGAGCTGACTTCAGTTGCTTAAGCATTTCACCTGGAGAAGTACTACAAGTCCTGTTGGCACCCTCTAAATTTTGGCACTCTGGGTCAGAACCCCAGGTGCCCCACCCTAGTTAAGGCTTTTGTACTTATGTGACTATATAAGTGCTTTAGGGTAAAGTTGGGGATTCAGAGAGGTTCAATCCTGGGACTATGAATTGATCTGGTATGATTACAGGTCAAATCCTGTTCAAAACAAAAATATCATTGTAAAATTCTCTGTCATAGTTAAGATGTCCAAGCTCCAGCCAGGCTCTGGCTCATATATTTCAAGAAACACTCTTAGAACTTGTAACTCCAATGTCTGGCACATGCTTAGATTGTAAGATCCTTGAGGACAGGGACTACATTTTGGGGTTGTTTTTTTTTTTTTAGCACAGTGTCTGGTATGCAATAGGGGTTTAATAGATGTGCTTGGCATACAGTAGGCACTTAATAAATGCTTGTTGCCTGACTGTGAATAGCTAGTCTTATTCTCATGGAATTCTGGCCCATATATTTAGGGGATGATGCTTGCTGATGCTGCAACTGTTTATTAACAATTGTTGATTGGCTGATAATGGAAGAACATGGAGTCTGCACTTTTAGGATTTGCCCTTCATTTTGGAGAAGGGATGTAACTAGGTAAGGTTTCCAAAGTCCAAAAGAATCCAATCTGATTGAGCGATCATCCCCAAAGGAAATTTGTCATTGTTGGCACCTCCTCTCCCCCCAAAAGTTTAATGGATGAAGTCAAGGCCAAGAGGAAAGACAAAGCCCAGTGTATCTGAGTAGAGCAGGGGATTATTAGACAAAGGAATTTGGAGGTAAAAGGGAAGCCGGTACAGGCAGAGAGATGCAGGGCCCCCACAAAGGCAGAAAAAAAACCCATGGTCCAGAGAAAAGGACCATCATTAAACCAGAGGGGAACTTTAGTGATGAACCAGTGACTGGGATTCTTCCAACCACCAAAGTTGAAGGGGAAAGGTACCTGAGGGTGAGGGGAACCCAACCACACTCTTTCTGGGGTGGTCTTGTGCCACACAGAAGGGGCTCTGTCTTTCAGTGGTCAACTGTGCTCTATAGGATGTTGTGAAGTCTCGGGCCAGACTGGGCAAAGGGACCATACCAATAACTGCCCTGAGGGGGCCTGAAAAGAGTGAACATTTTCTTTGGTCACCTTTCTTTTGGTCTCCTAAGGGTTCTCTGCCTAGAGTGGAAAGATAGCAGAGAAAACTGGAAAGCAGAAATACTTCCTGCCCAGGCCTTTGGGAGTTCCCATTGTAGAAAGTCCCTTCACTGATACAAATCAGCAGTTCATCAGTAACTTAATTCACCTGGTATACTGGGAATTTAAGTGACTTGCCCACAGTCACAAAACCAAAATCATAATCATAATTATTAGCATTTAGATAGAGCTTTCAGATCTGCAAAGGACTTTCCATATTTACCCAATGATCTAATCAGTATGTGTCAGATTCAGAACTTGTACCCAGGAATTCCCAATTCCAAGGCTATCCCTCTGTCAAATACTCTACAATGACCTTCCTCTTAATCAATGAAATGATAATTAACTTCTGTATTTGGGGGGAGGGAGGGTCTTCTAAGGATCTCCAACTTTGGGGGTCTCAGTCAATGGCAAGAGGTGACTTAAGCCAAACTCACACAACTGCTCTTCTATTTGAGGAATGAGATAATTCAAGAAATAAGAAAGCATCAATCCCTCAACTTGCCAGTTCAACTTTTAAAAAAGAATCCCATTTTGTTGCATGGGAGGAAAAAATGAAAACATGAGTCGGGAGCTAGAGGAGAAGGGTGGGGGGAAGGAAGAAAGGGTGCAGGACATGTGATGGGCACGTCAGCACAATGTGGAGAAACAGGCACCCGACAGGACACATGCTATTCCTCCAAGAGGGGGCGGAAGGTCCCCTTAAATTCTGGGTGGTAGTAGCGCCCTTTGGAGTAGCGATTCCGCCAACGCCTGGGGCCGAGCCGTGTCGCCATATTGACGTTTGGAGAGGTGTGGAATGCCATCCAGGACAGTCAGAAGCCAACGGGACGGAGGGTTGAGATGAGAACAAGGTGAAGGAAGACACGAGAGGAAATGGAGGGGTAGAAAAAGAGGAGATATGGCAGGTCAGGTTTGAGGACAGATACACCCCAGGACAGACACCAATGGAAAAGAGAAGAGAAAAATGAGAATTAGAAGCTGAGCCTGGGAAAGCAGCAATCATGAACAGAAAGGTTCTGGTGTTTAACCAGAAGCAGATATATTGGCATTGGGGTCCACATTTAGGGTGTCTCCTTTAAAAAAACAGTCATTTTAAATTATGTTCATATATTTCATTAAATCTTTCCCAATTATATGTAAAAGAATTTTTACTATTTTGTTTTAAATTTTGAGTTTCAGGTGTCTTCTTGATGAAACTACATTGATAGATCCCAGAATCATGGGATATTAGGGGTGGAAGGAAGCTCAGGAGTCACAGGATCTTAGACCTGGAGGCCATCTAGTACCACCCCCTCATTTTACAGAAAAGGAAACTGAGGCCCAAAGGGCCTAATCAAATGCTCAAGGTCTCAGAGTTATCTTTGGTCTGCAAGTCACTTATAACCCAACAGTATCTCAGTCGAGAGGAGTTGCCAATCTGTATTGGTGGATGGAGGTTCCACACTGGGAATTCCCTCCACCAGTAGGGGATAGATCATCTCTGCTCTACCCTAACTGCTTTGTGGGGCAGTCTTACTGCTTCCAAATAAAAGGGTTAAAATTTTTTTTTTACAATTTTCCTAACTTTACAATTATCCTAACTAGAAGATCTCTACAATCTTTTCTGCCGCTAAATTAATGATCTGCTGAAAGATGAAACATCTTTTTTCATTCTCTCTTTCATTCAAGTCAGGCCTCAAAGAGGAGGAGATTAGTCAGCTTGTCTCCAGAGAATGAAAGCTCCCAACGGCACAAAGGGTTTACTTTTCATCTCTGTATCTCTGGCATCACCCACAGATGCCCTGAATTGAGTAAGGTACCTAATCTTTGTTGAATTAAAAAAAAAGAGGTACTTAAGAAAGAATGGTGAGTTTGGATCAGATGATCTTGAGCTCAAATCTCAGTTCTGTCACTGATAAGTGTGACCTTGGGTAAGTAATCTTTCTCATTCCATTGGTATCAACCCCCCAAAATTTAATCTCCTTGAGAGCAGGGACCATTCACTTTGGTCCTTGTGTCCTAAAGGCTTAATATAGTGCCTGGCACATAGGAATAAAGACTGGACCTGTGATTTTACTGGTAGAGGCAACTTCCAGATGAGCAAAAACTTCCTCTATCAATGCAGGCTGGCACCTTCTCTACCCCTTCAAGAGCTGTATATACCAGTGATGTTAAAGGCAAATAAAAGAATCCCTGACTTAGAAAACCACAAACTGACATCATCTAGGCCATATTTTAGTTTTTAGATACTTGTTCAACATTTCTTAATTACATTTCTGGGCTGGCTTGAGTTTGACATCTCTGACCTAGAGGTTAAGTGACTTGCCCAGGGTCACACAGCCAGGCAATGTCAGGGGGCAGGGTTGGAGTCTAGGTTTGGGTTAGCTATCCACTCTTAACATGTTGCCTCTCTCATGTGTAATATGAAGGGTTGAACTAGATGCCTCCTCCCCAACCAAGTCCTCTTCCAGCTCTAAATCTAAAGTCTTAAAGTTAAGACTTCACTAAGCCAGACTGATTTTCCCTCCAACTAGGCTCAAAGTGGGAGGTTTGCCTTCCTCCCTTTCCAAAGCTGAATATGGAGAGACCCCATAGGGACTCTGCAGAAACACAGCTCAAGGTCTGGGTACGACCATACTCCTTGGCAACAACAGTTCACTGGGAACTGCCATTTTATCTATGAGCGTTCCCCATCCCAGGAATGCCAATATATCTTTGACAAATGAAAATGTCCCAAAACACAAATCTACACTTGAACCAATCACCAGACAGCTTTTTGAGATGGATGAATTTGGAAACAATATACTCTAAAAATGTATGGACTGAAATGAGGTATCTTGAAATTGAGTGGGAAGTAAGTGCTTGTGCTTTTAGTCAATACATAATCTAGGGGGTTTAGGTATTTTATTTGAGTGAGGTGCATGTGTGCATGTGCATGTGTGTGCGTGTGCATGTGTGCGTGTGTGTGCATGTGTGTGTACGTACATATAAGTGACAGAATTCTCCACCTGTCAAAAGGAAAGGTCAGCACCTGCCCTGTACCTCTCACAGGACCTTCCTGAGGCTAAGGTGGGAAAAATGTGAACCTGCTTTAAATGAACCCAGAGGCCTGGGTGTGCCTAGACATAGGCAGTCATTGTGCAGGCAAGCTCAGCTTTAAAAAATCCTGTTTGTGTATAAAGATAATTTGGGGGGTAGGGTGTAGAGGGGGTATAAATGATGCTTCCTCGTTTTTTCACTGACCTTTAAAATTTGCAAAAGCCAACACCTTTGGGGAAGGAAGTGTTTTAGCCCCAGTGGCCATGCCTTGGGTCCCAACCTGAGCCCTCTGTCCCCTCCTCTTCCCTTCCCCTCCTGTAGAAAGGATTAGAAGTTGCCGCAGGAGCACACCATGCCCTATCTCCTTCCCCAAAGCGCCCTGGGCCACTGAAGTGATTCTCCCTCCCTCACTGGTCCTCCCTCCAGCAGGGGGTTGGGGCAGCCTGAACAGGTTCCTTCGGGCCTTTGGAACTTGTGAGCAGAGAGTACAGGAGAAGGGTGGGCAGATGCCCTCAGCCTCGCAGATGGTTCCCGGGGGAATACTTACTCAGCCGATTTCCAGAAGTGGCCTGGGTGAGAGAGGCGCCGGTTCAGCTTGGGCAGTTTTTCCATCATTTCCATGAGGAGGGGAAAGCTGGGTCTCTCCTGCAGGTCGAAGGCCCAGCACGCAGACAGGATCTCCTGCAGCATGACAGGTCACTGGTTCATTCCCCAAGCATCTGTCAGGCACTTACTATGAGAAGCCTTGAGCTGGGCACAGGTGCGGGAAAGGAGGAGAAACGATCCCTATCCAAGTTGTCAAGGGGCTTAGGGGGAGGGGGCTCGTAGGCAGATGAGGAAACAGAGTAATTTAGGCAGTTTGGAGGTGCTAACAACTGGGGCTTCCTGTAGGAGGAAGCATGAAGGAGGTGAAGGATGTTAAGTGACAGTGCTGAGGAGGGACTGCATGAGGGATGGGCAAAGGAGCAAAGGCTGGAGATGGACCACCGTATTTGGAGAACTACAACCGGGCTGGTTTGGCAGGAAGGTGGAGATGGCAAAGGGGAAATATTCCTGGAGAGGGGGGCTTTATAGGGCTTTAAAGACCAAATAGAGAAATGGAAATCCCTGTAGGCCATATCTAGACTTAGAAAATAAAATCATAACGTTAGCTATGGGCCACTTTCCAGAATCATGCATAAAATCCATGACAAGAATTGCAAAGGAAACCAATTCTACTGAAAGGCTGAAGTTCACAGACCCCAGATTCAGAACTCTGCTCACCAGCCCCCACCCTGTCCTGGCTCCTGCTGGAGCCGTCCCAGGAAGGCGGCAGCCACTTACACTGACTTCCTTCCCCAAGTTGATCCCCGCCAGCACGTGCTTGACGCCTTCCCCACTTCCAATCTGCCATATCAGGGCTTCTGCAGCTTGGGTCTGGAAAGGCCAGTCTCTTGCTTGTAGTTCATACCAAACTGTCCTGGAAAAACCATCCAGACTGAATTGAATCCATAGGGAAAGCAGAGCAGGACAGTGGGGACGGATTCTGGGCTGGCCTGGATGGCTGCTGGGGTCCTTCTCACTCCAGGTCTGTGATTCTATGACCCCAAGCCTTGTGTGGGCCTGCTCCCCTCCAACCAAGATCATCAGAGACTTTTTTTGTTGTTGCTTATCTGGAGCGGGGAGGGCAGGGTGATTGGGGTTAAGTGACTTGCCTAACATCACATAGCTAGTAAGTGTTAAGTGTCTGAATTCACATTTGAACTCAGGTCCTCCTGGCTCCAGGGCCAGTGCTCTATTCACTGCACCACCTAGCCGCCCCATCACGAGAGACTTTGAGGGCAGAGAAGTAACAGCTCAGAAAAGATGTCAGAGGTCTAAGACTTCACTCCCAAATCTTGGCCTGTCTTACAAGAAGATGCCAGGATGTGAGAGTGGTTTAGAAACAAGGTTGTCTGTAGAGTCTGATTGTGGGAGGGAGGGAAGGAGGAGGGGAAAAGGGAGAAAGAGAGGGAGGAAAGAGAAGGAAAGTAGGAGGGAAGGGGAAAAGGAGGGAGAGAGGAGGAGAGAAGAAGGGAGGGATGGAGGAATGAAGGAGGAAGGGGAAGGAAGGGCCATAGAATTAGAGTCACATGATTTCAAAGTCAAAAAGGGCCTCAGCAACCATCCAGGCCAACTCATTTCCTTGACCCCACTCCCCCAAAAAAGAACCTGATAAATGGCCATCTCACTCTCCAAAGAAAACAAACTGGAGGCAATCCCTTCTGCTTCTAGACAGCTCCAAATGTTGGGAAGTTTTCCCTTAACATCAAGCCTCAACTTGTCTCTTGGCGCTCCCCCCCCCCTGCCCCGGGGCTCCCGGCTCTGCTTTCTGAATGAATTTCTTCGCTCTTCCCCAGTCTGACCATCCTGATACCTGAAGGCGGCCATCATGGCCCACCTGAGTCTCCTCCAGGCTTCTCTTTAACTTTCTCAACAGCTCATAAAAGAGCTGGGTCAAGAGGCTCTTTGAGCCGGGAGACTCCAAAGCCCGCCACTAATGATAGCCAGTGTTTATATAGCGCTATCCAGGCTTGCAAAGAATTCTATTAATATTATCTCATTTAATCCTTACAACAACCGTGGGAGAGAGGTGCCATTGTGAGTCTCATTTTACAAACAGGGAAAATGAGGCATTTGGGGTTCAGTTTTGTTCCAACTTTTCATGACACCATTTGGGGTTTTCTTGGCTGAGACACTGGAGTGGTTTGCCATGTCCTTCTCCAGCTCATTTGACACATGAGGAAACTGAGGGTACAGTGACTTGCCTAGGGTCACACAACTAGTAAGTGTCTGAGGCCAGATTTGAACTCAGGTCCTCCTGAATCTAAGGCTGGTGCTCTGACCACTGCACCACCTAGCTGCTTAACAAGGTGCCTGGCAAACCATAGAAGCTTAATAAGTGTTTGCTGACTCACTGACTGCTAACATGGGGAGCATTTGGAGACTTGGGGGGCCTTGCATTGCCACCTATGCCATGTACTCTTGGCCCAGATTCCCTCAATTAGCCCCTGCAAGGAGAAAAGGGAAAAGGAAGCCCAAGGCTTCAGCTCACCCAAAGGCATACACATCAGCAGCTCGGGAGAAGGGCAGCTTATCTTCGTCTTTCCCTGGGGTCATCTCCCGGACAATTTCGGGGGCCAGGTAGCACAGCCAATCATGGGGCAGCTTCAGCTCATTCTCCCGCCTGAATCATAAAAAGGCAGAAAAAAACGTGGAGAGTTTGGTATTTCCAAGGTTCCCCTCTGCTTCCCTGAAGTGGATGCGCTGATTTCCCACATCAGTTAAAAAGATAATAAACAGGTTAGATTAGGGTTCTGAACCCGGGGTCCACAGGCTTCAGCTCAAGACTATCGGCCCAAGGGGTCTGGGACAAAGACAAGGCAAAAACCTCTTGGTCTAGATAAGCATGTCACCACCCAGCAAGTTTAATCTATAAAAATGCAAATTAGTATTAGGCTGGGATTTTTGTGTTAGTTTGTTTTAGATGTATCACAAAAGGAGTGAAAGGCTATTGACAGATGGCTGGGATGGGAGCTGTCCACCAGCTGACCAGAATCTACGTTTTCTCCTCTGTTAAATGAGGGAGCCTGATTTGGTGAAGCCTCCTGGGATCCTGTAGAGACCTCACCTGCCCTCCTGCACCACACCGGAGATCCCAAACAGCCCAAAGTCCGTAATGACCACCTTGCCATTGTCATAGAAAATGTTCTTGGACTTCAGATCTTTGTGTACGATGCCCTTGGCGTGCAGGTACCCCATGCCCTGGAAGAGAGTCCCACAAACAGGTCAGTGGAGGGACAGCCTCAAGGCCCTAAATCTAGAGGCACTGTGGTGCTGAAGGTGCCTGATTTAGACACCCCCCCCCCCCAACTGCTGGCGCCTCCTCCCCCAAATGACCTTGTATTTTCTCTGCCCATGTGGTATGGAACATATACCCCTGGAAGGCAATGTTTCATAAACACTGAATCGTGTTTATGGTTCTTATCTAAGGACTTAGGAATCTTATCGGTCAGGAAAGAAGTCAGGGGTCACATACTTCAGTGAAGATTTAAACTTTGCATAAATCTGGAAGCAGGGATGTGCTGACTCAGGGAATCAGCAAACACTAAAAATCAGGGCTTGATTTGTCATTTTGTTGATTGCTCAGACTTAAGTAAATAATGGAGAAAATATTAGGTACATATTAAATTTTAAAGTATGTCCTTGAACACCCACCCCCACCTTGCAGAACTGGTTGTTAAACATTTATCAACGTGCTCTTCAGTGGGAACAATCAGAGCTTCATAGACTGAGCACCAAGGGACCTTGGAGGACAAGTAGTTCAGTGCTTTCAATTTACAGAGAAGGAAACTGAGGCTCATGGAAGGATAGTGACTTGTACAAGGTCTCACAGTCTTAGAGCTGACAGAAACCTCAGAGGCTCTCATTTTACAGAAGAGGAAACTGAGGTCTGGGGAGGGAAGTGACTTCCTCAGGGTCATACATTTAACAATTGGCAAAGCTAGGTCATGAGCCCAGGTCTTGTGACACCCAAACCAGCAGCTTTCCACTGTTCCAAGCTATTTCTTGGTTTGGATGTGGAAGGGGAGGGGATGGGGGCTGGCATGTAATAAAAAGAATGATGATAATTGAAAGTCTGCAAGATATTCTGCATAAACTAGCCCACTGGAGTTTTAAAACCACCAGAGGAGGTGATTATATAATATATGATGACATATTACATATAAAATCTTATATAATATATTATATATAATATATAATCATACTATGGAGCTAGCTGGTATGGTGGATAGAGAGCTGGGTCTGTATACAGGAAGACCTGAGTTGAAATCCTGCTCTGACATTTACTGGCAGTATGATCTTGGGTAAGTCACTTAGCTTCTGTCTGCCTCCGCTTCCTCATCTGTAAAATGGGGATAATAATAGCACTTACCTCCAAGGGTCATTGAGATGATAACTGAAAAGGGCTTGGCACAGAGTAGGTGCTGTACAAATGTTAGCCGCTATTATTTTACAAAGGAGGAAACTGAGGCACAGATTGATGAATGGCCTGCCCAGGTTCACACAGTTTGTAAATGTCAGAGGCAGGATTTAAACCCAGACTTTCTGACTCCAAGTCCAGAGCTCTCCACTACATCATGGAAAGGGAGGAAAATGGAAATCTTAGGAATTTTTTATTTTTTTTTTTAATGCTGGTTGTTTTTTTTACTGGGCCATCAATCGATGAACATTTCTTGGGGGGCTGGGGATACAACCACACCCCTTGCTTTGCCCAGTGACTAGAGTTGGCTTTTGCACAACACCAAACAGTGTTAGGTCTTTTATGAGTCTATAGGCACTCAGTTCAGAAACATCAAAACAGATTAGGCCTAAATTGGCTTTTTCATCAAATATTACACCTGATACAGTAAGAGAGAGGCAGCCTCGACCTGCCCTGGGCAAAGACTAGCTCTGTGGCCACAGGCAAACAGCACTTCTCAATGCCCCCAGGAGATTCTCTGAAAATACAAGGGACAGAACAGTGGTGTCTGTAGAGGAAATATCCATACTGGGAGTATTTTTAACTGGGGAAATCCTAAAGCTATCTCTTCTCACCCTCTATATTGTTTGTATAGACATAGAGAAGGCAAGGAGAAGGAAAGGGGAGAGAAGAAAAGAAAAAGAAACAGGGGAGGTAAGAGAGGGGGAAAGAAGAGGGGGAGAGGAGAAAAGGGAGAGGAGAAAACAGAAGAGAAGGGAAATAAGGGACAGGAAGAGGAAAGAAATGGTAAGAGATAGGGGACAGGGGAGAGAGAGATGAAGGGAGAGGGGAGAAGAGAAAAGGAGGAGAAAAGAGAGAAGGAGAAGAGGCCCCAACTGAGTCAGGAAACCTGGACAGTAACTCCCTCTCAGCTATTAACTCCCTATGTGACTGTGAGAAATTCCCTTGTCCTTTCTGGGTATCAGTTTCATCCTCTATAAAAACGAGGGAGTCAGGCTAGATCAGGGGTTTGGAGCCTGGTGTCTGTGAACTTCTGTTTGTCAATATTTTGATAACTATATTTCTAAAGAATTGGTTTTGTTTGAGTTCAAATCCAGCTTCAGGCATTTCCTAGAGCTGGGTGATCCTGGGCAAGGAACTTAACCTCTGCTTGCCTCAGTTTCCTCAACAGTGAAATGGGAATGATAAGAATACCCACCTCCCAAGGTTGTTGGGAGTATTTAGTGAGATCACATTTGTAAAGTACTTAGCACAGTGTTTGACTTATAAAAGGCTCTTTTTTTTTGCACTTTTTGGAGGGTTATTGGGGTTAAATGATGCCCAAAGTCACATGGCTAGTAAGTATGTCAAGTGTCTGAGGCCGGATTTGAACTCAGGTCCTCCTGATTCCAGGGCCAGTGCTCTATTCACTGCGCCACCTAGCCGCCCATAAAAGGCTCTTAATAAATGTTTGTTCTCTTCTCTTCCCTCTCCTATATATTTTTATTTTATTCACTGTTCTGAGAAGGGGCCCATAAGTGTCACCAACAGAGTCCAGGTCACAAATAATGATAAAAACTCCCGATTTTATTCAACACCATAATTTTTTTAAAACACCATCATTTTTATAGACATGGGCAGAGAGGTTTAAGAGAATTGCTGAAAGACATATGGCTAGAAAGTTGTCCATTTCAATCAATCAGTTACAGCGACAAAAATGAAACAGATGGTCCCTGCCTGCCCTCAAGGAGCTTACGATCTATTTCACACCATCACCATGGAGGGGAGTCAAGGGCTGGAAAAGCCATATTCCATCCACTCACCTTGATGATCTCCTGAGCAATCTGCCTGGTTTTGTTGATGTCCAGGCTCGTCTTGGGATCTCTCACGAAGGAGTGAAGTGTCCGTCCTTTACAGAAACTGTAGGAGAGAGAAGGGGAGATGGGAGAGAGAGAAGAAAAGACCCCATGAGCAGCTGTCCCCCTCTGTACAACCAGAGGGCTGGCCCGGAGGGGATCTCAGGCCTCTTCCAGTTCCAACATCTTCTGGGTGGTGGGTAGAGCAGTCTGGTGCAAAGAGAACTGGTTTGGGTTCAAATACCATCTGATCCCTCCCGATTTACTAGCCCTACTGCCTTAGACAAGACCCCAACCTCCCTGTGACTCTCAGTTTCCTCATCTGTAAAAGGAGGGGCAAATGAGGGACAGTGGGGAGATCATGAAAAGTAAAAGTTAAAATTCCACCTTTGATGATTACTACCTGGGTGACTTTAGCCTCAGTTTTGTCATCTGTTATAATGAGTTAGTTAGACAAAAAACCCCTGAAGTCTCCTCCAACTCAAGACTGAGAATCCTGTGGTCCTATAATAAATGCTCGTATGTAGGCAGTGCTTTAAGGTTTGCAAAGCCTATGAGGCCAGAGTTATTATTATCCCCATTTTACAGATGAGGAAACTGAGACCGAGTGAGGTTCAGTGACTTGCCAAGGGTCACAGTTTCTGAGAGAGGGTTTAAGGTCAGAACATTTGAACTTAGATCTTCCTGATTCCAGGGGATTTGTTCTGTGAAGTTTGGATTCAGTCAAAAAACTACACTTGAGGACCTAGAGGGCCACATGTGGCCTCGAGGCCTTAGGTTCCCCACCCCTGTTCTAGGGTCTCTGATAGCTATCTACTCTCCCTTACCTTTAATGAAACAAAGTTTCCTGTAAATCAAAAAAAGATGGTATTCATTCACTGACCACTAGGTGGCGCCATAGCGCACAGAGCGCGATCCAGGAGGGCAGAAGACCTCATTCAAATGTAGCCTCAGACACTTATTGGCTATGTGACATTAGATAATTCATTTACATTCTCACCCTCGGTTTCCCCATCTGTAAAATGGGGGTATTTAATAGCACCTGCTTCACAGGGCTGTAGTAAAGATGAAGCCTTTAAATGCTATATGTGTTAGTTGTTAATGTTGCTATTATGAAGCCTTTCCTGGTTCCCCCAGGACCAGTGCCCGCCTCCTCCAGTTACCTTCTTTTTCATTTCTGTCTCTTCTGGATAGATCTAATTGTCTGCATGTTGCTCCCTACCCACCCACCCAGGGCCAATGTAAGCCTCCTGAAGCCAGGGACTTTTTTTTTTGTTGTTCCCCTGGGTTCCAGAAGAGTGCCTGGCAAACAGTAAGTGCTTAATAAATGCTTGTTTCTCAGTTGATATGTAGCTTCATTATCTCCATCCACACAGATAACAAGCTTCCCTAAGATGTAGATGGCCTTTAAGTATTGCTGTGGCCAAAAAATCCATCCCTCTTTGGCCAATCTGATGAGAACAAGTCTCTCTGCTGGCCCTTGGCCAAATGGACAGGCTCAAAGCCTTTCCAACATGGGAAAACCTTATACTTCACTGGAATAGCCTAAGAAAACCCAAGGCTCCCCTTCACCTTCACAAAGCAAAGACTACAGACGTGGGTGACAAATTTTTATTTTTTCAAAATAAGCTTCTAGGGGCAGCTAGGTGGCGCAGTGAGTAAAGCGCAGGCCCTGGAGTCAGGAGGACCCGAATTCGGTTCCGACCTCAGACACTTAACACCCACACACAAAAGAAAAACTAGTTGTGTAACCTTGGGCAAGTTACTTAACCCCAAGTGCCCTCCAAAAGGCAAAAAAAAAAAAAGCTTCTAAATAAAAGGCTTACATTAAAAAAAAAAAAGACCCATGTACTGGGCAGGAGAGTTTGAATTTCAAAGATATCGGTATAGAAATTTCAGGGGTTTTGCTCACAATATGATACAATAAAATAAAACATTAAATGGCTACTGTATGTGGATCTCTGGACTTGTTGCTGGGTGAGAAACAAAGTTTTAAAATAGCCCTCGTAGAGGGTCAGCCTAGGAAAAGGATGAGACAACAGTAGAGACATAATACACAATATTCTATAAGTTTGTCAGAGCCTTAATAAGTTCTTATTAAGGCTTTAATATGCTTTAATGAGAACTATAATAAGTTCATACCAAGCTTTCTGAGGCCTGAGGGCCAAGGCTAATGCCAATCAGGGAAATTTATAAGATAAGGAGGACTTTTAGCGGAGACTTCTGTCTCCAAGAAGAAGTTTTGCTTGTTTGCTTTTTTGGAGGGGGGAAGGAAGGGCAATTGAGGTTAAGTAACTTGCCCAAGGTCATACGGCTAGTAAGTGTTAAGTGTCTGAGGCTGGATTTGAACTCAGGTCCTCCTGATTCCAGGGCCAATGCTCTATTCACTGTGCCATCTAGCTGCTCTGGAAGAAGCTTTTTAAAAACCAAAAAACACCATTCAGAAAATCCCGTTTTAAAAAATTTCTGGGGAATCTTGTTACATAAAAAGGGAAAAAGAATATGCATTTATTAAATGCCTACCATTGCACCAAGGACTTTTTCTAAATATTATCTCTTTTGATCCCCTCAGTAACTCTGGGAGATGGGTGCTATTATTCCCATTTTACAGTTGAGGCAGGCAGAAGTTAAGTGACTTGTCCAGGGTCACACAGTTAGTGAGGTAAGATTTGAACTCAGGTCTTCCTGATTCCTTGACCAGTGCTCTATCCACCATGCCACCAGCTGCTTCCAAGACCAACAATATCAAAATGCAGACACTGTGATATTGAGAAGACACCTAGGGCCTAAAGAAGAAATAGGAGGGTATACTTTCTTCCCATCATTGCAAAGGTGGGGGACAATGGGGGTGGAACACAGCATATGCTATTGGAATTGGTTGACATGTTCGTTAATTTTGCCTAACCATTTCTTCTTTTTAAAAAAAAAATCCTTTGTTAATAAGAGATAACTCTCCAGATGAGGATATATTGGAAAATGAAGCTGATAAAGAAACACGATACTCATCAAATTAATTTTTAAAAAGAAAGCGAGCTTGGGGCCACAGGGCCTCTGCCTACCTGGTGATGATGGCGAGGTGGGGGGGATTCATACAAGCCCCCATGAAGAGCACAACGTTCTCGTGCCGTGTCTGCCTGTAATTCATCACCTCCTTCTTAAACAGCTTGAGGTGGTCTTGGTTGTTGCCATCGATCTCCAGCAGGCGGATGGCCACCTCCCCGTGCCATCTGCCCCGGTAGACTTTCCCCCACCGCCCCTGCCCGATGGGCTCGCCCAGCTCCACCTGCTCGAAGGGAACATCCCATTCCTGCAGGTAGACGCTGGTCTTGCTGGCCTTCCGAGAGATCATCCCTTTCCATGGCTTCCGGGAGTTGGGGAGGTCATCCAGCTCGTCCTCTTCATCCTCCAGCTCCGACTTACTGGCCTCTTGTTCTTCCACCTACGAGGAGAAAACAAAAAACAAAAGCCATGAGCCAGATGAGAGGCCATGGGGTCCAGTGAGGGAGCTGCTGTACTGGGACATCATACAAAGCTGGGCTCAGCCTCTAAGGGACCTTGTGCAAGTCCTATCCCCGATCTGAGCCTCAGCTGGGTTGGCCCCAACATTCTATGTCCCGTGATCTGTCAGCGACTCATGGGCACTTCCGTAGAATTACACATATTTTTGCTAGTGGCCACAGCAAAGAGGAAGAATGATCAGTTCGGGGTTTTTTATTTACTTATTTTTAATTCATCTTTATTTATTAGTATTTTTATTATTAAACTGTTTCTGTTAGGCCATTAGTAAATCAAAGTCTCTCCTTTTCACAAGCCATACCTTATATCCAGAAGCCAGGCTATAGAATAATGATGATGATGATGATGATGGTGATAACAGCGAACATTTATATAGCACCTACTGTGTGCTGGGCACAGGGCTAAGTGCTTTACAATTACAATCTCATTTGATCCTCATAACAACTCTGTGAAGTAGGTACTGTTATTATCTCTGTTTTACAGATGAAGAGGTTAAGTGACTTGCCCAGGGTCACACAGCTATAATGTGTCTGAGGCCACATTCAAACTCAGCTCTTCCTAATTCCATGCCTGGCACTCTATCCACTGCACCATCTAGCTACCAATGCAGAGAACTTTGGTTTCAAATTGGTCTTAAGGAAGCAGCTAGGTGGAGAAACAAAGGGCTCATTGGACTTGGATGAAATATGGCCTGAGTTCTAATCCTGCCTTAGACATTCATTAGCTAGGTGACCTTGAGCAAATCACTTCACCCCTTCCTCAACTAAAAAATGCCTCTCAGGGTTGTTATGAAAAAACACTTTGTAGGGGCAGCCAGGTAGCACAGTGAATAAGAGCACCAGCCCCAGAGTCGGGATGACCTGGGACCGAATCCGGGCTCAGACACTTAGCACCCACCCAGAAATAACTGGCCGTGTAACCTCGAGCAAGTTACTAAACCCCAATTGCTTAGGGGCGGCCAGGTGGTGCA
>NW_027185798.1:23198301-23220449 GCF_028583685.1 Petaurus breviceps papuanus
AGGGGTGGTCAGGTGGTGCAGTGTGTAAGAGCATTGGCCCCAAAGTCAGGATGACCTGGGATCGAATCCGGGCTCAGATACTTAGCACCACACCCAGAAACACCTGGCCATGTAACCTTGAGCAAGTTAATTAACCCCAATTGCTTAAAAAAAAAAAAACACTTTGTAGACTTTGAGGAGCTACATAAACATTAGTCATCATTAGTATTAAGGATAAACACATAAAGGGAAGCAAAATTCATGAATTTCCTAATTGTTCTCCCCTCCTGCTGACATTAGCCTGGAACCTTCTGTAACACAGAATTGTAATCAATGAAGCTGCCTTTCCTTGGCTTCTAAGTACAGCTCCACTTCTCAGCTTTCCCAAAGGGACAGTATTGCACCCATTACTCTGACAGTGACATGAAGGCATGCACAGGGCAGAGGAGGGGAGCGATTGACCTAAGCAGCCCTGCTGGGCCATCTCCAAGCTCACCTCTGCTTCGTGGTCCTTGGCTACGCTGGCTTTCGGCTGGTCATTGACCCTACAGAGAGAAGGATTTATCAAAGAGAGTTAAAGGTGGACCATTCTGGCTTTCATGGAGATGGAAAGCTAAACTGTAGGTAAGTTTGCATTTGTAGATTTCTGCCTGGATCCCCCCAAGCCAAAACCCTGATTCCTAATGTCAGATAACTGTCTATGGCCAAGTTACTAAATGTTTCTGAAGAAAACACATTTTAAATCCACCTCTATTTTTCCTAGTGCATTTCTGAAAGATATGGTGGTATTCAAGTCCATTTTGGAGTACTTAGGGGGTTAAAAAGGATTAGAATGAGGAGACCAGAGTTTTAGCCTCAGTTCTACCACTACTAATTTTGTGTGTGACCTTGGGAAAGTCACTTCCCCAACATGGGCTTATTTCTTCTTCCTTAAAAGGAGGTAGTTGATGTGGAGAGCAATTTATATAACAACACTGCAAAAGCAAGCCACTTGAAAAGATTTGGGAACTCTGATAAATTCAATGGCCACTTGGGATTCCAAGTTCAGTGATGACACCACTGAACCTCCAGATAGAGAGGGGCTGATAGACTCAAGATGTAGAATGTTTTGTTTGACTATGAACATTTGTTCCAAAGGTTGGGTTTTTTTCCTTTCTATTAAATTGGGGGGGGGTGTGAAAGGGGGAGAAAATAAATGCTTATTAAATACAATGAGGTGGTTGACTCAGGCTGGTAAGGTCCTTTCTAGCTCTGATCTTTCATTTTCTCTCTCCCATATCACATGTATCACATACCACAAAGCCACAGAGAGAAACACCACCACTGCTCTCCAGTTGGTTAAATGAACATTAGATCAATAAAACATCTTTGGCCACCAAAGGGGGAGACTTGTTCAAATGTCCACACTGACAACCTTGACTTTAATCTACTGGTATCAACTCCACATATACCCAGGGAGGAATAGGAAGGATTAACCCACAAACATGTTACTTTGAAGAAATTTGGGGTTTATTTTTTTATTAACTTGGAAAAAGGAGAAGAGGAAGAGAAAACCAGATAGAGGTTAAGAAATTCCCCGTCAATTGGAAGGAGGGATATGAAAATGAGGTAGATGCTTACCGCGTCTCTTCAGCTGCATCAGGGATGTGGGGCGCTTGGGGAGGGGTAGAAATGTCTAGATAAAACAAAGACATAACACTAAGAATGAGGAGCCATGTTTCTCATTCATTGAAGGTCAAGGGAGCAGAGTGGGTAGGCAGGGAAGATTGGGGGGAATATTTGTTTGAAAATAATTTCTTAAGTAAATTGGCTTCTTTCTCCTAAACCACACGCCCCAAAGGAAAGACTTTACAGACTCATTTTCAAGTCCCCCATGCATTCCACTTCAATAAAAGTGCATTTTTGGAGTTAACTGACCAGTCAACAAACATTTATTAAACACCATTTACCAAGCTAAGAGGTAGTGGATTGAGGCAGGCCTTGAAGCCAGGAATACCTGTGTTTAAGTCCTTCTTCTGACACATACCAGCTGTGTAACCCCGGGCAGGCTGCTTAACATCCTTGGGTCTCAGCTTGCTCACCCATAAAAGGAAAGGGTTACACTAGCTGGCCTCGTGCTAGGACCCAACCCCACGACTATCACTCTGACATTGAATCTCATTCCCACCCACCAAGACTGCTGCCATAACAGCCCAACAGATCTTCCAGCCTCCACTCTTTCTGAGTTCCAGTCTACCCTTCATATTCCTTCTAGATCAACTTTTCTTTATGTAGAGAGCTGGTCATGTTATTCTTTTGCCTCCTCACTCAATTGGATTTAAGAAGTCATGCTATTTGAGCATGATGGTACACTTTGTAATCCCTGTAATATCAACTACCAGAGGCTGAAGCTTATTGGGCTCAGGAGCTGAGCTATATTGGGCTATGCTGATTGAGTTTCTGCTCTAAGGCATCACCAATATGGTTAGCCCCTAGGAGTGTGTGTGTGTGAGGAGGCACCAGGTTGCCTAATGAGAGGCAAACCAAGCACATTTTAAAGGTTAGAAACAGGACAAATCAATAAGTAGTGGGGTTGGGCCGATGAGTAGTCTAGGTGGGATAGATGGACCTCATCTTTATTATTTTTATTTTTTTTTCCTTTCTGGAGGACAATTGGGGTTAAGTAACTTGCCCAAGGTTACACGGCTAGTGTTTTTTGTGTGGGTGTTAAGTGTCTGAGGCCGGAACCGAACTTGGGTCCTCCTGACTCCCGGGCCGATGCTCTACTCACTGTGCCACCTAGCCGCCCCCAGACCTCATCTTTAAAGAAAAAAAAAGACACATTTCTAACCCAGTATGATTTTACCCAATTCAATAGCAGAATTTAGGTTAAAGTTTTGTCAACTATAATGCAGAAAGAATTTCGAATTTATTCAATTCATGTTTTAAAATGAATATTCAACTGTTATCATATTACAATGATTCTAAAGGACACATAACAAACAACTCAAACTTAGAATATACACACACATATAAAGTCTGTAAGGTTCAGAGAGGCATGAAGTATAGACAGAATATTATATAAGAACCAAGAAATCTGAATTTTATTCTTAGCTCTGTTACTAACTGGCTGCCTTGCTGGGCTATATAGGATAAGAGATAAAGAGCTGGAAGGGACCATCAATGTCTAGTTCAGATTCTCACTTTAAAGATGAGAAACTGAGTCTCAGAGAGGAGAAGTGATTTTCCTAAGGTCATAAGGCAAAACCCAGGTCTTCTGCTTCCAAATCCAGCACTCTTTTCTCTGTGCTGGTTGTTTACCTGAGTGTTTCCTCCTCTATAAATAGGGAGGAGGGGGACAGAGAGGAAGGCAGTATTACTAGCTGGTTAGACTAGGCTTCTTCACTAAAAAAAAGGAAGATGGAGACAACTCAGAGTAACTAATGAATCTCCAAATTTGAGGGAACTTGGCCAATTCTTCCTACCTGAAACTGAGCCTTATCTGGTCTACTAACAGTCACAGTTTCGGAGCTGGAATAGATCTCAAAGGCCATCTAGTCCAACCTTGTCCCTCCCTACAGACCAAACAAATGGACATCCAGCCTTTGGACAGAATAGCCAATGAGGATGTTTCCAACAAAACTCCCTTCCCAGACAGCCCAGATCACTCCTAAGTAGCTCTAATTGTCACAAAGTTTCTTCCTAGGATCACAGAGTTAGAACCGGAATGATCTAATCCAATTCCCTCCTTCTATAGATGAAGAAACTGAAGACCTGAGAGAAGAAAAGAATTGTTCATGATCATACAGGTAGTAATGGGCAGACCTAGGATTTGAACCCAGGTTCTTAGATCCCTAGTTTTTTTTGCACTGACCCTTGTTAATTGCATTGACCCCCATGTCAATTGCATTGTACCATGTCAATTGTACCATACCATGTCAATTGCACTGTACTATGACAATTGCACTGTGCCATATCAATTGTATTGTATCATGTCAATTGCACTGTACCATGTCAATTGTACTATTCATGTCAATTTTACCATACCATGTCAATTGCACTGTACTATGACAATTGCAGTGTGCCATGTAAATTGCAATTTACTATGTCAATTGTATTGTACCATGTCAATTGCACAATTCATGTCAGTTGTGCCATACCATGTCAATTGCACCATACCATGTCAATTGCACTGAACTAGGACAATTGCACTGTGCCAGGACAGTCGCACTGTGCCATGGCAATTGCATTGTACTATGTCAATTGTGTTGTACCATGTCAAATGTACTATACCATATCGATTGCACTGTATTATATCATTTGTACTGACCCATGTCAACTGCACTGTACCATGTCAATTGCACTGTTGTAACTTTCACCCATTGGTCTTTCTTCTGCCCTCTGGGGACAAGAATAACAAGCCAAATTCTTCTTCCATAAGCTGGTTTTTCAGTTACTTATTTTTCCCCATCCCCAGCTGTCTCTTCTCCATGCTAAACAACCCCAGCTCCTTCAGACAACCCTCCTACATCATCAAATCTAAGGCCCTTTGTCATACTGATTGCCCTCCTTCAAAGGCTCTCCAGCTTACCATCCTCCTTCCTAAAATATGGATTGGTTACTGGGAATAATCTCAAAGCCGAGATCTAGGAGCTGGTAACATTTTCACGTGATTACCAGCAGGGGCTGAAATCAAGAGCCAAGTCTGTATATAAGTTCTCCTTATTACCACCCAGTGTTGGGCAGTCTAAGAATTTCCTGTTTAAAGTTCTTTTCCTTGAATGCTGTATAATGATGCATTGCAGATTAAATGGCAAGAATTTCCCTATTACATTCCACAGTGCATACAGAATCTAATTCCAACCTGTTAACGTGGTATAGTGGGGAAAGTATGGAACTTGGGACTCACAAGCTGTGAGTTCAAATGTCCGCTCTGTTACTTCCTGGGTGACCAAGTTCTTAACTTCTCTGGGACTCAGTTTTCTCCTCTGTAACAGGAGGGAGTTGGGGCTTGATTAGATTCTTTGTGAGGTTCCTTCCAGTTCTAAAGCTTTGATTCTATAATCAAAAACTGTGTTTAGCCTAACTGACTTGGTCCTGCTCATACAATTGCTCTGAAATCCTTTTTGTGATCTGGAGATATTCCTCAAAGTGGCCAGTAGGTGGTGCTGTGCAGCAAGTCTAGGCAGGTCAATGGCTGCTTTATTAAGGATTGAATGGTTTGGATTAGGGTGAGGCAGGGACTCAGTTTCCTCACTTGTAAAGTGGGATAGCATTTGCCTTGCAACTACAAGTAAGGAAGATGAGATAAAAAGAGGCTCAGAAAACCAACAGCGCAGAGGGGGTAAGAGAAGAGAGGCACTGCTCATCTTGTAAGCCGAGACCCCGTCATACCCCAAGAATGTATGTGGTGGGGGAGAGAACGTAGGTCAGTGGATATGACTGTATCCTCATGAAAGTCACTTCAGCTCCCTGGGGCAGGGTTTCCTTTTCCATAATCTTGGCTTCTTCCCCAGTGCCTACAAATATGCCCCCTGCCCCCACCATCCTTAAATAGAATTTGGTTCCATCATGATGGATCCATTGTCTATACAGTTGTCAAAAGAATCTTCCTCAGGCAAGAGTCTGACCACATCACTGCCCTGCACCAGAAGCATCATTGGCTCCCACAGGTTCAAGTTTACATGCTCCTTCCTCTCTCTCTCCCTCTCCATCCCCCTAGCTGACAGAAAGCTCTGCCTTCCTAAGTTAGCTTGTATTTATATATTTAAATATATTATTATATACTTAAATATATTATATTTGTATATAGCTGGCATCTATACAGCACCTACTATGTGCAGTCACTGCCCTAAGTGTTTTACACATATTATCTCATTTAATCCTCACAACAACCCTGAGAGCTAAGTGTTGTTACTACCTTCATTTTACAGGTGAAGACAGATGTGAAGTGACTTGCCCAGGGTTACACAGTAAGGAAGTGTCCGAGGCTGGATTTGAACTCAGCTCTTCCTGACTCCATTGATGTCAGTGGCAGCCTACCCTTTGTATCCTCCATCTGTCATAAGTCCTTAATCAATCATGAAAATTTACCAGTTCACCTATGGTATCTCCTGTCCCCCTGTAGAAATATGGGCAGGGACCATTTTCTTTTGATCTCTCTTTCCATGCCTTGCACACAGTCGGTGCTTAATAAATGCTTCTTAGATTGGACTCCATTAGAGAGGGGCTTCTGCCTCAGTGGAGGTCGTCAAACACAAGCTTGTTGGAGATACTGCAGAAAAGAGTCGTGTTCAGGGACAAGGTGGACTAAAGCTGGGAGGTTCTGCCTCTAGGGGGCAGAGGAAGGGCTCGGGATGTCTTCAAGGTGGCCGAGGAGGTCTTGAAGGGTGTGGTACCATCAAGAGAAATGAGAGGAATTAGGAGAAGGGAGAGGGAGGTCGGAGGGGAAGATGATTCCATTCTGGGCATGTTAAGTTTAAATGAGCGAGGAGGGCAGCCAGCATGCCCTGTCATGGCATCAGCCTGAAGACAAAGGATTACGGCTTCTGTTTTATTGTGAGAAGCAGTGTGTGGAAGTGAAGACTGAGGAAGATCCAGATTCAAATCCAGCCTCTGCGTACACTGGCTATGTGACCCTGGGCAAGTCATTTCATTTCTAAGTGTCCCAGACAATTCTCTAAGACTATAAGTTGAGAAGTAAATGTTGACCTGCTTGGCTAGAGGGAGTTCCTTATACCAATGAAATTATAGACCCAACGAAACACACACACAAAAATGTTGTACTATCAGGAAGAGAAAAGAACCATTGGAAACCAGTTGGTCTAATCTCCTGGTTTTATGGACTTACTCAGAAGGAAGCTAAGTCCAGTCCCTGGGTCACCTGACTCTCAGGCCAGGCCTGGGCTGACCACACCCTGCTGAGGGGGAAGGAGGACTCTCCCTGCTCTGGCCTCACTGCCCCTCTTCGCCCTCCTCCTTCACCCCTATATTGGGCCCACTGAGCTCAGGTACAGGCCTCACAATCCCCCCTGGTGCAGTGGGGGCCCCGCAGAGAGAGGCTCACCCAAGACAGGGAAGGCAGAAGTAAAGGGAGTGAGGAGAAGTCAGTAGAGTCCATCCCCGTAACTCACCTGGGAAGATAAACTTCTGTCTATGATGGATGTAGTGGGCAGCTTGAAATAAAAGAGGAGAGCGAATCACACAGACAAAAAGCAAACACGGCCAGGAGAAAAAGGTTAAGAGAGATGTCAGTGGCAGGCGCATGCGGTAAATGACCAGCTTCGAAGGGGGCTCGGGTCAGCTGGTTAACGGGGTTCGCATCCTCTGCCCGCTCCCTACAGGCCTCTCAGAGAAGCAGGCTGAGAGAACAGGGGGTGGACAGTCCAAGGTTAAACTAGACCTGGCCAAGAAAGGGGGAGAAGGAGCTGCTTGGACATGGGGACAGCGCCAAAGGGTTCTGTATTATCGCCCATGTGAGATGAGCAGAGGGTTTAGAAATAGGAGACATGGGTTTTAAATTGTGACCTTAGACCCAACTCACCCAAAGAAATGTATGAGATGCTGACACAGGCCACTTGTAAAGGCCTGTCCTGAAAAGCTCTGCATCTCCCAGGTGACTCACTGGAAACAGGGTCTGGGGCCCTGCCCACGTCCTCACTACTCACTGGGTCTCACATCATGCCCCATAATCCCTTTCTCAAATGTGGCTCTCTGGGCCTCCATTTCCTCATATCTGAAAGAGAGGCTAATCGCCCTTCCTCCCCCAAGTTACGGGTGAGTGTAAACAAAGGCTGTGCACATGGAGAAAGCACCTTGGGAAAGTAAAAACTACCTGGAAAGTTAAGGCATGATCTTCACTATCACTGATACCCTTAACCAAAGAACCAAATGTCCAGCTTTCTGATTTGTATAATAAGCTAGTGCTAAGGGCTTATCAGGGGGTCTAGTCAACTTGGGGGGGGTGTAGAGTAAATGAGCCTTCACTCAGGACTTTGGGTTGGATCTCCCCTTACTGAGAGGACTAAAGACATCTCCTGAGCCAGCCTACTTATTCATTCATTCACACTTCAGTGAGGATGGTGAATGATTAAGGCTCACTTATGGATCAGAGCAAACTCTTTATATTGGGTCTGTACAAAGGGGGTACAGTAGATATTGAGGGAGAGAGATCTAGGGAATTGATTTCACACTAGAGAAAGGAACCAAAGGTAAGAGTAGACTTGGAATTGGGTAAACCTGTGAATCCATTCACCCCATCCCGACCCCCACCCTGGGAGCCACTAATGGTACCTGGGAGATCAGGAAGATGGAGGGAACAGGGTTGGGGGGGGGGAAGGATGGAGAGGCAGTGTCAGGGGGCCCAAAAGGGTTGGAGATACGGTTCTGGGACCCCAGGAGGGGATGGAGAGACTGCAATGGGGCTCTGGGAGAGGAGGGAGAGGCAGTGTCAGGACCTAGGAGGGATGGAAAGACAGCATTGGGGTCCCAGGAGAGGAGTGAAGAAATGTGTCAGCACCCCAGGAAAGGAGGGGGCCACACAACCCAGGCCCTCTGGATTGACTCTAATCCACAATAGCCTCAACCTACCAAATAATGCCTGAGATTTAACACACCATTATCCTCAATGAGTGGGTGAACGGGTCGTTAGAAAAAGGCTGCAGCTGCCCAGAAACTCATTCGAAGCCGCAGAAAAGCAGGCATCCGTTCATGCTGAGATCATCCAATCTGACATCAGCTCACGGAGATTTACGTTCGCTCCCAATTTAAGGCACACAGATTTCATGCAGCATGCACAGAGCATTGAGAAATGAGCTCAGAGGGACGCAGACCTCAGCTATTTCTAGCCTTCTCCCTGCTCCCATCCTCCTCCTTCCCTACCCACCCAACCCCACCCCAGCCCCCAAAACTCAGCCAGAGAGCCTGAGGCCGGTGTTCTTTGTGCTCTGAAGAAAGCAGCAGACTTGTTCCCCTTGAAGATGGGCTGGGGCCTTATTGACACCATGGCCAGGGCAGTTTAGACCGTGACTGGGGTCAGATTCATTTGGGGGAAAGCACATGAGGTTTCCTCTATGGGTTGGGTCATTTTCTTGCCTTGCGCTCCCTTTTACCGCCCCTCACCCATCAAATAAATGTAAGAGAGAGGCTGGAACAGGCCATCAATAAAGGCTGAGGAGCTCTGCCCCATCGCATCACTACTCACTGAATCTCACCTCCCTTCTCTAACCCCTTTCTCAGAATGTGGCTCTAAGAAGTGCCTGACGTTCATAAAGTGTTTTAAGATTGACAAAGTACTTGGCAGGCATGACCTTGCTGGAGTATCACAATAATCTGGTGGAATGGGTGCTGTGGGTGATATTATCCCCATTTTACATAGGGGGAAACTGAGTCTCAGAGAAACTAAATTAATTTTCCATTATCCCACAGCTAGTAAGTGCCAGAGGCAGGTCTCTCCTGACCCCAAGGTCTGTGTGCTGCCTATAATACCTCACTGTTTTCTATTATAAAAGCGGCTGTTCTTTCATCCTTTTCAGTCATGTCCAACTCTTTGTGACCCCTTTTGGGGTTTTCTTGGCAAAGATACTATAGAGGTTTGCCATTTCCTTCTCCAGCTCATTTTATAGATGAGGAAACTGAGGCAAATAGGGTTAAGTGACTTGCCCAGGGTCACACAGTTAATAAGTGTTTGAGGCTGGATTTAAACCCAAATCTTCCTGACTCAAGGCCCGGTGCTCTATTTTACTATAAAGGTGTAATCTTAAAATTAAAATGAATCACAACAAATTATACATTAAGGATTTTTGAGGATTTTGCGACGCCCCTCTTGGTAAATAGAAGAAAAATTCTAGGGTGCTACACAACCAGGGCTGGGAATTCCTCTTCCAGTACATACATTTATTGGACTGGATTTCATTAGTATGGAAAGCAAAGGCCCAGGGGGGAACCTTCTCTGCTGGTGCTGAGCAGCACTCACTGCGGTTTCTAGTCTTGAGATGCCCAGGGCCCTGAGAGGGGTCAGAGGCCACACTTGCACCAAGTCTTCCTGACTCTGAAATCCGTTCTCAGTGGCACCTGCCACATTGCTCTCCCTGGGCATAAATGAGGCTGGGTTCAGCTGCCCGCCAAGCCTCCACTGGCCTCCATCACCACCAACTCTGCTCCATTCCCAAGCCCAGTTGGCCAACTGGCCAACGCAGGTCACTCATAGTGGGGGAAGGGCTGGTGGAAGAATTTGGGGAGTTCAGGGAGACCTCACTCTCAGTACTGTTGGAGACACAATTAAATGTTAATGGGGTCATCACCCTCTTGGCATGAGCCTGAGAACTATGACTTCTCAAGAGGAAATACCTACCCTGCCCTCCATTCATTCTCCAAGAGATCTGTGCCCGCCCTTGACTACTTATTCCGGGAGCCCAGGAGATAGTGCATAAAAGACCATCCCTCAGCTGAATCCACCTCCCATGCATGGAGAGGGAGGTCTGCCTAGCTAATGAAATATGGATAGAATTAAGCTCTAGCCAGCGCTAGGAATAGACCTGAAAATCCAATACTGTACATCCCACTTGTTAAAGAATGAAATCTTAAGTACAGACCAAGGCCGGACGGGGCAGTTACCCTGAAGATCCAAGAAGAATGAACAGAGAAAGCTCACTGGAGACACAGGAAATCCAGATGCCGCCACCCAGACAGAATCCAAGGACCAACAGAGCTCCCCGAGCATCACACACACAATAGTCACCTGGGAAATTAAACCTGCTGTCCCGCTGAGCCATCGGGGAGGGGTTCGGGGGTGTCGTCGCACTGGGAGGGTTGGAAGACTGGAAGGGCGCTGGGGAGGATGGCGTGGAGGAGGTGGTGGAAGACGGGTTACTGCTGGAGTCAAGGTGGTTCACGGCTGGAGCGTGTTCCTGCAAGACACAAGCGATTAGACATCATCACCCCCGTGATGTGAGAGATCCAGCCATGGGCTGCTCGGTGACCCAGCCCATCCACCGATCTGGCCTATCCATGGCCACAAAGCTGCCTAGATCCCTACACTGTCTCTGCTTCTACAACCTATGAGCAACTGAAGAGAGCCCACCGAGATATTTTCTGGGAGTCCAAATAAAAAGGCAGAATTGTGCTAAGTCTCTGAAGACAAATGGGGTTTGGATAAACAAGGAAAAGAAGTCGTGTGTGTGTGTGTGTGTGTGTGTGTGTGTGTGTGTGTGTGTGTGAAGAAGGAGGGGAGGGTACATAATGAGCAAAGGTAAGACAGTGGGGAAAACTGAGTAGGGAACAGAGAGAAGATGGGACTGGTTGGGGCAAATGTTCATGCTGAGGAAATGGGAAATAGGGGATAATAATAACATAAATCATAGTGGGGGTAGCTGGGTGGTACAATGGATAGAGTACCAGGCCTGGAGTCAAAAAGACCTGAGTTAAAATCCAGCTTCAGACACTTACTAGCTGTGTGACCCTGAGCAAGTCACTTAGCCCCAATTGCCTTCCAGCAAAAATCAGTTGGAGTAGAAGTGATAATATCTAGAACTTAGGTAGCACTTTAAGGTTTCAAAGCCCTTTACAGATGTGATTTCATTTGACCAATACCAGCAGTTAAGGGGGCATCAGATTATGGCAAGCCCTGAGTGAGAGGCAAAGGGGAGTGGATGGTCTACAGGAAGCCACAGAAAATGACTGTGGCTGGGTCCTTTGTTCCCATTCTTTGAGTAGGGCAGTGATGGGTGAAAAATGCCCATGTGCAGGATGGAAGGGGAAAGCAGAGGCAGGAAGCCACTGAGCTCTGACACCTTGGGTATACCTGCCATTTTCCATCTGCTGCCTTTGGCTTTGCCTGGCTCACTGGGCCTCAGCGTGCTGAGGCAGAGGCAGGCGCCACATGTGGTCACTTCGGCCTTTCCTCCTCCATCTGTATGCATTGACACACAAGAGACACTGGGGAGTAACGAGGAGACCCACTAGGCTTAACTAGCAGAGGGAGCCAAGGGCACACAAAGCCAGTGGGGTGGGATGCATTAAAAAAGACACACGTGCCCACCTCCAACGTGCAGGGAAGAGCACCCAGCTGGAGGCCAGCCCCCAGAAAAGGGAGGTCACAGCATGCCCTCTGGCCCCCAGTACAAGGGTCATTTCTCAGACCAAGACAGAATCAAATCAATTTGAAGGGCATTGTCCCTGCGAGCCAGCTTGCTATTAACAGTGATGCGTGACTCTGGTTGACTGAAGAACTTTGCTAATTTGGGTCAACTGCAAAGGAGACAAGCCTGAATTAGCAGAAAAATGAGCAGAATCATAAACTCATGATATATATTACAGGAGTTGGAAAATCATGGCCCAAGGGCCCACTCTAGACCACTGTTTTCTGTATGGCCCATGACCTAAGGAGATTTTACATAACACCTCATTAAAATTTTCAAAGCATTTCACTGATACTTCTGGACTGCTGGGTGATGTAGTAGATAGAGCACTGGCTCTGGAGTCAGGAAGACCTGAGTTCAAATCCCACCTCAGGCTCTTCTTGACTGTGTGACCCTGGGCAAGTCACTTAACTTCTGTTTACCTCAGTCTCCTCTTCTATAAAAGGAGGATAATAATTGCACCTACCTCCCAGGGTTGTTGAGAGGATAAAATGAGCTAATATTGGTAAAGCTCTCTGCAAACATTAAAGTTTTATACAAATGCTAATTATTTTTGTTGTTTATATAATTATTTTTATTATATATCCTCACAACTATTATTATCATTATTATATCATCTCTTTAAAGTAGGTGCCATTATCAGTCTCATTTTACAGATGAGGAAACTGAGACTGTGGGAGTAAAATGACATGTCCAGGGTCACGCAATAGCATCTAAGGCAGGATTTGAACTCAGGTCTTTCCAACTCCATGTCTAAGGCTCTTTTCTACCCTTCTACTAACCCCTCCTGTGTATGTTGGCTCCCCCTACTAGAATGCAGGCACCTTTACAGCAGGACCAATCCAGAAATTCTCTTTGGACCCACAGCACTTAGCACAATGCTTGGCCCATGGAAAGATCTTCATAAATGCTTTTTTAATCATTTGTTCATTTTGTTGAGGACAAGATGGGGGATGTGGCTTGACAGAGACAGGCTGAATTGATGGCCTTCAGAGTCCCTTCCATCTCTGAGGCGTTGTGATTTAGAGACCCTCTAAATAATAATTGCTCACGTGTACTTATCACTTTTAGAATTTCAAAATTTTTGAAAGACTTAAATGCCCTTTTATTATGTCCAAATAGTACGCTAAAGCCAGTTCCACATCCTCACTGAGCCACAGAAGGAACTGAGGCTCCCTGAAGGTCGTGAGCTCTGCAATGTCCTACCAAGCCAGAATTGTGCATTGTTGCTGTTCAGCAGTTTTCAGTCATGTCTGACCCCTCATGACCTCATCTGGGCTTTTTCTTGCCATTTCTTTCTCTAGCTCATTTTACAGATGTGGAAACTGAGGCAAACAAGGTAAAGTGACTTGCCCAAGGTCATACAGTTAGTAAGTGTCTGAGGCTGGATTTGAACTCAGGAAGATGAGTCTTCCTGACTCCAGACCCAGCATTGTACCACCTAGACACCTGCTGCTGCCTAGCTGGCAATAGGGGCCATTATCTGAGACTATCCTGATTAGGTACAAAGACACTTATCCCTCCATGGACCATCTGCCAGGTAGCAGATTTTTTTTGGCCACAATACCTCTCAAGGTACAGTTATTAAGGCATGAAGGGGTTATGATCTGTGTTGGTGCAAAGTGAATCTAAGCCACAAAATTCCAAATCCTTGGTGTACTTCAGCGTACACAGCAATGGCGAATAAGGAGGTTTTATTAGACTTGCTTTAATGCCCAAGTAAGAATCATTTGTAACCTGGGCATTTTATGCAAATGTATTTTCACAAAATCATCTCAAAATGGCCTGACCAGGGGCAGCTAGGTGGCACAGTGAATAGAATACCAGCCCTAGAGTTAGGCCTGAGTTCAAATCTGGTCTCATATACTTAACACTAGCTGTGTGAACTTGGGCAAGTCACTTAACCCCAATTGCCTTGCCTTCCCCCCTCCAAAAAGACAAAAAAAAATGGCCTGCCCACCAAAGCTAAGCTGCTCTGGACCACTCCCACTGGGACCCAGAATTATAGTTTGGAAGGGGGCCAGGGAGGGGCATATGTCCATACACAGTATCTGGGCTATAAGATGGTGCTCTACCAGGACCCTTTTCATGATCCCTATAATCATGATCCCTCTCATTTACCTTCTTTGTCAGTGCTTTTGGGAGGGTTCCAAAATGGGGCTCTGTCGATCTGTCCACCGGGTTGTTGATGTCTGAAGGCACAGATTCTGTCCTCCGTAGTTTAGATACTAGGAAGGAAAATCAGAGTGGGTCAGAGTCTCAATAAAGACTTAACCTAGTCTGGAAAAGCAGATGAGATAAAAACCAAGAGACTCACATGGTAGGAATGATATTCTACAAACGGGGACTTCTTTTGTGCATTTGTTATGGCACTTTAACCTGCAGAGACAAGAGAACCAAGGGTCAAGGGACTCATCTGTTTTGTTTTGTTTTTTCATTCTGAACTTAAACAGCAAATAACACAAGCATTTCCATATATGTAGGAGAACAGAAAAAAACAAGATTGCACATGAAGCTGCAAGTCTCCATTATGTACAACTTTTTTTTTTTAATATAAGCTCATTTCAATATTTAACTTTTAAAGCTGTCCCAATTGTCTGTGATTCTTTCTGGCCATCATTCTGTTCTGATTGGTACATTTAAAAAATACTTCAGTAATTTCTTTTTCTTTCTCCCTCCCTCCCTCATTCCCTTCCTCTCTTATCTTCCTTCCTTCATTGCATTCTTCCTGTCTTCCTTCTTTCTTCCTTCCTTCTCTCTTTCCTGCCTCTTTTTCCTTTCTCTCCCTCCCTTCCTTCCTCCCTTTCAAATTGAAAATACAAGAAGAAAAAAAAATTCTAAAGACTCTTTCAAAGCAACAGTCTTCATGAGACTCTCCTGAGGGTCACATGGGGATGTCTGAAATACTTAGAAGGGCTATAGGAAGTACTGCCAAATATTCATCTAGGACTGGAAACCAGTTTCTTAGGTTTTTCTCCCCCATACATGGACCCCAAATTTCAGTGTTCCCAAATGGTGAACTTCCTGTTTTCCATTCCTATGCTTTCCTTAGAGGCTACCTGTCCTTTCCCTTTCCTCTGCCTTCCCTTCCCTTCCCTTCCTCCCCTGCCCCACTCTCTTAGCGTGGGTAACCCCCACTGTTAGAATTAAATTAGAATGAACAAAACAACAAATTAGAGAATGAGTGTATTGCAAAGGGACCTGAAGAGTTCCTTTAAACTGGGGCATGAGGGGGCACAGTGGGATAAATCAGAGACTAGCTGTACTACAATGGGACCCAGGACGTAAATGGGCCTTGAGGGTACCCAAGGACTTGTGAAATATTGAAAGAGAGCCTAGGTGGGGTGAAAAGGAAAAGATGATGGAAAAATGAACACGGAAAATAACTAGGAGCTGCTGAACAGTTCAGGATAAATTCAGAGAGCACAAAGAATCTCTGAAAGTGTAAAGGAAATCGGAAAGAAAAAAGGATGGAGGCATCATACACAGAGTTAAAGGGGATCTACAAGCCCAGCTGCTCCAAACCCCTCATTTTGCAGAGAGGGAAACTGAGGCCCAGGGAGGTTAAATGACTTTCGCACGGTCATACAGGGAATAAGCCAGAAGAATAAGGGAATAAGAAGAATAATACAATAATAAAAAAACAGAAGAATAAGAAGGGAATAAGCAGTGGAAGGATTCTAAACCAGGCCTTTTTATTCCCATTCTATTAAGAGACAATTTTTCTTGTTCTTGTTCTTAATAATGATAGTTATTAATTATAGCTATTAATAATAAGAGTTCTAATAAAAATAAGACCTAACTTTTCTGCAACACTTATTGTTATGAGGAATGGGGTCACCAGTATAGGAAACACCTGAGTAAAGAAATTCCTTCTACCAATGCAGGTCAGTGTCTTCTCTGCAAATGATAAATCTTAGAGTAGCCTAGAGATCTAAGAAGGTAAGTGACATGCCCAGGCTCATACAGCCATATCAGTGATGGGGCTTGACTCCAGCCTTCCTGGCTCTGAGGTCAACTCTAGCTGCTGTGGGGCAGCTAGAGGGTGCCATAGTGCAGAGTGAAGACTCATCTTCCTGAGTTCAAATCCAGCCTCAGACACTTACTAGCTGTGTGACCTTAGGCAAGTCACCTCACCCTGTTTGCCTCAGTTTCCTCATCTGTAAAATGAGCTGGTGAAAAAAAGTGGCAAATCACTCCAAGAAAGTCCTGCCAAGAAAATCGCAAATGGGATCAGGAAGAGTCAGACTAGACTGAAACAATGGAACAATAATAACAAATCTGCTATGTCACACTGCCTCTCATTATTACTATTTATGATGTAAATATAAAATAAATATAATAACATAATAAAATTGAATTAAATAGCTTTTCTTATTAAGAGAGAAGAGGAAGAGGAAGGTGAGGGAAAAGGAGACCAGGAAGGAGAGGGGAATAATGAGAATAACGTAGAGAAGTCTTCCCCTGGAACCAAGCGACCCTGGGATGACCAGATCCTCCCCACCCTCTGGAGGACAGCCTGCCCACATCACATACACACACCCTAGGTGTCAGTTCTGATCCCAGCCCTGGCCGGCCTCACCTGCAGTGTTTACACTTCACTCCAAACATCATGCTTTTCTGGCACACGTGACAAATTTGAGACAGCCAAGATTTCGTTGAGAACCTGAACAAAATGAAATAACACGTAGCCCCCCACATGTGATGAAAGCCAAGCTGGGGAGCCCCCTCCCTTCCTGGCTCTAGGAAGCCAAGCCAAACCCTGGGAAGGGAGATGAAGGGAGGTCAGGGGAGTGGGAAGACAGTGGAGAAAGCCAGTGAACAATGACCTGAGGAGAGGCTGTTTCTACAGAGGAAAGGCAATTTGGGGTGGAGCTGCAGTGGGGCCCCAATTCCTGGGTGATTATCTGGCCCACAGATTCAGGAGCAGGAGTTAGAGTCCTAGAACCCAGAGGTATCAGAGCCTTAAACTGAGGAGGAGACTGAGGGTCAGAGAGGAGACACACAGCTTGCTCAAAAGAGAAAGGAGGTTTCCTGACTTTCCATCCAGTGTCCTCTTTGCTGTTCTCTATCTCTCCGTTTTTCCTGCCTGGGACCCAGACTAGTAAACAAACAAACAAAATTCCTTGCTGGGCATCTTGTCCGGTTGGACCTTAACAAAGATTCAACAGCTGAGAAGCTCAACAGAGGAAGACTGAGGTAATAGGCTTTTCCTCATGGGGAGAGTCACTAAGCACTTTGAGATCCCTCATGGAACTGCCCCCTCTCCCCTCCATGTGTCCAACACCCTGTGGGGGAAGGAGAAAGCTTGGGTGGCTTTTCTCAGAACATCTTCCCCTACAGCTGGGCTTACCTGTGGGTCACTGAGAGGCCGATGTCTCTTCGTACCGTCTGTGGGGATCCGTGGGGGAGATCTGATGGCAAAGAATGGGGTTTGGGCAAGGTGAGGGGTGCCCTTCTCTCTCTGGGTGCATCACATGTCAGAAACCAACCTCAGACTGGGAAGGGAGGGGGAAGGAAGAGGAAAACCAAGAGGCCTCTCTTCTTTCTAGCTGAGTCTCCAGCTAAGCTTCCAGATTTCTTTTTTCTTGGTGAAATCATATCTAAGCTGCCTCCAATTCCCCCTTCCCATCCTTTTTCTTCTTTATTGGAGCTGCCATGAGAACCTGTGAACCTCAATCATCATCAAAATTCCATAAATCTTAACATGGAAAGTTTCAAACCCAAAAGGAATCACGGATTTCAAATTAGGGTTGTATATATGACACATCCACATTTTAGGATGACAGATTTAGGCCTGGAAGAGTTCTCAGAAGACAACTCTCCCATTTTACAGATGAGGGAACTGAGACCCAGAGAGGCAAAGAGACCACAGGCAGTGGTCACAGGCAGTAAATGGCAGAGCTGGGACCTGAATCCCACGTTAAAGCTTCAAAGAAAGATTGATTTGGAGCTGGGAAGGACCACAGAGACCATCTAGGCCAGATCCCTCATTTTACAGATGAGAAAACGGAGGCCCAGAGGGTAGTGATATGCCCAATGTCAAACAGGTAGCAGGTGACAAAGGTATGACATGAACCTAGGTGCTCTGAGTTCGAATCCAGTAGTCCTTTGACCTTTGGTGGGACAGGGCATGTCACTGGAGCTAGCTGGTTCCAGACCATGTTTCCGGCCTTCTCCACTGGCCATCTTCTTGCCATCTGGCCCCGCATGTATACCCTGTCACCCCCTGAACCTCTTCTTTGCTTGGGTATTGTCAACAAATCAATCTTATATGTACTGTCTCCTATTAAAATGTAAACTCCCTGAGGTCAGGGAATGTCTCGCTTTTGATTTTTATCTTCTGTGTTTACCAGAGTGCTGGCTTATATGGGAAGCCCTTAGTGATTTTCATTCAGTCACGGTGATGAGATCTCACCATCACACATTTAGATCAGGATGGGGCTTTAGTGGCCAGAGTCAAACCTCCTCATTTTACAGATGGGGAAACCGAGGGTCAGAGGCTAAGTGGCTTGCCCAAGATCACACAGATCTTGGCAGGATTCAAACTCAGGTCTTTCTCACTCCAAGGCCAGCCTGGTGCTACCCAGCCATCTCTAACTCCAAGTCTGAGGTCCCTTCCTCCATACCAAGGTGTCTCCTACATGGTTCCTTCCTGAGGAGGCTTCCTGGGGAACAAGCCCTGGTGGGAAATGGCCACTTGTTCTTAAGCCAGGGTAGAAGGGAATTGGAACTTGATCAGCTCTGAGAAGGTGAGGTCTCTCACCAAGCCCCACAGAGCAGCTAATGCCACTGCTTGTTGCATATCAGCTCTGCAAGATGAAACTGGTAAAGCCCACGACTGATTCAGGCATGAACTCCCAAGGCCTGTGGGGAGGAAGGGGCTCCTACAAAGGGATGGTTCGTCAAGGCTCAGAGATGCCATTCATGGCAAGATCTGAAAGAATCAGCTAGGGCTTGTTCAGGGTTTAGCACAGTGCTTAGTACACAGTAGGGGTTTAATAAATGCTTACTGACAATCAGGGCTCAGAGATACCAGAAAAGGCCAGATGTTGAAAGAATCATCTAGGATTTGTTCATCCCACCTGGGTCTTAGCACAGTTTTTGCTACACAGTAGGGGCCTAATAAATGTCTACTGCTGTTTATCTCATAAAGCCTAGCTCAAAAGCATCACTACAGAAATTCCCTGATACTCTCTCTTTTCCTTTACTGAGGGGAAAGAGGTGCACAGAGAAGCTGTACCATTGGCCCGTTTGGGGGGTGGCTGGTGAGGAGGGACAGGTGCAGATCTGTGATTACATGGGTATGGAGACCTCTCAATGAAGTAATCAAACCAGATCAACACCAGCTTACAGCAGTTAGCACGTGGCCTCAGTTCCTGGTGACGCTGAGAGTTCAAGAGACTTGCCCAGGGCCACATAGCTAGGATGTGCTTCAGCAGTAGGACTCAAACCCAGGTTTTCCTGACTCCAGACTTTGCCCTAATGCTGCCCTTCCCTAACTGCTTAAACTTCAGGAAATCACCCAAACCAAGCAGCATCCCTGTGTCACCCATAGCAGACTGCGGAACTCTGTTCCATGTTCTTCCTTCCCTACCCTATCTCCCATACCCCAAACATTAAAACCTGAGCATTCTGGAAATGGAAAAGAGAGAAGCAACCACAGCCAGAAGGGGGCTAGTTTTGGAGTCAGAAGGCCTGAGTTTGAATCCCGGCTCTGTCCCCTTCTACCTGGATAAACCCTGGGCAAGTCACTCCCTTCTCTGGTTTGCCCCATCAGGACAATGAAGGGTGCAGACCAGAGGGCCTCTGAGGTCCCTCCTACCTCTAATGTGTGGTTCAGTCTAAACTGTGCATCGGAGAAGGGCAAAACCCACCCAGAGCAAGTCACGCGACGTCCCCCCACCAGCCATTTGCTTCCTCATCAGTAAAAGGCGGGGTTGGCCTAGATGGCCTCTGAGGTCTAGATGGAGGTTCTTAGGACTCTCTACAATGAGGGGGTTAGAACAGATGAACCCTTCGGTCTTCCCCAGCACCAAGTCCTATAAACCTATCAATGCTTTTCCCAAGGCCCCACATGGCAGAGCCGAGACCAGAAGCTAAGGCTTCCCAATTTCAGCCCAAGACCCTCTCGGTATACAGAACCGAGTCTTAGTGACCCTAGAGGTACCGACTGACAGCCTCCTCCCCATCGATAACAGAAATGTGGAACCACGCACCTGGTGAACTGAAACAAGGACCGACAGGACCCTTCCTGCACCCAACCAAAGGGTGAATTAGCTCTTTCCAAACTGTCTCCATTGCATGTCCCCAATTAGTATGTAAGCCCCTCAAGGTCAGACTGTAGTGCCCAGCCAGTCTGCGCACTGTATCTGGCACACAGTAGGCACTCAATAAATGCTTTTTCATTCATTCATTTAGTCTCGCACCCTAATCCAGGACAATTAGACTCTAATCTCCTTGACAGGAAGGATTATTTTTCCTTTTGTATCTGTATCCCTAGCCAGCCTCAGCACTAGGCCTAGAACATAGTAAGCACTCAATAAATGCTTTTTCATTTCATTCATTCAATTCATCCATTCTCTCTCCCCTGCCCTCCTCTCTTATTAGAAGGTAAGCTTCTTGAGATCAGAGACTCGCATTTCTGTATCTGTATCCCTAGTGTCTTCATTTCCTCATTCTCTTGCCCCCTGTTCTCTCTTTCTCTTCTCTCTCTCTCTCTCTCTCTCTCTCTCTCTCTCTCTCTCTCTCTCTCTCTCTCTCTCACACACACACACACACACATACACATACACACACTCACACACAAACATACAGGGGCACATGCACACACAATCAGATTTTCTGCCAATCACACGGCCTGTAGCAGGCTGACTAGCTCCCCCAATAGAATTACAAAGCATTCCCCACATTTCAATCCCCCTAACATAGGGAATCAAAGTTGAATGGCCAGAAGTGAAGCCACTGAAAACACACAGCCTCCTGGGCCCCAGGGTCTAAAAGAAATGGGGCTGCTGGCCTGAGACAAGGAAAGCAGGCTTTGGACAAGTAAGGACCCCAGACCATTTTGATGTGGACCACAAGGATGAAGCCCTTCTCTTGGCTTCCCCAGCCTACGGTCACCATGGCAATGGAGGAACTATATAGGATGGGCTGGGGGAGGGAGATTTCCAATCCCTGTCCGAGCCTGGCTTAAAGTGCTCTTAGATATAGTTAAGGCATACCATAAGACCGAGAATTGGAAGGGAGCTTTAAGAGATCCCCTCACATCCCAAGGCAGGGAGCTGAGGCCCAGAGAGGAACACAGCTACTAAAAAGGAGGGCGAGGATTTGAGCCCAGGTCTTCAGATTCCTACACCAGTGCTCCTGCCCAACACACAATGCTCCTTGTCCCAAGTTAACAAGGGCTGTAAAAGGAAGGACAGATTTAATTCTTCTCCATATTCCTTTTGAAGAACATTTGGGAAAGAGATGACTGTAAGGGTGTGCATGCGTGTGGGGGTGAGTGTGAAGCCAAGCCTTGGTACTCTTTCCCAACAGACTCCTGCTGCTTGGCTCATTCCCTGGAGAAAGGTCACATGGTCAAGAATGATAATTACAACAGGGATAATAATGTTCTTGAGACAGTCAGGAAGAATTGATTCTAGTTCTGTCTCTAACAAACATTGACCATGTACCCCTAGACAAGATACTTGACCTCTCGGTGGCCCCAGACAACTCTGGAAGATGAGGATTCCTAACCTGGAGTCCATAGACTTATTTTTAAAAACATTTTGATAACAATATGCCAATAGTATTGGTTTCCTTTGTTATCCTATTCATTGTATTTTCTGCATTTAAAAACTTTGTTTGGAGGGGTCGTAGGCTTCACCAGCGGGGATCTGTGACAGAAATCTAAGAACCCCTGCTTGGAGACTCTACGTTTCAAAGCAGGCACTGAGCTGTCCTGGTAGAGTGAATCTCTTCTGTGGGAGTTCCTGAACCAGTGAAATCACAGGTCCCATCACCGTCATCATCATCACCACCATCACCATCACTATCACCACCACCACC
>NW_027185798.1:23220459-23261412 GCF_028583685.1 Petaurus breviceps papuanus
CATCATCATCATCATCATCATCATCATCATCATCATCATCATCATCAACATCATCATCATCATCATCGTCGTCGTCGTCGTCGTCGTCGTCGTCGTCGTCTTGAACCCACAGCTGGCTCTAAATGAGGGATGGCTTGGAAAGGTCCAGCTGGGCATCCCCACCTGGCACTCCTCCCTCTGCAATTTCAAGGTCAATCATCAAGCCACCCGTGTCTGTTTCCTGAATACAGACAGCAATGGCTATCAAGACACATACACACTCCTCCCCTCTCAACTGATAAAACTCATCAACCTTAGGTTGGCCAGGAAAAGGCCATGGCAGCTGATGGCTGACTTCCTAAAAAGAAGGATTCTATGTGGATTCTATAGACCTATTGATAATGGGTTATTAAGGCAAATTAGGGATGACTAGACTACATTAATGATAACAGTAATAATGCCATTTTTTCAGCTGCTTTTCACATTTGCAAAGAGTAGTTCAGAGGGCATGTTTCAGATGCCACCTGATGCTTACTTTCTGTGTGACCTTGGGAAAGTCACTTCCCTATGCCTCAGTTTCTTCCTCTGCAAAATGAGGGAGTTGAAACTGACAGCCTCTGAGTTCCCTTCTAGCTCCAGAACTAGGATCCCATGATCTATCTTTAGCTTTTTTAAATCTTGAAAATATCCTGCCAGCCTCCCCAAAACCCTAGGAAGGAAGTGCCTCAGTATTATCTCCATTCCACAGATGTGGAAATGGGGGTCGAGGGGCTAAGTGACTTGCCCAAGGTAACATGGCTGGGAAAGGGGTCTGGTATTCCTGGGTCTTTCCTGACTCTGGGGCCAGAACTCTTTCCATCACACCCTGCTTGAAGAAGCTGGTCTGTTTCTGAATAATAACACAGAGAACTAGGCTAAGCACGTGGTACATGCTTGGTCAATGCCTCCTGATTGAACTGGCTCTAGGATAACTGAGTAAAGGATGGTTTTTGTGCCTGTGAGAAGCTTCCCTTTCAGGAAAAGGAAGGAGGTCCAAGAAGCCAGCTCTGGGATAAAGGCAAAAATAACCTGGCAAGGAGGGGCCAGGGCACTTGGGAGTGCTGGGAGACTGAGGCTGGCCTCCCCAGCAAGATGCCCTCATCTATCTAAACAGAATCAGTGGCAGCCCAGATGTACCCAACAGCTCTGCAAGCTTCCAGCTGGCCCCTCCCCTCCTCCAAAACCCGGCTGCTTCACAGCAAATACACAAAGAATCCAAATTTCAGAGAAGACACATGTGGGTACTCAAGGGACCACAGTGAACATGCAGCACACGTCACACAGGCTATGGACTCCCTGGGGCCCACGAGCCTTCCCCGAGACTTTGCCGTAGTTGAATTCCACTCGTTTCAGAGCCCCCAGCTATTTCAAAACACATCTGGCCACATCATTGTTTCCATGATCCAAAGAAAGATGACGGAAGGAGGGGCCCAGCAGGGCAACCCCAGTGTGGGAGAGGACAATGCTGTCCTGCCCCCCAGGAAACATATGCACTCATCATGGGGAAAGTGAACTCTCTTACCGAACCTAGAGGAGAAAAGAAAAAGAGAGAATGCATCAGCACTTTGGCTCAAGGTCACAAAGCAAGGCAAGCTTTAATTGAGACAACCAGTTTCTAGAAAGTTCTACCTCTGGAGACGAGGGGATGACAGTGATCTTGGTTCTAGGCTACAGCTGGAACCCAGCCTGGCCATGTTGCTTTGGGCAAGATCTGCCAGCAATGACAGGCTTGAATGGGAAGGTCCTGGAAGGTCATTCATTGTCACCCTGGTCTTCTTTCAAGGTCTGGCTTAATTAAAATGTCACCTCCTCTAGGAAGCCCTCACGGCCTATACCAGCCCAGAAGGATTTCTTACTCTCCCAAGCTCCTCAATCATTGTACCCCTTATATCACACTTAAACATGGCAGCTGCTCATCGATGTATTTGCATATCTTTATTCTATATATACATTTCTAGGCACACGTGGTCTCCCTGAGTACAGTATACACTCCACAAGTGCCTAACATGATCCCAGAACACTGTGGGCACTTACTAAGCATTTGTTGATTGATTTGTATCCCCAGGCCCTGGCAAACAGCAGGTGCTAAAAATAAATGGGTGCTCCTTTCTTGGTTAATTTAAATCCTCAGCACCTAGGACAGCACCTGGCATACAAAAGATACTCAATAGGACTTGCTGATTGATTGATTGATTGATGCACATAGACCTTGCCTTGGATCCCCAAGATCACTGATAACAGGGACCAAGGCTCTAACTTCTTTGTACTTCCCCCAAAGCAACTTGTATTCAACAGACACTCAAAATATGTCTGTTGATTGACAAAAGAGAAAAGTCCCAAAGGCTTGAAGCAGCACTAAGATTGTTGGGATATCCCATCAAGTTGGCTTATACCAAGAATAACTGACATTTCCAAAGTTCCAAGTTCACAAATTGTGCTAAGGCCATTGTCTGACTCTTGGGATTTTCACAACAGCTTGATGAGGTGGGTACAAGCATTATCCCCATTTTAAAGACAAGAAAACTGAGGGGTTAAGCAGTGTCCAAGTCATGGGTCACAGATCCCTAGCCCAAGGCTGTCCCTACCGAGATATTTCTGTCCATTTTATTTTATTGCTTTTTGGAGGGAGGAATGCAGGGCAATTGGGGTTAAGTGACTTGCCCAAGGTCACACGGCTAGTAAGTGTTAAGTGTCTGAGGCTGCATTTGAACTCAGGTCCTCCTGACTCCAGGGCCAGTGCTCTATTCACTGCACCACCTAGCTGCCCCGAACCCTTTCATTTTAAAGAAGAGGAATCTGGGCTTCAGGGAGCAGGAGGGACTTTGTCCATAGTCTTAGGGGTAGGAAGCGCCAGAATGAATTTAAATTCAGGGTCTCTGACTCCAGGGCTGGAGCCCCTTCCACTCCTATGCCCTGTCGTAGCTCTCAGGTTCTGATTCTCAGGATGCCTTCTGTTGTTTCAGTCCTATCCAACTCTTCATGACCCCATTTGGGGTTTTCTTGGCAGAGACACTGGTTTGCCATTTCCTTACCCAGATTGTTTTACAGATGAGGAAACTGAGGTGAACAAGGTTAAGTGACTTGCCCAGGATCACACAGTCAGTAAGTATCTGAGGCCTAATTTTAACTCAGATCTCAAGGGTTCACCTTGGTGCCTCACAAGTTGAGTGACTTGTCCAAGGTCACACAGACAGTATAGGTCATCAGATGGAGCTCTTAAACCTAGGACTTCTGGACTCTGAGGCCGGCCAGCCATCTCTCTCTGTCTCTTGTCATATGCTAATCTAAGGTTTTAGTTATTCTCTGTGACTTTAAAATAGGGAGAATCATTGCCAACCCTTCCTCAGTCCAAGGGATAGCAGAAGGACAAATGAATTGATTGATGAGAATTCTCTTCCACTGATGATCCTTCCTGGGCTCTCCTGAGCCCCACCCAGGTAGGTGGCATGCAGCTCTGCCCCACCCTCCCTCTCATGATACAGTTTGGTCTCTGCCACTAGGACAAAGGGTACTGCAAGACCATGCCAACTGGGGCCATCACAGAACTGGGATATGTCCATGCCCGCACAGGAAGAGCCCCTACTCTTAACTTAGCCACACCTTTAATAAGGAGCATTATTACTGATTCATTTCTCCATATACTGTGTTTACTTAACTTTCTAACTTACCAACCAACCATCAGTAACAAGCTGGTTGGGGTTCCCTTCCTAGCTTTAGGTTGGCTCTTCCTCCCCCCAAAATGCTGAGGAGATCCTGTACTCCAGGGTAGAAATCCCCTATTCAGTATAAGATAACATGGGCAACTTCAGAGAACACAATACCATAAGAGAAGGCCTGGTTGAGGGAATTAGAGCCCCAACACCTGGGTAGGAGGGGGTGCTCCACACCTGGGTGGGAGGGGGTGCCCAACACCTGGGTGGGAGGGGGTGCCCAACACCTGGAAGGCCCTCCCTCCTCACCATTGCCTCCTGCCTTCCTTCAAGATTTAGCTCCAATCCAACCAGGTCTTTCCCACACTACCAACTATGGATATCTTCTCCTCTCAGAGGCCACTGTCCGTCCGTCCGTCCGTCCTTCCTTCCTTCCTTTTTCTCTCTAACTCTTTCTTTCTTTCCATCAGCTATCTACCTATCATTGTTTTTAATCTTTCTATCTTTTTCTATATCTCTAGCTTTCTATTTTTCTATCTACCTATCAATCTATCTTTCTATCTTTCATTCTATCTACATATCTTTCTACATATATTTCTATCAATCCATCTTTCTATTTGTCTCTTTTTTCTATCTATCTATCTACACACACACACGCACTCTTTATATATCTACCTAATTGTCTCTCCCATTAGAATGTTAAGTTTCTTGAGGGCAGGAGCTGTCTTCACAGTTCTTTGGATCTCTTAAATACTCACTGACTTGACTGTGGGAAGCTCATTGCCTCTGAGTCTAGGGCAAATTATTAATATTTTCATTATCCACCCACACAAAGTTATGTCAACAGAGATGGGTAAAGCAAGCTCTACCTATGTAACGGAGAGACAGTTTCATAAGCTATCTTCCCCTTCTATTCCCCCAGTATATGTGAAAATATAGGCAGCTAGGTGGCTTACTGGATGGAGAGCTGAGTCTGGAGTTAGGAAAACCAGAGTTCAACATTCATTAGCTGGGTAACCCTGGACATGTCACTTAAACCTGTGTGCCTCAGTTTCCTCATCTGTCAAATGAGCTGGAGAAGGAAATGGCAAACCACTCCAACATCTTTGTCAAGAAAACCCTATGAACAATATCAGTGTGCTCTGGTCCACAGGGTCACAGAGTTGGATATGAACCACAAATATAAAAACATTCATTCTGTTTGGTGTTTGTTAAAATCAGAATAAGAAACAATTCTTTTTTTTTTTTTAACAGAAAGCATTCAGTTAGATGTGAAGTCTTTCTTATTTGATATCCAAGCCAGTATGAGTTTGGGACTCAAAAGTTAGAATTCGTTTTCTACAGTGGGGTGGACAGGTACAGAAGAGACCCATAGCCAAGGGCCAGAAGAAGCAGGGTGAAGGGCCAACAGCCAACACTTACAGTTAGTTTTGTTCTCATATTGAGCAGGGCTGTCCCTTCATGAGACCTTGGCTTCCCCATCTGCAGAATGACGATATTGCTAAATGATCCGAGCTTTCTTCCAGCTCCAACATTCATTTCACTTTATGGTATTTAATGTTCCTGGTAGTCACAGCCACCAACACCCTGAACCACTGCTTCTCCTGGCCCTTGGTCACGGTTCTCTTCTGTACCTCAGTCTAACTCGCTGTAGAAAGGAAGTTGTAACATTTGAGTCCCAGACCCCTGCCGGCCTCAGGTGTCAAATGTGAAAGGACAGGGACATCGACACGTCCTCCTGTTCCCACGGCAGAAAAACTGACCCAAATGGACCCTTATCTCCTTTCTCTAGAGGAGAAAGGAAGAAAAATTGGGGCAAACTGATTCAGGTATTTAATATCATTTTGTACTACTGTATATGTCAATATATGACCCAAGTCTCTATATACATCAGGCAACTTCCCAGGGCTTATCTATGTGGTCAAAGAAAGGTGATGACTTGCATTGGGGGAGGGAGATCTCACGCTGCTGAAAACACAGATCTGGGAACCATCATCTACCACCATGGCCCACCCCTAGACTGGATCAGTTGTAAGACGGCAGGAGACCTCTAATCTTTACTTCAGATCTCGTCTGGCTTCCAGCAGAGTGCTCTGCACACAGTACGTATTTAACAAAAGTCTACTACATTTTATATTGAATTGAGGGAGAGGAGTAGAAAGAAAGTCAGAAAGGAATGGCCCTACTGTGAAAGTCCACTCCCCTACCTCAAATATAGTCCCTCCCCAGGATTGGGGACCCTTGGGGTTGTCCACTGGAGTCCTTGTGTGAGACACTAGCCTTGGTGCATCTCGGGAACAGAAAGGGCGGGCACCAGGGAGAACCTTGGGGTGGAGGGGTGGGCTAACAGGCTCTGATGAATCTGCTTTCTGGCCAGAGATGAGTGAGGCCTAGAAGCAACTCTCCTCCTCCAGGGAGGAGGAGAAAAGCCAGTATTTGCTAACCGGATAAGAATTCCAATGTTCAAAAATGATCTGGCTTTGACATGCAGCTCAGTGGAGCAGTGGATACGGCACTGAAACAGGACTCCAAAAGACCCGAGTTCAAATCCAGCCTCAGACACTTACTACCTGTATGACCCAGGGCAAGTCACTTATTCTCTGTCTGCCTCCATTTCCTCATCTATAAAATGGTGATAATAACAGCCCCTATCTCCCCAGGTTGTTGTGAGAATCATAGGAGAGCTTGGTAAGGCACTTTGCTATAGACCTGTTAGCTTTTATTAGTAGAAGGACTATTATCCAGATTTCTGCCAATAAAGAACCCAAGACCACAAACCAAGACTTTCCATACACTTAAGTGGCCTAGAACAACCCCATTCTACAGATTGGGAAATTAAGGTACAGAAAGGCCTAGGGCTCTGATTTAGAAGCAACATCTAACTAAGCCAGGGCCTCGAGAACACATGTGGCCTTCTAGGTCCTCAAGAGTTGCCCTTTGACTGATTCCAAACTTGATCTCTGATCTAAGCCAATACCCATCAGTCCTCTTAACTAGACTCCTGAGAGTCTCAGGAAGAAAGGGGCAAATACAGTACACCAGTGGTAATAAGTGTGATAATAACAGGCTAAAAGATGTGTGCACAAGGCCCTTTATGACCCTCACATTACTTCATTCTCACCTCTCTGTAGCGTGGGTAATGCATGCATCATTATTCCCATTTTCAAGATAAGAGAACTGAGCTCAGAGAGGTTAAGTCATTTGCCCAGGGTCACACAGCTCCTCTGGACCAGAGCTAGCCCTCAGGTCCCCACCTGCAGACTCCAAGCCCTCCAATAAACCCCCCTCTCTCCCCCCAAGACACTTACTTGATGGAGGGCACCTCATCGATTCTGTTTCCAAGCTGTGACTCATGGGATTTGCTCCTGGTAAGGGCTGGGAAGTTGGGAAGTAATTGGAAAACTTTTCGGCTGGGTGGGGGCGGCGTCCGGGGGGGCTTGAGCTTGTTCTGTCGTCGTAGCTGAGGTGTGGTTGGGGGGGTGATGAAGCTGTGTGGGGTCCGAGGGGTGAGCCTCCCACTGTGATGCAGGGAGAGATAACTGTCCGAGAGTCCCTCGCCATAAGTAGAGAGGCCCTGGCCCTGGGGCCCATCTGACGTGGGCAGGGCAGACACTGAGACGGAGCGGGTCTGCTGGCTGCTGCTGCCTTTACTGAGCTGGGAGGCCCCAGGAGTCCAAGTCAAACCAGCTGGGGAAAGTGTGTCTGTGGGAGGTCCCGAGCCACTCTCGCGCCGCGCATCCAGCGGGCTCCACGCTGGGTCATCCTTTGGCTCCCCACCTGTTGGCCCATGGGGTCAGATCATAGACCCATAGAATGTCAGAGTCGGAAGCATCTCAGCTACCATCTAGTCCAACCCGCTCATCTGACCGAGGAGGAAGCTGAGGCCCAGGGAGGGGTAGGAGCCCACCCAGGCTCACACAGGAAATCCAAGGCAAACTGGAACCAGGACTAGAAACCAGGCCTCTCCCCACTACCTTTCTCTAAGCCAATTGTTGAGTAGAGTTTGGGAGGGGATGGAAGGGGGAGGGCAGGGAAGCAAATCCCCCAGACAGATCTGTGAGAGGTTAGTAAAGGGAATCTGGGGCTGCTTGGGGAATGGGGAACCCTTTGCTTTGAGAAAACGTAAGCTGATAAAATACAGCATTTAAGAGACTTAAATATCAAAAGGCAGGCTTCCCTTGGCTACACAGTGCCTTGCAGTGTCCTATCCACAGCAGCCCTGCATGCTATATTTTAATAGATAAGATATACACAAACTTCTCCAGGGTTGGAGAGAGTAGCACGGCTCAGTAGAAAGCTCCCTGGATTTGGAGACAGAAAGCCTGGCTTTGAATGCCAGCCCTATTGCTTAACAGCAACATGACCTTAGACAAGTCACTTCTACCCTCTGGGCCTCAGTTTCATTTTCTGTAAAATGAGAGAGTTAGACCAAATGATCTCCAAGGTCCTTGCCAGGTCTAAAAAAATCCCTATTTCTATCCTATGAATAGGCGCATATCAGAAAAAGCCAGGTGTGCCAACCCAACTTTACGTAGCGTCTCGGGTCAGGATGATTGAGAGATGGCTGCAATCTCTCTCCTGATGCATCCCTGGTCAGAGATGGAATCCTAAGCTGGAAAGACCAGGGCTTTCTGACACACTTCAGTTCCAAGAGGGGTCGCCTCCAGTCCATAGCAGAGGATCGCTCTCGTCCTCAGCCAGGTGGCAATTCAGGCAAGATGAGGGTCTAAAAGAACTGAACCAGGAGAAGGAGGTCTGCGTTCTAGTTCTGGCTGAACACATCATAAATGTAGAGCTGGAAGGGGCCTTGGAGATTATTTCACCCAACCCCCTCATTTTATAGAGAAGGAAACCCAGGGAGAGGGAAGTGTCTTGCCCAGGATCACACAAGTTGTATGTGACAAAATCAGGATTCGAACTCAGGCCCTGTGACTCTAAATCCAGACCTCCTCCCACTGTAGCACACTGTCTCCCCATGGTGACCCACTTTGTTGAACCTCAGCCTCCTTTTCTGTAAAATGGGGTCATGAGTTCCCTGAGCACACAGCCGCTGGACCAGGGGGGAAGTTCCTTGGTCTAGGTATTAAAGGTCATCACAGATGATCTCCAGAGGTGAAAAAATCATTCAAAGAGTCTACAAGAGATTAGTTCAGGTTAAGTAAGTAAATAGACAGACAGACAGACAGGAAGACAGGAAGACAGACAGACATGACTTGGAGTCAGAGGACCTGGGTTTGAATCCTGGTTCTGCCACTTACTACCTGCTGTGAAGCTGGGCACATCACTCCCCCTCCCTGGCCTCAGTATTCTCATCTGTAAAATGGAGGAGTAGGGCCAGATGGCCTCTGAGGTCCTTTCCAGATATGGGGTTACAATCCTATGATAAATCATGAGCTCAAGATTTCAAAGACAACAGAACCAACCCCAAACTCCCCAGATAAAAGGCTCCCTGACCTGTAACTTTGTCTGTTCACCCCCTCCACCCACCCTGCCCCACAACTACCCCTCTGTTCCCCCCACTGCCCCAGGGAAAAAAAGTCCCTTGTGGTTTCCAATCCAAAGACAAATGAGATGCTGAGTCAGATCTCATCATCTCTGCCACCCTCACCCTTGTTGTAGGGCAGCAGGGAGCAGGCTCTGATCCTTTTAAAGAGCCCCCAAGCTTGCCCATCCCAGGCCCATCCTCCTCCAGAAGCCCTGAGTCACAGAAGAGGTGGGGCAAATGGCTGGGGAGAGCTTGAGTTATAGGCCCACCTTGGAAAGGCAAAGGAAGCCCTACCTAAGCCAGTCGCTTTCCGGAGGCAGGAGAGGGCATACTGTACACGGCTGACCTCATCGGCGCTGGCCCCACAATGCCTCATGGTCTCCTTCACCTTCGTCTCGTTCATCTCCAGCAAAGCATCCAGTGTGAGCTCTCCGGAGATTTTCTGGGAGAGGGTAAGTAGAGAGAGGAGAGAGGGAGAGAGGGAGAGAGGGAGAGAGGGGGAGAGAGAGAGAGAGAGAGAGAGAGAGAGAGAGAGAGAGAGAGAGAGTCTGTATGTGGCTGGATACGTCTTCCAGGCAGAGCCTGGGAGCATGGAGGGGATGCCCCTTCTGACTGCCACCCCCAGCTCCAGAGTCACAACCCCACAAAAAAGGGTGGGTCACCAGAGACCGAAGGATGAACTTCTCCTCCCTCTGGCTGCCCAACAGCAGCTGAGTGGCAAGGGCAGCTGGTAGCTAAGTTGGCCCCTACCCAGCTAGCAGAAGCAGCTGCCTGTCTGTGGAAGCAGACAGAGAACTCTGTACCACCACCACTCCCCTCCCCCTCCACGCCTACTTTCTCCAGAAAACAGCAGCTGAAACAGAAGGGTAAAGGCCCAACAGGGTTATGGGTGGGTAAAAAAAACAAACCAATGGTTGGGGACTTGGGGGAGAAGTTGTGGGATATTTCCCCTCATTTCCTGTGTCCATTTTCCCCCTTTGAAAACTAAACTCTTAAAGTATGATTTTTTAAATTCTAAGAATGACAAAGTTATTAAACTAAGGTAAAAAAATGGTGAAGATACTTCATGCAGTCCATTTGGTGCCATGGAAAGACAGCTGGATTGGCATCACAAGACCTGGCATTCCTATCTGCACATCCCTCATTCATACCCTTCTCTCCACTGCAAACTCCACAACCAAGGCTGCCATCTTGGTTCAGGGGCCCATTACTCCTCATCTGGACTACTGCAATAGCCTCTTATTGATCACACTGTATCTCTTTTCCAATCCATTCTCTAATTTGGTACCAAAGTGATTTTCCTAAAGCACATAGATGACCATGTCACTGTCCTCCTCAATAAACTCCAATGGCTCCTGAGTACATCTATGGTCAAATATAAATTCGTTTATGTTGCCATATCAAGCTCTTCATCATTCAAAGCCTTCATAATCTCTTCTCCCTGCCACCTTTCCCCCATGGACTCTAAGACCCAGTTACACTGGCCCCTTCCTTTCCTTTGCCCAAGACACTCCCAACTCAGGGCATTGCCTCTGGCTTTTCCCCCATGCCTCGAATGTTCTCCCTTTTCCTCTCTACCTGTTGAAATTCCATAGTTTCCTTCAAAACTTAACTCAAATACTACCTCCCCCTGAAGGCCTTTCTTGGTCCTCCCAGCTGCAAGAGACTTCCCCTCTAAAGTTGTGGCTGTTGTTTTTTCAGCCATTTCAGTCATGTCTAACACTTCATGACCGCATTTAGAGTTTTCTTGGCAAGGATACTGGAGTGGTTTGTAATTTCCTTCCCCAGGTCATCTGATGGATGAGGAAACTGAGGCAAACAAAATTAAGTGACTTGCCCAAGGTCACTCAGCTAGTGTCTGAGGCTAAATTTGAATCCAGGTCTGGCACTCTAGCTGGCACTAAACTCAAGAGTTACTTCGTATCTACTTTGCACTCACTTTGTAGGTACCTTTTGATATTGACACATAGGATTCTCCTTCATGAGGTGAAGCTCCCTAAGGGCAGGGACTATTTATTTTTGTTTTTCCTCTGTATCACCAGCATTTTGTGTTTAACAGGAAAATAAAATATATGCCTAAGAAAGGTTTGTTATTACCTTTGTAAGATGGAATGAGTTTTCCTCTTTGCCTGAGTTTCCTCATCTACAAATCGACAAGGTTAGATCACAAGTGGAAAAGATATATATTGGTCTCTGGAGTCAAAGAACTTAGCTTCTAATCCCATCTCTGACACTATATGGGTGTTCTTGGACAAGTCATCTAACAGCTGTGGGCCCTCTTGTGTCATTATCTGTAAAAGGAAAGGGTTGGACCAGATGGCCTCTGAGGTTCCTTCCATCTCTGGATCAATAAGTCTATGACTAAAAACTGTCTTACTGATACTTTCTGCCTTTACATCATAGTCATTTGCCACCCAATTAAGCAAAAACATTTGATACTGAAACCATGTCTAGCAGTGTATCTAGGATTCTGTCCTTGTAACCCCCCACCTCTCTACCAAGAGGAAGTATGTTCCTTGGTTTCCCCCCCCCTGCACTTTCATGATAGACTAGCTCTAAATCTATGATCCTAAGACCCCTTTTCCCACCAATAACTTCTAAGATACTCTGTGTAAAACTCCAAAAGATCTGACTCTACCCACAGTCTTTTCAGCGTCCTTATCTAGGAAAAGCCCCAGAGACGGGTTTTATTAGAGAAATTATTAGAGAAATTTATTAGAGAAATTTGGGTGAATTTCTACTTACAAGGAGAGAAAGCACAGAGACTTTATTTTAATAAATGGGAATTAGGGCAGCTAGGTGTCGCAGTGAATGGAGCACTGGTTCTGGAGTCAGGAGGACCTGCATTCAAATCCGGCCTCAGACACTTAACACTTACTAGCTGTGTGACCTTGGGCAAGTTGCTTAACCCCAATTGCCCTCCAAAAAAAATTCAAAAAATAAATAAATGGGATGAACTGTCTCATGGACCAATTCCTGCTACAGCAGAACCATCCGAAGCAAAAAAGAACCGAGAAGTAGAAATTAGTATAGAAGGGCCCCAGGATCCAATGACAAGACCAGCACCCCATGTCAGGTCGTCAGACTAGGAATGAGGGCTTTCCAACAGTAATTGACATTCTTCTGCTGGGCAGCAAGGAGACCATTCGGGGTCTGTTCCAAGCCTCTAGCTAAGGATTCTGCCCACTTTCCTCACCTCCACCAACTAGAATATCTACCTCCCCTTCAAGATTCGGCTCAGATATCATTTATCCCAGCAAATTATTGGTAATCTCCCTCCTTCCTCAAATAATTCTGTGTATTGTATTTACTTATCTGTCTACATGAGAGGTATATCCTCCCCCTGTAGAACATAAACTCCTTTAGGACAAGGTCTGTTTCATTTGCTTCTTTCCTCCCCAGAGAAACTCAAGAGTGCCTGATGCAAAGGTGATATTAATAAATGTTGATCTGAGCCAAATGGCTTAACTGACATTTCTTTTCTCGTTAAGTATCTTTTAGGTAGAAGCTTGCCGGATTGTTTTTGTTCACTTGTTTCAGTCGTGTCTGACTCTCTGTGAAATCATTTGGGATTTTCTTGACAAATATACTGGAATGGTTTGCCATTTTTTTTCTCCAGCTCATTTTATAGATGAGGAAACTGAGGCCAACAAGGTTAAGTGACTTGCCCAGGGTCACAAAGCTAGTAAGTGTCTGAGGACAGGTTTGAACTCAGGAAGATGACTTTCTCTGACTCCAGGTCCAGCACTCTCTCCACTGTACCATGTACCTGCCCCCAGACCATGGCAGAACCTATGCCCAGAAAACAGAGCCATCTTCCCCTAATGAAGTACCACAATGATGGTTTTTTCCACTCTCATTTTACCTACTTCTCCTAAAATCACAGAAACTAAGAGACGCTTAGTGTAGTCAATAAATCTGTCTCCGGCCAACATTGCCAACAACAAAAAAAACCTTAAAATATTCCAAAGTAAATTTAATTTGCATATTTGTCACCACCACCCAAACAAACTATGCTTTGAAGTTAACTCCACTGAACATACAATGTCATTTTATGAGTCATTTACACTTTACAGAATCCAATTTCTGCCCCTGAGCTAACAGGGAACCAAATGGGATGATTTTTTTATAAAACCATATTTATTTCAAAATTTTGCTAAAATGACCTTTTATTTTCTCCCTGAGGGGGAAAAACACAAATGTGTTTTCTATGGCTTCAAAATTTCTGCAAATGTTCTTACATCTTAGCTAGGGATTCTTAGCCTTTTTATTATCATGAAGCCCTTTCGCAGTCTGCTGAAGTCTACTAAACCTTTTCAAAAGAATATTTTTAAAAATAATTTGTGAAAATGGTAACTTTCAGTTAGAGGTTAGTAAAAAGAAAAATGTCATTTTTTCCCATCCAAGTTCATGGACCCGTACCCTGAAATCTACCAGACTCCAGGCTAAGAACTTCTAATCTAAGGAAAGATTTTTCTGCTTGGCCCCAGAGGACAGAATGAGAAACAGCGCTGCTGGAAGCTAGGAGAGGGACAGATACAGGCTTGATGCAAGGGGAGGTTTGTCAGCTGTCAGAGCTTGGCAAAAGCAGAACGATGAGGTAGGTTCCCCTTTGCCGGAGACCTTCCAGCAAAGACTTGTTCAGTATGTTGCTGAAGGGATTGTTTTTTTTTTGGGGGGTGGCTTCTGAGGTCCCTTTGATTGCAATTCTGTGGTTCTACAATGCTGCAAAAGACCCAATAAGGCTACATTAAGAAGTTTCCACAAGCAGTTACCTCTCTGAATAGAAATCAGCTCTGGAGGCACAGTCCCTGCCTCAGTAAAGTGAGTTATTCACATCTGCTCCACTCTCCCATGGGGCATGGGCAGGGAGGTATTGACAGCAGGTCAGGATTCAGGTTGCAAGAAATAAGTTTAGGGAGCCAGGTCTTGCTCTGAACACTCCCACCAAGATTACAAGGTTTGTGAGATTGATGATGGTCTTCTATCAAAAGGCAGGAAAAATTCAGGTAACTGTCTCCGTCCTCTCCAATATCCCTTCACCCCTACCTAATCATCCTTCTTCCCACTGATGGTTCATGGGAAGAGGGTAAGAAATCAATCAACTGAACAGCATTTATCTAGAATCTAACATTAGACGTGGTACCCACTGTTCTAGGGGCTAAGATGGGAAGACGAGAAAATGTGCAGTGCCTAATCTCAAGGAGCTTCTGGTCTCATGAGGGGAGGAAGAGGTAAGAAATATATTTAGATAAGGTAGGATGTGATATGATACAAGGCAGGATACGATAAGGAGAAATAAGAGGCCCAAACAAAATGCAGTGAGAAATAGGAGAAGGGAGAGATCGTTTTCAGTGAGAGGCTGAATCCAGGAAGGCTCCCTGGAGGTGGCACCCAAGGTTTTCTTAATAAATTTTTTTTATTTAAATAATATCTTTTGCTTTTTCCATCACCTTCATTTCCAAATATATTGGTTTCTGTTTCCCTTCTCTGGCAGCTAACCCTTGTGACTAAGAATTATTTTAAAAAGGAAATGTAGTAAAATTAAATATACCAACCAAGTCTGAGTGTATATGGAACATTCCACACAGAGAGTCCCCATCTCTGCAAAGAGAGGGACATTTCACAGGATTATAGCTTTAGAGATGAAAGGTACAATCAAATCCAACCCTCTTATGGTAGAGGCTGGACCAGAGGCACACAGCTAGTAAGCGTCTGAGGCAGGATTTGAACTCAGCTGGGGGAAATGAAAAAAAATTACTGCCTACCGCTGTGATCTGAGACATGCCAGAAGTCCCTCTGGGATTGCCCCCAAATTTCAAACAGTGGCATAACATTCCCATGATGATTGTTGTGTCTTTTGGGGCAAGTCCCTTCATCTATTCTTAACCTTGCTTTGCTCATCTGCAGAATGGGTACAGTAAAACTTGTACTACCCACCTCACAGGGTCATTGTAGATAATGAGGAAAAAATTCTCAGGGAAACTTATACTACATAAAAATGATTAATTCTTTGTTTTTAAGCAATTGGGGTTAAGTAACTTGCTCAAGGTTACACGGCCAGGTGTTTCTGGGTGGGTGCTAAGTGTCTGAGTCCGGATTTGATCCCCAGGTCACTCCGGCACTGGAGCCGGTGCTCTTACTCACTGTGCTACCTGGCTGCCCCTAAGCAATTGGGGTTAAGTAACTTGCTCCAGGTTACACGGCCAGGTGTTTCTGGGTGGGTGCTAAGTGTCTGAGCCCGAATTCGATCCCCAGGTCATCCTGGCTCTGGGGCTGGTGCTCTTACTCACTGTACTACCTAGCCGCCCTCAAAACGACTAATTCTTAAAGTGGATGCTGCTACTTCTCTTTTTCCTCCTCCCCCTTCTCCCAACCAATCCATCCCCTAAAATCCTTGAGGGCCAACTCTAATCTCCTCTGTGAAGCCTTCCCCAATTGCCCCAGGCTACCATGCTCCCTCCTTTTTTCAACTCCTTTTATACTTAGAATCACAAAACCATATATTTTTAAACTAGAAATAACCCCCTGGAAGGCAATTGCTTAGCCCAACTCTCTCAACTTTCAATAGAACTCTTGCTTTATTAATTTTATGTTTTAAAAAAATGAGTAAGCATTTATTTTTTCTCTGTCACCTTCCCTTCCCCACTGGAAAAACAAAAATGAACATAAAATCCCTTTTAACAAATATACATCATCAAGCAAAGAAAAAAAAATCCCCCATTGGCCACATTAAAAAATGTCTGTCTTCTTCTGCACCCTGAATCCATACCTCTCTGTTAGGAGGACAGTAGCATATTTCATCACTGGGCCTCATGAATCCAAGCTGGTCCTTGCATGAAGCACTGTTCTTAAGTCTCCCAAAGCTATCTCTCCAGTGCTGTCATTACAGTAGAAATTCTCCAGGTTCTGCTCACTTTCCTTGACATCATTCCATGAGTCTCCTCCCCCGGGTTGGTAATTTCTGATTTCACAATGATATTCCAAGCTGTTCATCCTTTGTTCAGTCATTCCCCAACTGATGAGTGGCACCCCCCAAACCCAGCTTCTAGTCCTTTGCCACTACAAAAATAGTTGCCTTAAATGTTTGCATACACCTGGGTTCCTGTTCTCTGCAGCCTCCTTACTGTATAGATAAGGAAATTAGCCCAGAGAGGAAAAGTATCTTATTAAACATCACACAGGGCAAGAAGCTATGTCTTATGCCCACCAGTCCAGGCTCTCCCTAGCATTCAGTTTACAATACCGATAATAATGTTGTATATCCTTTGTTTTTGACATCATGGGTGATTCATGAATTGGACTGAAGAGAGACAGAGGTGCACAAAGTCACCAGCCTCACTCTATCTTCCTGAATCATCAAAGTCCAGTGGCATGACAAAAGTCAGGATGACAGGTGATGGCCCAGGATGGTGTCTTCAATGTCTGACCAAGCCCTAACCCTCCACAGAGCCTGCTGCAGCCACCTCCGTGGCCCCTGGAATGAACTGTTCTTATCCACCTATTCTGCCAAGAAAAGTCTCCACAAGCTTGGAGTAGACGTCCCCTACCTCACTGATGGATCTGAGACCTGTAAGTTACCCTCAGCCTGGTTTAGCTTGTCTGCCAAAACAGGTTGTTATAGGAATGGGAATTCCAAAAGGCCCCTAGGCCCTTTGATAGGCTTAAGTGCACCTGGAGCCTGTGGCAGAAGGCTTGGTTTTCAGGAATGCCCACACCTTGGTGCTCTGTGATTGGGCAGTGGGTCAAGAGGGTTGTGACGTTCTCTGAGCCAGGAGAAGGCTATATATACCCTGATGTGAGGCTTTATTTGGGGGCTCGCTTTGAGAAATGTTGTGTGATTTGATCAGATGAGACTCTGGGCAGCCATCAAGGCCCCCTTTGCAAACCCAGATGTTGGTGCTTCCCTCTCTGGTAACTGTGACTAGGTATGGATGTAATGGTCAGACAGCCGGAAGCCTATCTGCTGAATTGTTTCTCTTTCTGCTTGTAAATTCTGTCTGTATGCTCTGAAGTTCGGGGCGCTGACTTTTCCCCCTGAACTAGGTAAATGACATATGTTTGATTAAAGCAAGATTGTTAACCCATTCTGAGCTGTTTTCCTTTAGAAAAGCAGATCTAAGAACCTGTGTTGGCAGCCACCCTGGGGACGCTGGGGTGCTTGCTGCTACACGGGTGTGGCTGCTGTACATACTACAGCTTCCTGAAGCCACAGGTGAGAGCCCAGGGACAGGTGGACACCAAGGTGGATGAGCAGACCTGACTAGTGCTGGTGAGACCTCAAGCCAGAGGTGCTAGCCTTCCCTGAATACCCCATATACCCCAAATGATAATAATACTAATAACAGCTAGCCTTTATATAGTGCTTTGAGGTTTGCAGAATGCTATGGAAATATTAGAGGCAGCTAGATGGTTCAGTAGATAGAGTACTGGGTCTGGAATCAGGAAGATACTAGCTGTGTGACCCTGGGCAAGTCACTTAGCCTCTATTTGTCTCAGTTCCTCATCTGTAAAATGGGAACACAGTGGAGAAGGAGATGGCAAACCATTCTAGTATCTTTGCCAAGAAAAAGTCCATGGAGTCACATAAAATTGGACACAGCTGAACGACAGTAACAGTACAAATATCATCAGATTTGATCCTCAGAACAAGGCAGATTCTATTATTAGAGGGAGGCAGGTGCTATTATCATCCCCATTTTACAGATGAGGAAATTGAGGCAGACAGAGGTTAAGTGACTTGCCCATAGTCACACAGCCAGTAAGTGTCTGAGGCTGGATTTGAACTCAGGTCCTCCTGACTCCAGGTCCAGTGTTCTATCCACAGCTGTATCTGGGATAGACTATGCAGCCTTGTGTGCTAATAATTGTTTCTTCCACATACCTTTCTTCTCCACAACTACGTTATGTAAGTGTTTTGACCTTCTCAAAGTCTAAGCAAGTGCACACTCCATGAACACTTGGCGTTGACTGATGGTGCAGGAGTGATTTTTGGTAAGCCATTGCCTCTCTGGCCCTCAGTCTCCTCTTCTACAAAATGAGGTAGTCAGTCTTTCTTATTCCCTTCCAGCTCTACCTCTACAGTCCCAGGATTCTACAATTCCTTCTCCTTAGCTCAAGACCCCTTTGGATGCTGCTTCATCCTCTTACCCCCAGGACTAAGTAGGCTCACAGACTTTGAATTGGAAGGGACCCTCAGAGGTGATCTGGTCCCACCCCCTCCCCCATTTTACAAATGAGGAAACTGAGATCAGGGACATGAAGCAGCTGATGGAAGATCACACAAGTTACTATTTGAATCTTATTTGAACCCTGTTTCCTCTGACTCCCAATGCAGGGTTCTTTCAGCTGTACCATCTGACCCTTTACAGACCAAAGGGGCAAGTAAGACAGAGCTATCACTAAAGACTTGCCCCATGTCTAGGGGTAACGAAACTGTGAATCACAGAATGTCAGAATTGCAAGGGATATGAGAAATAATCATCCAATCCAACCCCCTCACTGGAGAAATCTGTGAGTCAAAAGAGATTTTCTTTCAACTTTTCTTGATAATATTGAAAATGGAAAGAGATGAGTAAGTCCATTTCACCCCCTCTGGGAAGTGAAATCTCAGGTAGGTACCTACCAAGTGTGAAACGCTCTTGGTTTGACCAACCCTGAGCCAGTCTATCAACCCCTGAAGCCTAAAGGACTTGACACATCACACAGCCAACCAAATGACTTATCTTCTGTGAATTCTTCCATGGTCTTAGTTATAATGAGCATTTCTTTATCCCTACTTCCCCCCTTTACTTTCCCCTTGGCAATTTTATGCAAAACCATTTTCTACTTCCATTAACCTTTGAAAGACTGATGAACTCTGAGCAACACATTGACCAGTCTTAATTCCAGAGAATTCATGGTGAAGCATGTTACCCACTTTCTTTTACGTATTTGTAACAAGTTTTATTTTTCTTGCTTTCCTAATGGAGGGAAAAGGGAAAGATGGGAGGAAAATGGAGGAAAAAGATAAGCATTTATATAGAGACAACTAGGTGTTAGAGACTCTGCTAAGTATTTTACAAATATTATCTCATTTGAATGTGAACCTGAAAACCAAATAAAATTTAAATTTGTTTTAAAAAAGACATATACTTGTATTATATTGGTTTTATAGCCAATTTATTAAGTATTTGTTGAATACCCACCACATGCCAAGAATTATTGTTAGGCTGAGGAAGATATTTCTAATTACTATATTCTTTCAAGGGAGCTTTTTAATCTAAACTTGTTAGTGCCCCTAGCTCCCAGTAAAGTGTCGTACATACAGCAGGCATTTAATAAATGTTTACTGATTTAAATACAAAGCAACAAATTGGCTTTGAATCCAAGAATCCCAATCCCTATAAAGTTGGTTTTGGCAGACCTTACAAGATTCTCTTTGAGGGAGGGTCTATTGGGCATCTTGATTCCAGCAACCCCAATATTAAGGAATTACTCCCAAAGCACAAAGTTATATAAGAGAGAATGGAAGTATCATATACTGAGAACTGGAAAGGGCATGAGAGACCATCTAGTCCAACCTCTGAAGTCATTTAGTCTAACATTAAAGATGAAGAAATGAAAAAACCGTTGTTCTGCTTAGGTAAACTGGATGAAAAGATTCTTTGGTCTAGATTGTCCAAGAATGATATAATCAGAGAGTGAGTGTGTGTGTGTCTGTGTCCAGACCCTCATTATAATATCCATTCTCTCATTGTTGACCAATCAGAGTTGCTTCTGTCATTCAGGAACACCAACTCTTCCAAGGGTACTTAAACATCCAGCAGCCCAGGCTTCTGAGAGTGCCACTGACTCATTTGATTAATTTTTTGCTAGCCATAATTAATAAATTGATTATTAATTACCCAGAAATTATGTCTCACATACTTTTTATTCATCATACGGGCAATGAAAAAACAAGATACAATGATAGAAATGTATTTTCAAAAGGCAAAAATATAAGAGTACTGAGCAGTTTTGCAGATTTTCTTTTCCCTGTCTCTTTTTTTCTTTAAAAAAAAAAGTGTTATGATGGACAGGTCTATGGGAAGGGGAAAAGGAAGGATGCAGGAGAAAATTTAGGTGACATAGAAACTATATATATATATAGTATATCAATTTTAAATTTTTAATGAGGTTGGAACAGATGTACTCTGGGACCCTTTCTAGTACTAGGGTCTTTATGTCACATAATTTTTAGCCTCTCTCAAACTCCAAAGACATAACTTAAGATTTAACAGAAGCCTAGGTGCCAAGGCAGGCAGGCACTGAGGACGGATGCTGGGTAAACAATTTGGGGGGGGGGGTTGGAAGGGGGAAGGCAGGGCAGTTGGGGTTAAGTGACTTGCCCAAGGTCACACAGATAGTAAGTGTTAAGTGTCTGAGGACAGATTTGCTGCGTAAACATTTTAATAGCATTTCCCACACACATGCAGGACATGAACTCTCCCAGCTGCCATTTGCTGGTCTAGTCAATATCAGTATCTTTGTCAGAGCCACAAAGTAGCAATTTTGGCACCTGGGGCAGACAGTACCAACTATAGCTTCAAATCAGCTTTGTAATGCATGATGTGAAAACAATACGGTAAAAAATTAAGTCAGTATCAGTTGAAGTGGAGAAGCGCTCCAGGTGAGGATGGGGCTGGAACTAATTGAGGTCTTGAGATTCCAGGAGACTGATACTACTTCACCACCAGAGTGAGGTGAATTAAGGCAGAAAGCAGGAGAGGAGGGTGGCCAGAGAGGAGTGTGCACCTTGTGTCTGATGCCCTGGAAGTAAGTAAAGAGAACAGGCCATCTCACCAGCTGCCTCCTTTAACTAAAAGTATTGCCTATTATTTTTAAAGCTCAGCTATTTCTATAGTGCTGAAATGTTCTGCCAAAATGCAAATAAAATCAATTTTCTGCTCTGCCCTTGCATTTCAATTTTTTTGGGGGGGGAAGGAGAAAAAGGAGAAGGAAGGAAAAGTCATAGGCCAGGACCAGGTGACTGCAAGGGGTAACAAGGGTAGGTTGGGTCAAGTATCTAATTGGCTCTTAATTTTGCCAGCCTGAGACTCCACAGAGCTGTCTCTGACACTAGGACCTCTACTAGGAAGCCAACAAAGGTCACAGACATCATCAACATCCTCGTCTTTACTTACTGAACAGGTGGTCAAGGAGAGCAGCAAAACACAGAAAGATCTGAGATGGGTGCTTATGTGTGTGCAAACACTAAAACGTATCAACAGTGCCCTGGAAACTGGCGTTTGGAAACAGATGACCTGGGTTCTTTCTGCTAGTTTACTGCCTGTAATCTCAGCTCTGCCACTTAGAGTCTGTGACCTCCCACAAGGCACTGGCTACTGCCCCCTCCTTCCATCTCTACTTCTCAGTTTACTCCTCTGGAAATAAAGGGGTTGGACAATATAGTTTCTAAGCTTCCTTTGAGCTCTAAATATATGATCCACTGACTCTGACAAATGTTCCCTGGTACACTCAACAACCATGCCTGCTAAGGAAAGGAGAACTGGGAATCAGAGGACCTGGATTCAGCCATGTCTGAAAGAGTCACTGCCTCCTCCACTGGGTAAAATGCCGATGCTGGATTGGAGAATCTTTCAAGTTCCTCCCAGCTCTAGATCTAGAAGCCTATTTCACACTTAGATATCCTTGAGGCCACTGGCTAATGTTTAGAGTGAGAACAAAATGGGAGCAAATTCAAGTATTGCACTTTTGTTCAGCCATCAGTTCCCAAGGCTAATGGTTTGCCAGGTTAAATAAAGGGCTTTTGTCTTAACAGCTGCAGTTTGTCATGAAAGGACATTTATTGAGCTTTGGCTGCACAGGTTATGGGACTGTGAAGTAGAAGCCTACATCTGTGCCCTTGATTCACTGGGAGTGGTGAGGGTGGAAGGGAAGGGAATACACAGGAGTGACAGACATCAACCCAATAAAGTTTACAACATTAACTCATTTGAACCTCATAATAACCTCAAGTAGGTGTTACAGGTGTTGTCCCCATTTTACAGATAAGGAAGCAGAGGCTCAGAGAGGGCCTTTTGAGGCCAAACCCAATGTTCTTTCTACTGTGACATATTGCCTTCCACAGAGCTATGACCAAAGGAGGGGGAAAAGGGAGAAGAGTAGGGAGGAAGGAAGGAGGGGAAAAGGGAGGGAGTGAAAGAGACAGAGAGAAAGGGAGGATGGAGGGAGGAAGAGAGGAAGGAAGTTTGACAGAGAAAGAGAGGAAGGAAGGAAAGAAGGAAGGAAGGAAGGAAGGAAGGAAGGAAGGAAGGAAGGAAGGAAGGAAGGAAGGAAGGAAGGAAGGAAGGAAGGAAGGAAGGAAGGAAGGAAGGAAAAGAAAGAAAATTAGAGAAGGCTTCTTCATGGAAAGGCAGGTAAGATTCAGTCAGGACTTCCTGGCTCCCAAGTCAGCTCTCTGTTGAATACCCCAGGTCAGCCCACAGTTAGTTTGTCAGTGAACAGCCTGAATTCCTTGGAGTGGCCCATCCTGCCTGGGGATTCAGAGGAGGCTGGACTCTCTGTCGACTTCCCTGACTGGGACCGTGTCTATTGTGTTTCTCTCATGACAGTGAAATTCCCCTGCTTGAAATCCCCCAGACCTTCATCTGGCAAGGCTGCAAAGGGCCCTTAGCCATCATGTGCCTTTCTTCTCATTAACACAAACTCTGACCAGCTGGGTATTCCAATATAAACAGTGTCCCATGGAGATGTTCCAGGTGTCAACCTCTCCAGTCTCCTCTTTCCTACTGAAACCTCTCCCTCCCCCTTCCCCCATGTTCACAGGATAACTTAGAGCTAGAAGGGGTGTTGAGGTCATCAAATCCAACCCCCTCATTTTACAAATGAGGAAACAGAGACTGAGAGAAGTCTAGTGATGCCTAAAGTGTCAGAGGCAGGCTGTGAACCCAGGCCTTGCTGACTCCAAGTCCAACACCCTATGGACTATGAGGCAGAGTCAAAACAGTAGAGAAGGAAGGGCCTTTAGAACTCAGGTCTTCCTGATTCTAGGGCCAGCACTCTACTCACTGTGACACTAGCTGCTCTCTAGAGGTGAGAAAGGAGGGAAAGGAGAAAGAGAGAGACAGACAGACAGACATAGACAAAAAGAGGGGGAAAAGAGGGAGGGAGAGACAGAGAGAAACAGAGACAGAAAGAGAAGAGGAGAGAAGGGAGAGGAAGAAAGAGAGTGAAGGAAGAGGGGAGGGAAGGAAGGAAGGAAGAAAGAAAGGAGGGAAGAAAGGAGGATCGCAGGTGAGAAAGGAAGGAAGGAAGGAAGGAAGGAAGGAAGGAAGGGAAAGGAGGGAGAGAGAGAGAGAGACCCAGAATCAGAAAGACAAATAGGAACTCAGAGAGAACCAGAACCAGAACTAAGCCCACAGCTAACAACCCAAAACTCTTTTTGGCGTTCAGCTTGCTCTCTTGGAGATCATGAAAGGGCCTGACAAATTTTCCCAGAAGCCCATCCAGCAGGTCAGGCAGAGAACCTGGCTGTGGCATCACTGAACTGCAGGGAATCCAAGCACAGCAGCGGAGGATGGCAGCCTCGAAGCCCCTGCAGCTGGCATGAAGCAGGAAGCAGGCAGCCTCTACTAATCACAGGAAGATCTCTGCAGCCGGCGATGCCCTCAGATATGCAGGGCAGATAGCAGCCTATGCTAATCTGCCTTGTCTAAACCAGGCAGCACCATACGAGCTTTCCTTTGCCCATCCGTAGACACGAGGGCTGCATTCTCCACCTTGAAAGCAAAGCCCAAGACATGAAGCTACATTGGGAGAACAGAAAAGGCCAGGCATGAGAATGCTGAGGCCTTTTTCCTGATGCCATCCCTTTGGATGAAGTCAGAAATGTCATTCCCTTGGCACCTCCCATCCCCAGCAAGTACAACCGTGCTGTAGAGATCTCAGCACGTGGGCCAGCTAAGGTAGGTCTCCTCAAGGATGCCATGGAGGGTAAGGTGGGCCAGAGGAATTATCTTCTCCATTTGATACATAGGGAAACTGAGGACTCAGGCAGGAAGCTTGGTTTTCTTGCCTAAGGTAAAACAAGAAGGCAACATAATGGGATCTAGAGCTCAGGTCCCATGGTGAACCATCCCTGTCATTCAACATGCATTTATTAATCACCTACTATATGCAGAGCATCGCACTTGCAGGTGGGGAATGGGGGTGGGGCAGAACTACAGAAACAAAATGAAAACCAGTCTTGCCTTTTAAGGAGCTTATATTTTTAGGGGAGTAACACAACTCAGAAATGAGGCAATAAACAAAAGAGTGTCCTGGCACAGTAAAGAAAGGGGCAGCTTCCAGGCCAGGAAGATTCAGGTCTGAGTCTCCTCTTCTAATACAGACTGTATACAGACCATAAACTGTATATCAGGTTGGGATTTTCATTGGCTGAGGGAGTTTCCATCCACTGAATCACACTTCAGTAAATGGAAGGGTAGCATGTTATAATAGATCTATTGTGGGCCTTGGAGTTACAAAGACCTAGGTTCATGTCCCTTATCTGACACATCATAGCTAGGTGACCTTGGGCAAGTCCATTCCCTTCCCTGAGACTCAGTTTCCTCCAGTGTAAAATAGGACTAGATGGCCCTCTGAGGTCCCTTCTAGTGCTACATCTCTGACTTTATGCTTTCCTGAAGAAACCTAACAGCTTTAGTGAAGGGCAGGCAGTGACAGGTCTGTCCCAAACTGGGCGAGGCCAGAACTCTGGACAGATCCTGTCCAGGCTCCACACCAGGCCTGCCCTGCTCCCTCCACCACTACCACTCGCCTTGCCCACAGGAAGCTCAGATAGAGAACAAAAGCCACAAAAGTAGGAACCAGCCTCTTCTGCCTTTTATAAAGTTCTTCATACACTCTCGGGCCCCTCCCGCCCCACCCTGGCTGGAGATGAAGGCTACTGATGTGTGGTCACTAAGAATTTACCCAGCAGATAAAGGATCGAGCATGCAGATGATCTGGCTGTTTTGCATAGGGGGTCTCCCCCCTTCTGACCCATTTCATTGGTGCAGGGGACTCCAAGTGGGGAAATTCCCTTTACCACTGAAAAGAAATATGCAGATTTGCCCAAGGTCGGGGCTTCTTCAAACAGCAGGTGACCTGGGTCAAATGGTAAAAAGAAAAAACAGGCCAAGGGCCAGGTAGCATGGGAAAGTCAGGAAGCTCAGGGTGCAAATCCTAACCCAGATGCTTGTTAGCTGGGTGACCTTGGGCAAGTCCCTTAGCCTCATGACGTTCCTCACCTGTAGCATGGGGGGGGGGCGCGGGGCGGGGTGCTGAGGCAGATGGTTTATCCTGTGTTACTGTCTGTGTGACTTAGGCTAAGTCCCTTCCTCTCTTTGTGACTCAATCTTCTCATTCATAAAACAAGGGTTGGACTAGAGGGTCTCTGAGCTATCTCCTAGCTCTAAATCTATGCTGTTCTGTGACTTACTCTCTCTGTGGGATTCCAGGAAATTCATGCCCCCTTCTCTGAGCTTCTGTTTGCTGATTTTGTAAAAATCAGCAGGAAGGAAGAGAGATCACTACTTAATAAACACCCACTATGAGTGAGGAACCATGCTACTAAGTGCTAGATAAATATTCTCTCATTTGATCTTCACAACAACCCCAGGAGGTAGGCGCTATTATTATCCCCATTTTACAACTGAGACACTGAGGCAGGCAGAGGTTAAATGAACTTACCCAGGGTGACACATCTAGTAAGTGTCTGAGGTCAAATTTGAACTCAGGCCTGACACTGGGTCTGGAGTCAGGAAGATCTGAGTTCAAATTTGGCCTCAGACACTTACTAGCTGTGTCACCCTGGGCAAGTCACTGAACCCTGTTTGCCTCGGTTTCCTCATCTGTAAAATGAGCTAGAGACAGAAATGGCAAACCACTCCAGTGTCTTTGTCAAGAAAACCCCAAATGGGGTCACAAAGGGTCAGACATGGAATGAACAACAGCTTCCTGACTTGGGGCCCCACATTGCCCCTGGGCAAAGAGTTGAACTGGCCGTTCTCTAAGTTTAGTCCCACCCATCTCTAGACTCTATGGTCCTAGCACAGAGAACTGCATACAGCAGGCCAATAATAAATGTTTGTTCCGTGTCCTCTCACCAGCCCACTCTCAACCCTAATTGCATCCCCTCAGAATGAGGATCTCAGTTGGGCATGAAGAGGAACTCAGAAGGATTGGACTGATTCTCGAGAAGATACATGGGCACTGAAGGCCCCTCTGGACGAATGAGAAAGAAGCCGGACCATCTGCTCTCTCTCTATCCTTGACTCATGGGAGTGGGGGCAGGGGCCAGCACAGAGGACTAAGAATAATGACAGCTGACAATGTCATAGCCCTTTAGAGCTTACAAAGCATAAACTTCACAGGCACGATCATCTCATTCAATCCTTGCCACAACCCGGCGAGTCAAGTGCTGCAGAGGTTATAAGCCCCATTTGACAGATGAGGAAACTGAAGCCCAGCCTCCCTCCTGACTCTGGAGCCAAAAGGACCTGGGTTTGGAACTCAGCCAGTCTGCTACCGGCTGCCTATGTGACCTTGGACAGGTCAGCTTTCTTTTTGTCTCATTCTTGTAATTCTAAGCTTCCTTCAAGGCTCAGCTCAAGTCTTTCCTCCTTCAGGAAGCCTTCCCTGATCCCCTCAGTTGTTAGTACTCTCTTCCTTCCTCAAATTACATATTTCATGCTTACATTTATATGTACACATGTACATTTACATGTTTAGATGTTACAAATTACAGTCATATTGAAATGTTGGATCCTGGAGGAACAGATAAGCTCCAGGAGAGTGGGACCTCTTTTTTTTCCCTTTTGCCTTTATATCCTCATCACCTGGCATGCCCACAGAAAGCATTTAATAAGTGCCTGCTGGACTGATTCAAATCAAACCTGTAAAATCAGGGAGCTGGTAATCATATATAGGAATCAGATCATCAAAGAAGTCCCAGCCAGTCTAGACCACCCTGGAAAGAAATCCCCACTGTCACATACCTAATAAGTGGCATCCAACCTCTAGTGGAAGAGACAGAGAAACATGACAGCTGGGTGGCACATTGGATTCAGAAGCAGGAAGCATTGGGTTTGAATCCTACCTCTGAGACGTACTATCCACATGACCTTGGTCAAGTCACATCACTTCTGTTTACCTCAGTTTCCTCATCCTTAAAATGGGAAGAATATTAAACCTACCCCTCTAGGGTAGCTATGAGGATCATGAGATAACAGATGTAAGCACTTTGTCAGTCTTCAAGAGACAAAACTGTTAACTATTGTCATTAAGCCATCACCAACCAAGGCAGCTCTCAAGGTTAGGAAGCTTCTTGGCAAGTCCAGCAGAGCATCTCCAACTCTTCAAATATGTCCCTCCCCCCACATAAACAACCTTCTCCAGGCTCAACGTGCCCCATGTGCCCTCCACTAAACCAGACACTCTCCCGCTTACCAGCGTCCTTAAACCACCCTTATCTATGTCTCCAAACGGCGGAGCCCAGGACAGAAGGCAATATTCCAGATGGAGTCTGACCAGGAGAGAATCGGGTTACGCTCCCACTATGTGCCAAGCATGACTATGCTAAGAGCTCTACAAATGTTATCATTTGATTCTCACAACAACTTTAGTTAGGCAGGTGCTATTATCATCCCTATTTTATGGTTGAGGAAACTGAGGAAAACAGAGGTTAAGTGATTTGCACATGCCTGGGAAGTATCCACAGCAGAATTTGAACTCAGGGTCTTCATGACTCCAGACTTGGGGTTCTATCCACTGTGCCCCCAGCTGCCTCTAGCTCTAAGGCTTACAGACCTTCTTGAGGGAGTACCTGCATTTTTAGAGGGAGAAGTCAATTGGCCCAAAAGACTCCTGGGCTGAATGGAACCACAGGCAGTGTTGAATAAGTAGGATGGCGGGAGACTGGCCTGAAATCTACTCTCTTAAGGTGCTCCTGCCTTTCACACCTTCCTCCCATCTTTGGCTTAACGGGAATGAGAAACCACCTCCCCACCCCCAGGCTCAGTGGTTCCACTGGTAACAGCAGGGACTCTACCAGGTAATTGGGGAGAGGGGAAGGTATGCTGATGCCAGAGTTGTCCATCAGGTTGGGGGGACTGCTCCCCTAACTCAATGACTATCTGGTTTATCCTCATGGACATTTTTCCTCACCTTACAGCCCCTCAGACCAAATAAGTAGAATCCGGGGCCACGAATCAATACATAAGGATCCCTTCCAGGTCACACACTGACTTAGTTTCCAAATGTAGCATCATCTATATTTTATTGTATTTTTATTCATTTTGTTCGATATTTCCCCATCACACTTCCATCTGGCTAAGGGGGCACTCCAGAGTTTGGCCAATCAGCTGCCTGAGGCATGTGTTTGACCCCTCTGCCTCAGGTAAGCCCTTCTTCATCTGTGGCTCAATGCTTTCTGCCCACTTGGCCACCTAAGAGTGGGAGAGATGTCCACCCCCAAGATACTGCAGCTTGGGGTGCCCAGGCTGGAGTCTCAGAACAGTTGCAGGCCTCTCTCCTCTGGTGTAAGGACAGCCAGGTGAAGAGTAGTTCCACCCAACCCCAACCCCAACCCCAACCTCCCAGGCCCATGTCTCATTATCTCGAGGGTATCTGCCCACCTTGCCTCCTTCAAGGCAGGACAGGAAAGGGTAAAGAAACAGAAAGACGGCCAACTTCTTAGCTCATTTTGCTTTTTATGCCTTGGATGGATCTGGTGATGGAAGAAGAAGATCCCTCTGGAGCTGGTGCTAAAATGCCAGAAATGATGGTTTTGGCCATAGTGTCCCAGATACAGAGATAGAAAGGGCCTTAAAATCACCTAGCCCAGGGATTCTTAACTTTTGCGAGGCCCCTTAGGTAGGCTGGGGAAGCCTAGGGAGGGACCCTGCTCAGAATTATGCCCTTAAATGCACAAAATTACAAAGGGAATCTATCAAACTATGCAGAGAGGAATTTGGAAATAAGTGACATGTGGTAAGCACTTTAAAAATGACAGTTTTAGGATGGAAGCTCCTTAAAGGCTTCTCGTCTTTCTTTACCCCCTAGCCCTTAGCACAAGCGCCAGGCACACAGTAGGAGTTTCAGAAATGTTTACTGACCAAGTACTTTCCATCCATTATCTCCTTAGAGCTATCCAATGACCTGGTGAGGACAGTAAAGTGTGCATTACTACTCCTAATTTACAGATGAGAAAAGAGCCTCACAAGTTAAGTGACTTGCCCAGGGCCATGCAGCTAAGTATTAGAGGTGGGTAATGATGATAATATTAGTATTATTACATAATTATTATAACCATTGTTAAATTTATTATTAAATAATTTGAAATTATTGAAAATAAATATAATTGTAATGTTATATAAAATAATAAAATTATATGATATAATATATAATTACATAATATAATAAAATAACATTTATGTAACGTTTACAATGTGCCAAGTACTTTACAAATATTATCTCATTTGATCCACATAACACCCTTGGGAAGCAGATTTTATTAGCATCTATGTTTTACAGATGAGGAAACTGAGATAAACAGAAATGACTTGCCCAGGGTCACACAGCTAGTAAGTATACACCCCCTTTTCCTTTGGATACTCCTCCATGTTCCCCCAACCCAGGAGGGAAAGGAGTATGGGACTAAGAGCCAGGAGCCCTTAGTTTGATCCCAGCTCTGCCAGTAACTATCCCGGCAACCTTGGGCAAATGATTTCATTTCTCTCTAAAGTCTAGTTTTCTAGACAACCTCTAAAAGGAGGTTGGACTAGGCAGCCTCAAAGGTCCCTTTCAGCTCCAGCATCCTGAGTTATGGACCAGGGTGTCTGAGCCAGAGAGAAGTGGGCATGTGGGCTCCAGACCCAGGTCTTTCTAACCACTAGGCTGCCCCACTGTCCAAACTCCTGACTTTCTGACTCCGAGACAACGGCCCTCTCCATTTCAAAAAGGGGCCCTCTACTCAATCCCCAAATAGATGAAGTGACTTCCTCCTTGGTATTAAGGGGCAGAGGCAGGACTGGAACCCAGGTCCTCTGTCTCCAAATTCAGTGCTCATCCCACTGAATAGGCTAAACTGATTAAAAGCAAGCAACCCTTGCTAAAGGGCAGTCCACCTTTCCGAAGTTCTTTCACTTGTACCTTGGGATAAAAGCCAGGCGAAGGGGTTCATCTACCTCTCCCTGTCCTACCAAGAGCCAGAGCAGGAGCTTGGCATGACTGGGCCCTAACCTTGGGCTGTTTTCCCTGGGCAGTCACACTGGGGAGGCCAGAAGGACGGCTTCAGTTCCTGAGAACTGGGATATAGGATCCCAGATCTGGAGGGGGAAAGAACTTCAGAGTTCATCTAGCTCTACCCCTCCCTACAGAAGGGGAAATTGAGGCTCACAAAGGTTGTGACTTAAATGCCGGAGGAACATGTGAAGTCGCTGACTGCTCTTTCCATGAAGCAGGAGCTCCATATTCTCCAGGCTGAGAGAAGGGGCCCTAGAAGGTGAAGCAGAAGGCCCCAGAGAGGCCCCAGAGGGAATATTCCCTCTGGAAGTCAATGCTACCACAGGAGCCTTTGGGCCACAGACTGGCAGGAAGCCCCCCCAGATACTCCCTCCTGCTGGCCCAGGCAATGACCTTAGGGAGAGGGAGGAGAGATGTGAGGACAAGAATAGTTGCCTATTCCGGGAGGCAGAGGAGAGGCCTGAGAAGTTAACTGCGTCACCCTGGAGAGGGGGGTTTCTATGGAGATCAGCAAGGAAATTAAGGGATCAGCCCATCTCTGGGAAGCTAAGCAGCCCTATCAAGAACCCCCCAAAACATCCCAGCTCTCCCATCACTCTCTTCCTGATCCAATGTCTGCATGGGGCCCCCCTTCTCTTTTGCACACCCCAGACGCTCCTCCTTCTCTTTCCCCAAGCCAGGTGGTGGAGGGAAAGGAGAGTGGGGCTGGGAGCCAGGAGCCAGGAGCCCTGGGTCTAATCCCAGTTCTGCCAGGAACTCTCTGGGTAGCCCCAGGCAAATTATTTCACTTCTTTCTGAAGTCTAGGAGACTGCTCTAGGAGACCTCCAAAGTCCCTTTCAGCTTCTGTACCCTGACATTACTGACCCTCGGTGTCCGACAAAGAAAGAAGTGGGCGTGTGGGTTCCGGACTCAGAACAGGAAAGAAATCAGGCTCATCCAGAAAGAAGCCAAGCTGGGAATAAGAATTCATTTTAGTCTGTACCCAGCACAGTCCCTTTAGACACAGTTGGTGCTTAACTAATGTTTATGAAATCAAATGGACAGGGCAGGATGCGTTCAGCACACACTATCCCCTTCTAAAGTAACAGCAGAAAGGTTCCATGACCTCAGCCCAAACACAAGGCAACTGAGGAAGCCCTCGGGGCAGTGATGCTTGCAAAGAAGTTGGAACATCAGGAACAGCTGGGTGCAGGGAGGGCTCTCCCTGCCTCCCCACCTTTGTTGACAGGGGAAGAAAAAGATGAGTCACAGGCTTCAGAACTCGACCAGACCTCCACAACAGATCGCCTAATTCAGCCCTTCCCAAACTTTTTGCTCCCTTGACACCAGGGATTACATTCATAGCCCACAGCCCACAAAACTCTCTCTTAACCAAATTAAAGTCTAACTGGGACATATTAAACAAAAATACACCATTGTTGTTTGTTGTTCAGTTATTTAAGTCAACACCGTTTGGGGTTTTCTTGGTAAAGATACTGGAGTAGTTTGCCGTTTCCTTCTCCAGCTCCTTTAACAGATGAGGAAACTGAGGCTATCAGGGTGAAGTGACTTGCCCAGGATTACACAATTAGTAAGTGTTTAAGGCCAGATTTGAACTCACATCATCCTGATTCCAGACCTGGAGTTCTGTCCCCTGCAACACCTAGCCACCCAAAACCAATATATACAAAATCACAATTTAGATCTAAAAGGAAGCTCAGAAGCTATGTCGTCCCATTTTACAATTGAGGAAACTGAAACAGAGAGAAAGCAAGAGACCTGCCCAGGTCACGGGTAACCTCAGTTCAAGGTGCCCTGACTTCAAAGCCAATACTCTTTCCTCAAAGCTAGGGGGAGCAGCAGAGAGATGGCCCAGCCACAGATTATGCCTGGCACCAAGATACCTGTACAGGTAGGGGGCGAAACAGAGGGATGTCAAGGCAGACCCTGAGGCCAATGGCTAAAAGACTGGTCACTCCTGAAGTCTCCCAGGGTTGTTGTGAGGTAATGAGATCACACCAGATATTGTAAAGCATTTAGCACAGTGCCCTGCACATTCTAAGTGCTATGTAAATGTGAGCCAGGATAACTATTCAATTCAGCTGCTTGTGGAAAACTTACCAGACAGAGTTATGAAGAAAAAACACATTTCCAGGGCGGACTCATCACTCAATGACGTGAATGGAAGGTGGACAATCTGCCCAAAGGCCACACCCACTCTCCTTTCTCACTGACCCAGGGAGAGGCTACTGGCTTATCGTTATGGTGCCAGGCAAGATGGCGCCCCGTGTGTAGCTCATGCCCAGGGACTGTGCCCTACCCGAGCAGCCCAACTGACTCAAAGCATATGAAAATCCCCAGTTTAAAAAGATGCCCTCCTTCTGAGCAGGCTGGCTGTGGGACCCTGAGCGAGCCAGTTGGCTTCTTGGTTAATTCTCTAAGATTATAAAATCACAAAGTGGGTGCTGATCTCCATTAAGAGAGGAGTGAAATTACAGCTTCAATTCTGTCTCCTTGAACACTGTTCCCCCCAACCCCCAAAAAACAAACAAACAAAATAAAACTCAGCACCTAGAACACAGTATGGCACATGGAAAGAGAACCAATGCTGGCATGAGCATGAGTCCAGATGCCATGTCTAATGCTTGGGCACCATAAACAAGGCATAATCTCTCTGGGCCTCAGTCCCCTCCTTTGGAAAATGAAGAGGCACCAGATGGCCTCTGAGGTCCCTTTTGGCCCTTATGGTTTTATAAGCCCACGGATATTTGTTGAAGTGCATTGAATCAGGACTCCTGCCTAGGAATCTAGGCAAGCGATACAGATCCTGGATAGAAAACTCAGCTATGGGAGGCAATGGCTAATGCCACACTCCTTGCCAAGGACGGAAACTGGATTGAGAGTGTGGACGTGCTTGAGCCTAAAGATGAAGGCCGGCCAGTGGGCCTGGACGATGGTGGCAAGAGGGGACATAGAGGTTAGATAAATTCCTGCAGAACCAAGCCATGCGGCCTAGAACCACCCCAAGGAAGGCAGGACCATTAGCACTTGGGCAAAGCCAGGAGCCAGGCTTAAATCAGCCTTATAAAGTGACAGGTTCACACCTGCCTGAGTACCTCTCTCAAGCAAGCAGCTTAACCTGGGTGGTGAGACAGTAACATGGTCTGGTGCTTCACTCCATAGGGTGAGTATGTCATACAGAGATGGGAATAGGAAGGACCCACCCAGAGGACAGTCGGTAACAGTGAGATAGGGGAAGAAAGGTTGGGGGGGGGAGGAGCAGACAACAGAGGCCACTAGAAAGCAAGAGCCTGGCACCATGCCCTGAGTGGATTTGCTCCATCGCACCCCAGAGACTAGAATATCAGAGAGCTGCTCTCCCCCGAGGCCTTCGTTCCATATGCTGAAGCTGTGGTAATCTCCCCACTGAGGCTACCCAGGGAAAGAGAGCCCTCCACCCCCTACCCCAATCAGGACACCCAGAAGCCCAGATCTCCACACCAAGCCTATAGATAACTTCCTTTCTGCTGAAAACCCACAACCTCCTTCCTACCCACACTTCTCCTGGGAAACCCCACAGCTCACAGCCACTAGGCTATTCTTGACCAGAGTCCAATTTCAGAAAGAGGAGTAGCCAGCTGCAGGAAGGTCTAAAAGGGGATTAAACTCTCCTGGGGCTGGCTCGGCAGGCCCTGCGACCTTGGCTCTGCCAGGCTTTCAGACCCTGTCCCCTGGACCTAACACCAAGCTGTTTTAAAGTCCTAGAGGGAGGAGGGAAGGAGAAAAAAAAAGACAAAGAAGAAAAGTAAGCAGCTTTCTTCCAGCAGGCCTTCATGAGCCAGGCGTATCTAGTGGCTTAATATAAAATTAGCTGGTCAAGCCCCTGCGGGGGCTGGGGAGATGAGGGAGGAATGGAATTCTGCCAGGACTCAGCTCAGCTCAAGCCTCACTTGCCCATGGCCCCTCTGAGGCCATGTTCCACACTGGCCAGTGGCAACCAACCTCCTCCCCTGCCCCCACATTCCCTATCTCCCCAAAGCCAGCTGCTTAAGGAACAAACCTGCCAGGACCTGATGACTCACTGATATAGGTTGCTACTTCAGAAACAACAGTGACTCAGCCAGGGGTCAGAAACCACAAGCCTCCCTGGTTAGAAAAGTCCCAGACACTGGGCACCAGCAGGTTTTCTTTCTTCTGAAGTCATCTCTGCTTATACAATGCCTCAAGGAGGCACACTCAGCACCCTGGGGGCATACCCTAAGAAAGACCAGCCCCACAGCAAACAGCACTCTAGGACAGAGAGCAGGAAGGGGTCTTGGGGTCATAAGCCCAGCCCCCTCATGATACAAAGGAAGCAACTAAGACTCATAGGAGGAAAGTGACTTGTCCAAGGTCACATGAGTAAAGTAAGAAGCCAGTCTAGAATTCAAAACCAGTCATTTGACTCCCAACCCAACAATATGACTCCTGGAGAGAGGGAGAGAAAGAGACAGAGACAGAGATAGAGAGAGGAGATGGAGGGAGAGAGAAAGAGAGAGAGGGAAAAGGAGAGATATAGACAGGCAGAGATATAGATGGAGGGAGGGAGAGAGATTAGGCAGGGCTAGGGAGGGAAAGAGAGACAGACAATCAGAGGCACAGAGAAGACACATGCAGATATAGACAGACACACACACACGCATGGGCAGAGGGGAGGGAATGCTTTGCTTGCAAAGCATTTTACATCATTTTTTCCTTTGTGCCTCACAATAATCCTAAGAAGAAGGTGCCATTATTCTCCCCATTTTACAATGAAGAAATCAATGCACAGAGGATCATAGGTCACCATAGGTCGCAGTTGGCATCAGAGGTGGGACTTGAACCTAGGACCCCCTTCTCTAGAGTCTAAGCTCTTTCCGCTGTACCCAGCTGGCTCCCTGAGACTCACTGACTAAGGTGAAAATGTATTTTACCCAGGGTCCCTTCTAAGATTCCTTCATTGTCCCTTGGTCTCCCAACTTCTTCCTCCTCTAACGTAATCATTTATTCAGTCAAGAGATGCACCAAGAAATGCACAGTGCTGTCCTAGGTGCTGATAGACATAAAAAACATAGGTAATACTAATCACTGACCTCAACGAGCTTACAATCTAAAAATGTTCTTTTTCAGACGTAAGATTAAGAATCTATTTTCCCATTCTCTTGTCTTCCTAGATGTACCTCTCTGACACAATTAATTTAGGAGAATCTATGAGTGGCCTCCCAGACAGAAAACTGGACACAGAATGGAAAGTCTTGAGTTTGGACCTGGGCCTCACCCCAGACATGCTACATCATCTTTAGTCAAATCATTTGACTGTCACTTGCTGGTCAGTATCAACCTCTACAAAACAGGGAAAAATAAAGGCACCACCCCATACAGATGCATTTCTCCACCCTCAAGTCCTTCTATCTGCAATGTCCTATCCAACTTTCTGTTTCTTCTTTATCAATTTAAAAGAAACAAGAAAATTACCTCACCATCATTACTAAGTTTTAGCTGTTAATGTGGCAGCTTCAACATTGGCCAGAACCACCCTTCCTGACCTATCTTCTTTAATGAAGCTAAAGACTTCTGGCAAAGGGAAAGAAAAAAAAAAGTCAACTGGTTCCCAGGGAGAGGGGCACACTCTCTGCTCTTCTCACTTCTTATTGTCACAACTGACCCAAAGATCTAGGACCACTGCAAGTCCAAGCTACAACCTCAACAGATCTCAGCTTTCTCAAGTTACCTTTGATCTGGTTGGGTTCAAAGAATCCAGACTTGGAAGAGCCAAACATCCAGGAGAGGGGAGCTCAAACTAAAAATGCTGAAAGAGGAAAGTATTGGAAGGCAGAAAGGAGATAGACGATGACATGACCCTAGACTGAGCTGGAAGGACTTCAGAATCATCAAGCTCTGTCCCCTGGTTTTACAGATGAGGCCCATGGAGGTCAAGTGACATGAACAAAGGGCAGGATTTGAACTCGAGTTCTCCAACTCCAGTGACAACACCCTTTAGAAAACTATCCTGACTCAACTTCACAGAGATCCTGAAGAAAAGTCCTTTTTCAGCCCTGTACTTAAAAGCAAGGACTGTGGCTTAGAAAAGTATGTTCTTAGAACACAGGGAGAAGCTGCTGACAAGCTGCAGGTTTCCAAAAAGATTTAAACATTAGAGAAAATGGGAGGTGAGAAACAACAAATCAAAACTTTTCTACACGTCCACTGGAGCCTCCCCCTCTCTTCCCTGTGGTCAGTAACCCCAGAGGGAGGAACGACGTACCTGGGAGCCCCCGAGTTCCACAGAACCCAAGTCCCGGACTTCTCTCAGCTCTGCTGGTGAAGGGGGTCCTGGAGCTCCAGGAGATTTTGTGGGCACCCAGCCCCACAGGCAGTGCATGGCAGGTTTGATAACATTGACTCCTAGGGGCTCAGGGCTGGGGAGGTGCTGGGCACCAGGGTGATCTCCAGCAACGAGGGGAGGGGAAGGGAGGTTGCTGGGTTTTTTCCTGACTCTACAAGGGACAAAAATAGGCCTGTGCCATTGGGGCTGGAAAAGTCAGCAAAACTTGGAGAGGGGCAGCAGGTGCTGTGTTTCAGAGGCTGGGCAGGCTGACATGCACGCCCATGCTCTGCCGTAGCAGGGATTTATTTTTGGTGCCGTTGGGGACTCCCGGCCCAAGCCTCTAACTAGCAAACTAAGACTGCCTGGTTTTAGGGGCTGCATTGCTCTGTCACTTTCCTAACTCCTCGAGAATGAGAACTGAGTCATTTTTTTAAATGTACCCTCCTCCCTGCCCCTCCGCAACTCATCACCCAATTCATTCAGCCCCTACCCCCAAGATGGGAACTTTAGCCCTCCCCCATATTCCCTCTCCACCCTTCTCTCAAAGAGCCAATGGGCTGGGAGGCTGGCGAGGTCTACGACTCTGAAAACTGCCTGCCTGTCTTGTTTTAATGACCCACAGACACACACTCTCTCATCTGTAAGCCTCCGTCTCTACCTGACTTGTCATACTAAGATTCCTCCTATTTCCCAACTCTACCTAAAGGCCCTCCCCAGTTTGTAGATGGAAAATCTGACACACAGAGAAAAGCACTGGGTTTAATTATGGAAGTATATTAAAAATCCCCTTTTTAGTTTCTCTAGAAATATGAAGAAATAACATTTCTTCTCTAAAGCCCTTTCCAGACTCCTGGGTTGTTGTTTGTTTGTCCTTTGTTCTCAGAGAGGACCATGACATCAGGAAGGTGATGCCATGACTTGCAAGTGAATTGGATTTAAGTGAGGAAGGGCTGTGCAAAGTCACCAGCCTCACTCTCTCCTCTGGAACCATCTGGGTCCAGTGGCCAAATATAGATCACTATGATTGGAGATGGCCTTGGATGCAATGGGAGAGACTCCTGGGAGAAGCCCCTTGAAAAGGTGGGTGGGACAAGTCAGAAAAAAGGAAAAGGGCTTTTCAATAGGTGAAACTGAAGGCAATATTAAAAGCAATAACCAGAAACTTAAAGGGCGCAGTGAGAAAAGCGCTGGCCCCAGAGTCGGGAGGACCCGAGTTCGGTTCTAGCCTCAGACACTTAACACCCACACAAAAATACTAGCTATGTAACCTTGGGCAAGTTACTTAACCCCAATTGCCCTCCAAAAGGAAAAAAAAGTCTCTCTTGTCTGAAGGAGAACACTGCCTTTCCCACCCTGTATACAAAGACTAGGACAATAGAATTACTTGTATGTTGCGTTGCCAGGCCCCCTACTCATAGCCAGGCTATAGATCCATCCAAAGGAGACAGCTAGGTGGTTCAGTGGATAGAGCACTGGGTCTGGCATCTGGAAGATCTGAGTTCAAATCTCACCTCACTTACCAAATGTATGACTCTGGGCAAGTCACTTAACCTTTGTGTCCCTTAATCCGCTGGAGAAGAAAATGGCAAACTAGGAAATGGCCTGACTCCAGGCCCAGCACTCCATCCACTGAACCACCTAGCTGCCCCTAATATGTGTCTATATGTATCTCTATCCAGCTATGTCTATATCAATATATCCATTTGGCTCTATAGATCTATAAATATATGCTTCTCACCTACTGAAAAGCTTTTTCCCCTTTTGTTTGATCTGCCTCACCCATCTTTCCAAGGGATTTCTCCCAGGACTCTGGAATGGGTTTCAGAAAACATACATTATTTCTTCATAGAAGCTAAAAGAGAGATTTTTTTTTAAAGCAATCGGGGTTAAGTAACTTGCTCAAGGTTACATGGCCAGTTATTTCTGGGTGTGGTGCTAAGTATCTGAGCCCGGATTTGATCCAGGTCATCCCGACACTGGAGCCGGTGCTCTTACTCGCTGAGCCACCTGGCCTCCCCTTAAAAGAGATTTTTAATATGCTTCCAAAATTAAACCCTGTATTGTGTGTATAAATCTATCTATGTATAGATATAGAACATACATACACTAGTATGTATATATGTATGTACGTATGTGTCTGTGTCTGTATATGTATCTGTATGTATATATACATATGAATTTCACTAAACCAAAGGTTGGTAAAAATAAAGATAAACAGATACATGTATGTGTATATATCTCTCTTTATTTTTACTAACATCTCATTATTTTCACCAACTTTTTCAACTTGGAGCCAAGATGGCAGAGTAAAAGCAGAAACTTTCTTGAGCTCCTGCTCCAACCACTTCCAATACCTGTGGTTTGGAACCACAAAGTGACAGAGAGAAACAAATCTCCTGCTGAAGGCAGCCAGGGAGGTCGATAGGAAGGGTCTAACCCACAGAGCTGGGAGCTGAGCACAGTCCCATGTGAGCTACACAGGCCCAGACCTGCAGTACAGACTGGCCAGTGCAGACTTCAGGAGAGTGAATCACCAGTAGCTGTGGCAGTTTCCAGACTTTTCAGCCCATAAACACCAAAGAGAAGTAAAAGGTCAGTGAGGAACCTGTTGATCCAGGGTGAGAGAAGAGCACCGTCCGGCCCCCACCCCTAGAGTAAGAGGTGCACCCTGGCACAGCAGCTGCCTCCAGAGCTCCTGGCCTGCAGATCACTGGGGGACCAAATGACCATTCAGAGGGTAATCGCTCTTGCTTTGTTTGACCTGCCTGGATCTGGGTCACAGTCTTGGATGGCGGTCCTGGGGTGAGGAACGCTAGTGTGCCAGAGGGTGTGGTGGATGTAAAGAGGGTGCCCTCCTCATAGCTCTGAAAACAGTTCTAACAACACCTGCACAAACACCAGCAATTTGGGACACAGCTCTCTCCACTCTGGACGGAGAGTTCTACATTGGCAAAGAGCTCAAAAGTCAAGTAATTGTCTGGCAAAAAGAACAAGCAGAGGAAGCGCAATCAGAACATAGAATCTCTTTTGGGGGACAAAGAGGATCAAAACATAGAATAAGAAGAAGACAACAAAGTCAGAACTCCTGCATCAAAAGCTTCCAAGAAAAATATGAACTGGTCACAGGCCATGGAAGAGCTCAAGAAGGATTTTGAAAACCAAGTAAGAGAAGTGGAGGAAAAATTGGGAAGAGAAATGAGAATGAAGCGAGAAAAGAATGAAAAATGAGTCAACAACCTGACTGAAGAAAATAATACCTTAAAAATAGATTAACTCAAATGGCAAAAAAGCCAATGAGGAGAAGAATGTCTTAAAAAGACAAATTTGTCAGATGGAAAAGGAATTTCAAAAGCTCACTGAAGAAAATCATTTCTTTATAATTAGACTGGAGCAAATGGAAGCTGATGACTTTATGAGAAATCAAGATACTATAAAACAGATCCAAATGAATGAAAAAATAGAAGGCAATGTGAAATATCTCATTGGAAAAACCACTGACCTGGAAAATAGATCCAAGAGAGAGAATTTAAAAATTATTGAACTACCTGAAAGCCATGATAGAAAAAAGGGCCTAGAAATCATCCTTCAAGAAATTCTCAAGGATATTTTAGAACCATAGGGCAAAATAGAAATTGAAAGAATTCACTGATAACCTCTTGGAAAAGATCCCAAAAAGAAAACTCCTAGGAATATTATAGACAAATTCCAGAGTTCTCAGGTCAAGAAGAAAACATTACAAGCAGTCAGGAAGAAACAAGTTGAGTATTGTGGAAACACAATCAGGATAACAAAAGATCTAGCAGCTTCTACATTAAGGGATCAAAGGGCTTGGAATATGATATTCTAGAGGTCAAAGGATCTAGGATTAAAACCAAGAATCACCTACCCAGAAAAACTGAGTGTAATGATTCAGGGGAAAATATGGTCATTCAATAAAATAGAGGATTTTTAGTCATTCTTGGTGAAAAAAACAGAGCTGAACAGAAAATGTGACTTTCAAATACAAGAAGAGAAGCATGAGAAGGTCAACAGGAAAAAGAAATCATAAGGAACTTATTAAAGTTGAACTATTTACATTCCTACATGAAAAAAATGATAATTGGAACTCATGAGACTTTTCTCAATATGGGGATAGTTGAAGGGAATATATATGTATATATACATATATGTATGTATACATATATGCATGTATACATATATGTAT
>NW_027185798.1:23261422-23286408 GCF_028583685.1 Petaurus breviceps papuanus
TATACATATATGTATGTATACATATATGCATGTATACATATATGTATGTATAGGAGGGTGTAGGTGTGTATAAATATATGTGAGTATCTGTATATGTGTGTACATGTATACAGAGGGTACAGGACGAGTTGAATATGAAGGGATGATATCGAAAAAAATAAAATTAAGAGGTGAGAGGGGAATATATTGGGAGAAGGAGAAAGGGCGAGAAAGATTAGGGTAAATTATCTCATATAAAAGAGGTAAGAGAAAACTGTTACAATTTAGGGCAAGAACAGAAAGGTGGAAGGGAATGGGTCAACCTTACTCTCATTGAATTTGGCGTAAGGAGGGAATAACATACACTCTCAAATGGGTATCTTACCCTACAGAAAAGTAGGGGGTAAGGGGATAAGACAGGGGATGATAGAAGGGAGAACAGATTGGGGGAAAGAGTAGTTAGAAGCAAACACTTTTGAAAAGGGACAGGGTCAAAGGAGAAAATAGAATAAGTGAGGGGGTGAGAAAGGATGGAGGGAAATACAGTTAGTTCTTCCCAATATAACTACTATAGAAATATTTTGCGTAACTACACATGTACAACCTATACTGAATTGCTTATATTCCCAGTGCGGGGCGGGGGGGGGAGGGAGTGGGGGGAGCACGCCCCGCGGGGGTGAGGAGGAAAGAAGGGAAAGAATCTGGAAATCAAAAGTTTTAAAAACAAATGTTTAAACAAAATTGGGTTTTCTTACATGCAACTGGGAAATAAGATATACAGGCATTGGGGTATAGAAATTCATTTTGTTGGGGGGGAAGGGGGAGGAGAGAACAGATGGGGGAAGGGGTATTCAGTAGGCTCACTATCTTGGGGTGGGGTGGGGGAAAGATGTGGAGAAAATTTGTAACTCAAAATCTTGTGGAAATGAATGTTGAAAACTATGAATAAATAAATAAATAAATAAATGAATGAATGAATAAATGAATGTATGAATGAATATAAATAAATAAATGGAATTTAAAAAAAATTTTTTTTAAACCCTGGCCTAGATGATCTAAAGGTTTCCCCTAAGAGGAACTGAGTTTGAATCTCACTCCACTTAATATTTCTTTCAGTTTCCACCCTTCCAAGAGGAGACCTAACCGACCCCCTCCACTAGGCTTTTAGATTCCCTTAGGCTTTATGGAATTCATTTCAATGTGGAATAAGGCAGTTTAGTCCCATGGGAAGCACTTTGGATTAGAAGTTTTAAAAAGACCTCAGCTATAGCCCTAGTGCCACACATGATATGTGATCAGACTCTGGGACATATCTAGGCCTCCGTTTTTCCATCTGTATAATGGAAGTCACTCGTAAAGATAAACCCAGGCACAAAATGCAAGGTGTGCTCAGATTCTCAGAGGAGATTCAATACATAGGGACAAGTAGAAAGAAAAGAGATGACCAAGATTTTAAATCTATCCCCACTTGAGATTCAACTTTGAAAGACCATGACAACTAAGTAGGATTTCGGAAAGCAGAAGGACTGTGCCAGCGTATAGATACCCAGCTCTCATTGGTTAGCAGAGGAATGTCTTTCAAGAGGCCGTGGGGAGGAGGAAGGGAGGGAAGGAATGTGAACCTAGAGTCCCAGAAACTCTCAGGCCACCCCCGAGGAGAGGGAAGGGGAGCTCTCTCATTACATCTGCTGAAGCATTTTTACAGCTGGGCAGACAATGTCAATCTCCTCCTCCTAGAAACCTGAGCCTGATGGGGAGTAGAACAACTGCCCCCCTTCTTCACCCTCCAACCCTCTTCCCATCCCTGCTTGCAGGACTACCTGCCCTGAGCTCACCTATCACCACAGAGAAGGTAAAGCTCACTTTCCCCAGACCACATGGGGTGGTTTATCATCTAAGAAGATAACTCGTTCTCCATCTCCCTTGGCAAGAGTGGCCACAGCTGCTGGAATAATCTTCCTCTGACACTGTTTTCGTTAGACTTGGCAGGCAGGAAATATTGAAAGCCAAGGACAGAAGGGATCAAAGCTCTTCAGAGTTCTGAAGGCAGAAAGCATCAGCCCAGATGCCCCCATCAAGTCCCAGAATCCTAGAACAGACATACTCCCTCCTCCCAACCCTTTTTTCCAAGTTAATACCTTGATGTTTTTTCTTTTTATTGATATCTTTTGCTTTTCCATCACCTAGACTTCTCCCTTCCAGAGAACCAAACCTTATGAAAAAGTTAAAAAAAAAGAAAAAAGTGGGAGAAGAAAAAAATATATATTAAAAGAGATCAACATATCCAAAAATATCTGCTGTTACATACAATATATCACACACAACCCCCTGCAAAAGAATAAGGGACGCAGGTAAAGTGGAGTGGGGCATTTTGAGAGCTCCCCTTATTTCTGCTTTGGGGACAAGCTGTTCCTGATGATTTTGTAATCTTCTGTTCAATTGTGCTGGGTGTGATTGCCCTTTCCAGGGACACAATGCATAGTATTTTCCTGGATCTGGTTACTTCACTTTGCATCAGTTCCTGTGAGTCTTTCTACACTTTTCTGGAATCATCAAATTCATCATTTCTTATGGCACAGTCATATTCATGGCATCCAGACACCAAAATGTGTCCGACCCTTTCCCAGTCAATGAGGTCCAGTTCTTCAATACCATGAAAAGTGCTTCTAACAATATTTTGATGTAAGTGTGATATTTCTGTCAATGATCTCCTTCCCCAGACACTTTTTTTTTTTAAGCGATTGGGGTTAAGTAACTTGCTCAAGGTTACACGGCCAGTTATTTCTGGGTGTGGTGCTGAGTATCTGAGCCCAGATTTGATCCAGGTCATCCCGACACTGGAGCCGGTGCTCTTACTCACTGAGCCACCTGGCCTCCCTCAAGCAATTGGGGTTAAGTAACTTGCTCAAGGTTTCAAGGCCAGGTGTTTCTGGGTGGGTGCTAAGTGTCTGAGCCTGGGATTCGATCCCCAGGTCATCCCGACACTGGAGCCGGTGCTCTTACTCGCTGTGCTACCTGGCTGCCCCTCCCAGACACTTTCAAAGGACCAACAGAGTACTTTAGGAAATGGACACTTTGTGATCTTTTGAAATTCACTGCCCACCCCACCGCCTCTAGTGGTAACGGTGGAAACCTGAAAAAGAAAGATTAGGATTATAAATTCATACATGATATGTCTGCAACAGATGTTAATGAAAGTGAGAAAGGCATTCTTAAGTTTTTGAATTTGGTACCATGAAGACTCTGGTAAGCCCTAGTGTCATACAAGATGTCTCCTGAACCAGTGCCAGAGACAGAATACTAGCCTGTATTTCTAGTGTGGTTCCTCCCCCACTCAGAACCATAGAATGGCTCCCTACTGCCTATTTCAAATCCCACATCGTCCTAGAGACACCTTCATATCTCACTTAATGAGATGCCAGGCTTTTCTAGCTAACCAGAACCTGTCCCATTCCTCCTATGAAGGATCCTCCCAAAAGGAGGAATGAACAGAGAGTGCGAAGAATTATGATGACCTGAATCAATTTACAGATTTGATGCTATACCAGTCACACTACTAAGGAAATATGAATCAAGTAAGGATAACAACAAAATTCATTTGCAAGGCCTAAAATCTAAGGGGAAGTTTTAAGGAAGTAGGAATGAAAGGTCAGACCTCAAGTGATAATCAGAATATCAAAATGATTTGGTACTGACTGAAAAAAACAGAAAAGTAGATCAGCAGAAAGACAAGGAAAAAAGAATTTAACACAATAATCCTGACTGGGGTATGAAGCAGGCAGGAGGAAGTACCATTTCTAATCCAAACTAGTCTCGTTAACTAGATGTTAAGTACAGCTGTTTGTAACTTCAATAAAGGAGTGTTGGGGCTCTTTTTGTGATGACAAAGAATGGAAAATTGAAGAGATGTCCATCAATTGGGGAATGGCTGTACAAGTTGTAGTATATGATTGTGATGGAATATTATGGATGGAATACTATAAGAAACGAAAAGCAGGATGATTTCAGAAAAACCTGAAAAGACTTATATGAACTGATGCAAAGTGAACAGAACCAGGAGAACATTGTACATGGTAACAAGAAATATTGTATGATGATCAACTGTGAATGACTTAGCTTTTCTCAGCAATACAATTATCCAAGACAATTCCAAAGGATTCCTGATGAAAAATGCTATCCACCTCCAAAGACAGAACTGATGGAGTCTGAATGCAAATTGAAGCAACTATTTTTCACTTTTTTATGGTAGGGGTTTTTTTCTGGTCTGTGTTTTCTTTCACAACATGACTAATATGAAAATATTTTGCACAACTGCACATGTATAATCTATAACAAATTCTTTACTGCCTCAGGAAAGGAGGAGGGGAGGGAGAGAATTTGGAACTCAAAATTAAAAAAAAAAACAAATGTTAAAAATTGTTTTTACATATAATTAAGGAAAAGATAAAATAATTTTAATTTTAAAAAGGAGTGTAGTAAATAGATAAATTTTGATGCCCACAGGCAAAGTTCTAATCAATTCAACCTAGTTATGACTAAGCCCAACAATCAGTTACACACACACACACACACACACTTTTATTTTTCATGTAAGTAGGAATCCCTCTCCCTTGTATCTAAGTTAGATTCACTAAAACCTTAAGAAGCAACCAAGCAAGAACAGTCTTATGTAGAACAATGCCCTCCTTCCTACCCCACATAAACAACCCCCTAATAAACAATCAATTGCATCAAGGGTACTTCTGTTCCCAATTCCACTCCGGACTCTTGTGGTATAATCTTGATCACGAAGTTTTTCTAGTGTACTGCCTTAAAAGCAGGTTAGCCTAGTGGCCCAGATTCACTCTTGGAGGATGGTGGATACCAAGGAAGGACTACCAACATGAAAAGCAGTTAAATATTCTCTCTGTCTCTGTCTCTGTCTCTCTCTGTCTCTGTCTCTCTCTCTCTCTCTCTGTCTCCCCTCTCCTCCCTTCCCCTTCCCCCCACATTTCTCTTGTTGCTAGTCTGCTCTCAGATGTTGTTATGTCTTCTAGGAAGCTCCCAGTTTCCACATGAATATATGACTATTGGGAAGATCTGTGAAAATGACCTCCCTCACATCTTTTCAGACTATGGGGCTGACATATTCTGTCAGCTATGAACGATGTGTTGGTTGGGTTTGCTGAAATGACTTTTTTTTTCTCTTTGGTTTTTAATCTTTTTTTTCAAGGATAACAAAGTTCACTTGGTGAGATAGGAGGGAGAAACATAATCAGAAATAAAGGAATGGGAGGAGGGGAAAGGCAAAGAATACTAAAAAGTCTTCTCTTTCCTCAGTGACCATGGTTTTGAATGGCAGAGTAATGATGGGGAAGAAGGGAAGGGAAAACAGTCTTTCAGAATTATCGGCAATCCATGTCAGTTATTATTTGTCAGTCAACTGGCATTTATTAATCACATACAATGTGCCAGGCCCTGTGCTAAGTGATGCGGATACAAAGAAAGTCAAAAGACAGTCGGTGATCTCAAGGTCACTGTCTAATGGGGGAAGAGAAGATGTAAACAACTATGTACAAACAAGAAATACATGAGATAAATTGGGGCTAACGTCAGAGGCCAGGAGGACTGAGAAAGTCTTCTTGCAGAAAATGCTGACTTCAGATACGACTTGAAGGAAGCCAGAAAAGCCAGAAGGCCAAGACGAGGAGGGAAAGGGCTCCAAGAATGAGGAACAGCTGGCAAAAATTCCAACCAAGAGTCAGGAGGTGGCGTGTCATCTACCAGGAAAAGAAAAGGAGGTCAGTGTCACTGGATCTCAGAGTACGTGGAGGAAGGGAGAAGACTGAAAAGGTAAGAAGGGGCCAGGTCATGGAGGTTTTAAGAGACAAACAGGAGATTTTATATTTCATTCTGGAGCCAATGGAGTTTATAGAATGGGAGCCGAGGGTGATGCAGTCAGCTCAGAGTTTTAGGAAGGTCCATTTGACCAGGCTGGAGAGGGGAGAGAAAGACCAACTATTGGGCTCTTTCAATAATCCAAGCATCAAGTGCTGAGGGGCCTGCATCAGAGTGGTTATGGTGTCAGAGAAGAAAAGGGGCAGGGAGGAGATATAGAAGAGAGGTCACAAAGGTACTGACAATGGAATCTCACCATGGACTGGATATGGGGGTGGTGAGGGCAAGGAAACAAAGATGATGAAACCTCAGTTGTGAGCCTGCATGACTGGGAGCATGGCGGTGACCTCAATAGCCATAGAGAAGTGCAGAAGGGGAGAGCGCTTCAAGAGGGCAGCTGGAGATTTGAAGCCAGAGGTCAGGAGAGAGGTTAGGGGTGGGCCAAGAGACCTGAGAATCATCTGTATGGATCCTCGAAACCATGGGAGCTGATGGGATCACCAAGTGAAATAGGTATAGAGGGAGAAGAGAGGAGAGTCCAGGAATGAGCCTTGGGGGACGGCCACTGTTGACAGGCATGACATGGCTGAGAATCCAGCAAAGGAGACCAAAAAAGGGTCAGACAAGCAGGAAAGTGTCATGAAAACTGAGAGAAAGGAGAATATCAAAAAAAGTGGAATTGATAATATCAAAGGCTTTTGAGAGGTTAAGATGGAGAAAAAGCCGTGAAATGCAGCCATTAAGAGGTTATTTGTAGGAGCAATTAGGTGGTGCAGTGGATAGAGCACCAGTCCTGGAGTCAGGAGTTCAAATCCAGTCTCAGTGGCTTACTAGCTATATGACCCTAGGCAAGTCACTTGGGGGAGAAGAAGAGAAGAGAAGAGGAAAGGAGAGGAGAGGAGAGGAGAGGAGAGGAGAGGAGAGGAGAGGAGAGGAGAGGAGAGAGAGAATTATGGAGAGAGAGAATTATGGAGAGAGAGAATTATGGAGAGAGCAGTTTCAGGTGCAGGATGAGATCAGAAGCCAGACTGCAGAGAATTAAGAAAAAAACAAGAAAGAAAGTGGAGTACAGGTGGCCTTTTCAAGGAGTTTAGCCAAAAAAAGGGAGGAGAGGGATAGGAAGGAACTAAGTCCAGCAAGATGAAAGGACTTGACTAAAGTCACAAAATTAGTTCATGGCAAAACTGGACATAAAAACATATCTCTGAGCACTCAGCCTAGAGTCAGGAAGACCCGAGTTCAAATTCTCTCTCATATACTTCCTAGTTGTAGGACCCTGGGCAAGTCACTTAACCTCTGTCTGGATCACTTTTCTCTCCTATAAAATGGAAATAATAGCACCCACCTCCCGGGGTAATGAGGATAAAATGAGATCTTTATAAAATACTCTACAAACCTTAAAGTACTATAAAAATGCTACTCACTATCATCACCACCACCCCCTAGTGGCTAGTCCGATGTTCTTTTTACACCACCCATTCAATTTCATATTAAATTAATTCCTGGCTGCTCCCATTAGACCTAGCTCTACCAATCACCCCCCCCTTCCCTTTTAACCTCATTCCCTCTCTCTCTAGTCCAGGAGTTTCTTCCCCAAGGCCAGGAGTGTCTAATTCCTTCCACCCCTAATAACAAGATCCACGATCAGAAATCTGCTTGTGAGGGCTACATGAATATTTTACCCTTATAATTAACAATTAATACTCTCCTGCTCACAGGACACCTGGCAGCAGTCAATTAGACAATGGATTGGGCCAGCTGGTGGTGGGGTCCTACTGGCCAACTGGTTCAGGTGTTTTTTTCAAATTATTGCTATTGCAAAAAACTTTCAGGTGAGCCACACTGTGAGGTCAGGCAGGCTGGAATAGCCTACATATCACATGTTGGAAGCCTGAGCCCTAGGCCTTAATAATAACAACACATTGACATGGCACTGTGAAGCTTACATGCTCATGACAACCCTACAAGATAGGCAGTGTATATATGTATCATCCCCATTTCATGGATGAGAAAACTGAGGGTCTGAGAGGTTAAGGGACCTTCCCATGGTGACATAGTGAGTAAAGACAAAAATCAGTTATTTACAGTCCAGATCTCCAGACTCTACAATGTCTCTCTCACAAACCTATTTAGGTCTCCCACAATTCTAAAAAAAGCTTCCCTATATCCTCTTTCCTTCCTCTCCCCCTTTACTGATAAATTTCTTGGAAAAATAGTCTATTTGCTGATATCATACTTCCTTTGCAGCTGGGCACCTTGGAGGCCTTTTCTCTACTTTCACCAGGCACAGTGACCTCCTAACCCCCAACACCAATAGACTTGCCTCAGTCTTCATTTCCTCCATCCCTCTCAGTAGCATGTGACATGGGAGGCCACCCCACCTTTCTTCGAATTTTCTCCTCTCTTGGTTTCCTTGTGCACCGTCCATGCAGGGTCAAGTCCCTCCTCTGTTTCTGATGGCCCCTCTTCCTCCATTTCCATACATATAAGCATGCCCCAAGGTCCCTTGGCTCTCTCCTTAATTTACTTCCACAAACATGTATTAGGCTTCTCCAGACCTCACCAGGCTGATACCCAGACAACAGATGCCCAATCCTTCATGGGCCTGCATTTGAAGCCTTTCCAGCTTTGGGAACCATCCAGAGCTGGCAGGACACTGGAAAATCCTCTGAGAACCCAGGGTCACTTCCATTCCTTAAGGATGCATCCAAGAAAGAGGCAGGAGGATGGGATGATGGATAGGACACTGGACCCCTCATCCCTGCCCTTGGGGCTGGTTTCTCAGGCCACTCTATGACAACAAACCCGGACAGTGGCAGATCCCTGCAGAGAAGCAGAAGCCAAACAGGCTGGTAGGTAAGAGAAAAATCCACTACATCTACAGGATTCAGGGGCAGCTAGGTGGCACTAGGCCTGGAGTCAGGAAGACCCGAGTTCAAATCTGGCCTCAGACACTTACTAATTATGGTTAGTAAGTCACTGAACTTAGTTACTGAGTAACCGGGAAAGTCACTGAACCCTGTTTGCCTCGGTGTCCTCATCTGATAAATGAGTTGGAGAAGGAAATGGCAAACCAGGCCAGTATCTTTGCCAAGAAAACCCCAGAAGGGTTCATGAAGAGTCAGACACAACTGAAAAAAAAAAAAGACTAAAAAAAACCTGGAGGATTCAGAGCAAGAAAAGGCCATAGAGATCATATAACACATCTCATTTGATAAGAGTAAGAAAGTGAAGCCAGAAAATGGATGGGACAAATATGGACTGAGGAGTTAGGATCTGCACTGAGGTCATGGGACCATAGGTCCCAGAGCTGGATGCCATCTAAAGAAGGCACCCGGTTCAGCTCCCTCGTGCTACAGATTAGTAAAGTGAGGCATGCAGGAAAGTGAGATGATGCATCCAAGGTCACACAGATAGGGTCAGATCTGAACCTAGTCAGGGCTCCCACCACTCAGAGCTCACGGGACAGCCCTGCATGTCAGACAAGAGAAGATGACCAGACAATGCTAAGGGGCAGCAGATGGTCCTGTTACAGCCTCCCAGTGACATGCATCTGGTCCATCCCTCGCTCATCTCTCTCACCTGCTACCACAGAGGCCTCATTTCCAACCCCTGCCATGCCGCCAGCCCAGCGTGGGGCAGATAGTGCCGGACTGGACACTGGATTCCAGGCTCTGATGCCAAGTCCCTTAACTTGTCTGGGTCCTGCTGGCCCTTCTGTAAAGTGAGAGGTTGGACTGACCCTTCAGAATGGCATTCCTAGATGGCAGGGACCACCTTTCTTGTTTTGTTCTGGGTTTTGACCTTTCTTTGTAATTCGAGCACTTATCAGAGCACCTGGACACCCGAAGTAACAGGTACTTCAGAAATATTTGTTGATTGACTGACTTTATCGAAGGCTCCTTCCACCTCTCAGTTCTCTAAGAGGCACTGAGAGGTCATTGAAGGCAGATTAGACTCACATTTGCACAAATTGAATTCAAATCCAGCCTCTGATACTCATGTGACTGTAAGCTGCTTCCTTTCTCTGAGACTCAGCACCCCCTTCTCTAAAATGGGCATAATGATGTCCGTCTTGTTCTGACTCTCTGGGTGACTCACCTGAGCCAGCCCTCAATGCTTCGCCCCTCGTGACCTGAGCCCTTGCGGCCCCCGACGCCACAGCAGCTGTGCCCGCTCGGGCCTCCCCAGCTGGAGGACTCACCTGGACCACGTCAGTCCGTATGTTCAGGGTGTACAGCCAGTCACTGAAGCGCGGGTAACTGTTGAGCTCCACCGTTCTCTCCCCGGGGGCCACGCTCAGCTTGCACTGCCGCTGTTTGCTGATGTACCGAACCAATTTGGCCTGTTGGGAAGCCCGGAAAAAGAGAGATTTAACCAAGCATGACTTCACTCGCCTGGAAGACTCCAGTGGGAAGGGGGAAGCTGGCTAAGCTCAGCACATGAAAGGGGCCTGGAATCACGGCTGGACTTTACATAGCACTCTGGGGTCTGCAAGGAGCCTCACATGTTATCACAGCAACCCCAGGAGGTAGGGGCTATCATTGCTCCCGTTTTACAGATTAGTTAATTGAGGCTGGAAGCTGTTAAGTGACTTGCCAAGGGTCACATGGCTGATCAGTGCCCGAGGGAGGATTTGAATTCAGGTCCTCCAGACAGGTCCAACACTGCTCTACCTACTAGCTTCTAGGGGTGAGGGACTTGCAGCCTCGAAGTTCCCCACCCCTGTAACAAATTTAGAGATAGAAGGGTTTGTAAGAACAGCAAGTCCAACCCCCTCAATGTATAAGTGAGGGAACTGAGCCCCCTTACAGATACAAAGGTATAAGAATTGGGACTTGAACCCAGGTCCCACTTCATCCAGGTTCTATCCTGCCTTTTTAAAAAAAAAACTGGAGGTGTTGGGGGGCATTAGAGGCATGGAGAGGTAAACTACACACTCTCTGAAGGAGCACCAAGGTCAGTCACTCTCATCATTCAGGCTCCTGCCTTAGAAGGACCAAGCTTGCTCCTGAAGAAGAGACAAGAAAATATGGCTCCCTGCCTTCACTGAAGAGGTGGGGACCTCTGGGTGTGGAACGCTGCATACACTGTCTGAGCAATGTCTCAGCTCTGCTGAACTGCTCTGTTTTTTTCTTCTCTTTCTCTCCTGTTTTTGCAGTTGATGTATTCTGCTTTGTCATGGGGAAAGCATAAGGACCTGGGGCAGCTCCTAGGAACTAACACACAACTTCTTCCTTATCCAAGTCATCTTATAAGCTAATATCCCATTCTTTTTCAAAATTTGGATTTATGGTTTTTTTTTCCAGTTAACAAGTTTGGGGGATTTGTTTTTTGGTTGTTTGTGGTCGGAGGGTGGGGATGGTTTGTTTGGGGGTTTTTTTGGTTATAAGGGCTGGCTCGCTGGGCGGGGCCATCAGGAGAGAGAGAGTCAGAAATAAGGATGATCTAGAAATAACAGGTGTCAATAAAAACATATTTTTAAGCCACCTGGACCATTAACCAGGAGGTTGAAATAAATTGGGATAGACAGAGAAAAAGAGATTTGGATGGGACAGGAGGAAAGACTTCTTAGTGACTGACTGACTGGTAACTCAAGTCACTGACTTCAGTCATTAGCATTACTACTATTACGATTAGCACTATTACTACTACTACTAATCACCACCACTACTGCTGCTGCTGCTACTACTACTACTACAACTACTACACATTCATATATTGCTTTAAAGATTACGGCACTGTGTATGGCAGTTCATTTAGTCCTTACGATTCCTCCACTAGTTAGTGGAAACCCTCACATCTATGATGCTTGGAGGGCAATCTATCTTGGTGGCAGGAGGCAGAACCAAATGACCTCAGGGAGGTCCAGGTTCTCCCAAGAACCCATGCAAATCATAGAACCAAAGGAAGTCAGAACAGAAAAGGGCCGCAGAGACTCTTTCCTCTGACCTAAGCCTGGTTGAGCTGCACCCTGGGAATCACAGATGAAATCAACTTGACATCCCCTTGCTGGGCCTTTCCTTTGACCTGCGGCAAAGGAGCTGCCTCTCATCTGAGTCCACATTCTCCACTTCAGAGACTCAATAAAAAGCTACTCAACTCAAGGGCGGTTTTCCTCTTGGATGTAGTTTGAGATTCTTACTGTCAGGTGGAGGTTATGGATGATGTCTCCCTAGTATATATCACAAAAGTAGCACGCAGCCAAGAGCTTGTTAGTAGCCACAGGCAAAAGCAATTATTTTATTATCCGCTAGCATTCTAATTCTCCTAAAATCAAGCACATCTTGCTGATAACCTCATCTGGGAATTTTCATGGCTGAGTCATACAGCTCAAGGAGTCAGATGTCACGTCCTCAGTGGCTGGAGAATCCCTGGATTGGAAGACTCTTTCTCAGGTGATCCTAATTGATAACACCCCATCTCTAGGAAGCCCGGCCTGGACAGAACAAAAGTTTCCTGGAACCCTCCAGGAAGAAGAGAAAAGAAATCCTCAAACTTCTCTTGGCCACTCTTTTCTTCAACCATCTAAAGCAGGTATTTCTTCACTGGGACTCCTCACAGACACCCTACTAGGCTGCAGCTTACGTCCAAAACCCTTAGTGGGAGGGAGGAATGCTTTTTTGTTTGTTTGTTTGTTTAATTTTGCAAACGCTTCTGAGTTTGCTAACTCACCCTAATCCTGGGTGGTGAACAAGACCATGTAACTGATTTCACTCCCCATCTCCCAACAGGATGAATGGTTTACCTAACTGTTTCCTATATAGCCAGCGGTGGGATTGTGGCTGGCCACGGCCCACAGACAGCTGTCTTAGCTGAATATAAACCTGAACACAGGGTCTGAGTGCGGCTTCTCCTCTGCATCTCTGGGTGACTGCTGGGTGTAGGCACCTATTCCCCATGCCTCACACGCAAATCAGCCTCGGCCCTGAAAGGAAGGTGAAAGGTCATTCTGCCCAGCTTTATACCCTGCCTAACTTCTCTCATGCCACCTGTTTTTAAAATAAAAATCAATATATCTTTTTTTACTAATTTTTCCTTCTCAAGAATCATCTCCTGTAACAAAAAAAAAGGGAAAAAATCTCAACAAAGCCAGCCAATACATAAACCAAATGCAATACCACATGCAATAATTCCCCAGGACTTAGCACAGTGCCTGGAACAGAGAAAGTACTTAGTAAACGTTTGATGACTGACCAAAAAAATTGTGTTCAGCATTCCATATCCACAATGTCCCACCTCATCACCAAATGACTCCTTTGGAGCCAAACTTGGTCATTACAATTACCCAACATTCAGTTTCAATTTTATTCTTTTTTCAATCAATCATGAGCATTTATTAAGCATCTGCTGTAAGCCAGGCATGGTGCTGAGTGCTAAGGATACCAAGAACCTCCAGAAGACAGCTTCTGGCCTCAAGAAGCTTCTGTTCTAATGGGGGAGACAAGGTATGAGTGATTACCAGCATACAAAATGTAGCATAAGTGGGTAATCTCCATGGGAAGGCACTAGCTGTTGGGGAGAGTGGTGTAAAATGGAGAGGGAACAGAGATTATTTATTAGGCACTGGTTACTATGCTAAGAGCTTTATAGACAAAATCTGCCTTTTGCAGAAAATGGGATTGATGCTGAATCTTGAAGGAAAATCATCAATCAGGAAATATTTATTAAGTACCTACTGCATGCTAAGTACCAGGCATACAAAAAAAAAAGACAAGACAATCCCTGTCCTCAAGAAGCTTACAATCTAATGGGAGAGAGAACGTGCTAACAAACGAAGCAAGCTCTATACAGGAGAAGTAGAGAATTATTGACAGAAGGAAGGCACTGGGATTAAGAAGGGCTGGAAAAGACGGGAAGCAAAAGTAAAGAGGGACAGCATTCCAGGCATGGGGCACAGCTGGTGCAAAGGCCTGGAGTCAGGAGGTGGGAGTGTTGTATGCCAAGTAGAACAGTGGTTTGTAAAGTGCATTCCACTTACAATGTTGTTTACTCGTTAACTGGTTCTGCTGCCTCACTTGGTACCAGTTCACCTACGGCTTCCCACACCGGTCTGTCTCTTACGGCATAGTAAGGATCCATCATAGTTATGTACCACAATTTATTCAGCCATTCCCCAATCTATGGCTTGTTTTGAACCTAGCTCTTTGCTACTGAAACCACCAGTGGGGGGGAGGGGTATGGTTCCAATTTTCTCCTTCAATCCTCTCAAAATTGATTTGAGCACCTTGGGCACCTTGCTTCCTGGTATACTTCAGCAAATACTCACAATGTATCTGTTATATACCTCAGAGCAGCCCAGGCTCATAGGATAAAGCTGAAGGTCTATTACCTGGCTCAAGCCCCTCATTTTAGAGGAGAGGATTGGACCTAAAGCGCTGAACTGGTCAGCTCATAACCAAATGGCAAGCACATCACAACGCCAGGATTTGAACCCAGGACTTTTGCCTCCATATGCAATGTTCTTTGTACTATATCCAGGGCTGCTGTGTTAGATGCTAGGGAATCTACAAAGGTCCGTGGTTTGGTCCTTGACAGGACTAAACAGAAAAAGAATAACAAAATAAGATACAGTCATTTACGGAGCTCACAGTCCAGGAGTTTTTGTTGTTCAGTCACTTCAGTCTTGTCCAACTCTTCTTTACCCCATCTGGGGTTTTCTTGGCAGAGATACTGGAGTAGTTTGCCATTTCCTTCTCCAGCTCATTTGACAAATGAGGAAACTGAGGCAAACAGGGTGAAGTGACTTACCCAGGGTCATACAGCTAGTAAGTCTAGAAGTAGAGAAGTACAACATATATACCAATAATTTATAGTTTGTGTGTGACCTTAGACAAGTCTCTTCCTTTTTCTGGATCACAGTCTCTTCATCTGTAAAATAAAGGAGCTGTACTGGAAGATCCCTTCCATTTCTAAAGCCACCATCTCACAATGACACTCTTTATCACAAGCAGGGGAGGCAGGCACACTTTGTTCCTTGCCCATCATTCTGGAACTACAGACCGGGCTCCAGGAAACCAAATCCTTCTCCTCTCCACCATTTACATGCCAGCTGTTCCCTCCCTATCTACTGCTTTCTCTTCTTCTGTCACAACCACCAGCAGGAAGAAGAAATGAAAACACCACCTGTGCTCCCAACTCCATAAGCTTCCTAGCCAAAATTCCTTCAAACCCCCTCTAGAGATACAACCCAGATTCCTTCTGACAGCATCATTCATTCCCCCATGAATTGACAGCAGGGGGGAGTAGTTTGATGGGCTGAGGTCTTGGCAATGTCCTTGACAACCTGATACATACATATGTGTATATGTGAATATGTATGGATGTGTCTATGTATGTATGTATATGCTCTGGGGGGGGAAGCACCACTCCTTACTTGTGATATTACCAAATTCTCCCCCAATTCTTCCTTTTGGAGAATGTGGGACCCAAACCATTCTGAGGTTGGTCACTGAGCAGACTAACTCCCCAGCTGGTCTAAAAGGTTGCTGAACCTTTCGGGCTAATAGCAAAACTAGCTAAACTAATTGGACTAGAAGCAGAATCTGAATTTTTTGACAGTATATAATGCAGAAATATGGAGTCTTATTTACATATGCAAATATATATATAGACATAGAAAGGAGCAAGGTGGATGAAGATGCCAAGACAGGGCAGGGGATAGTGCCAAGTCAGAACCTGGTACCACTTAAAAATCTAAGCAAGCCTGGCAAAGGGAAACTATTATATTTGTTAAGAATTCGTTGTACATACTAAGAATTCAATTTTAAAGGATGGAAGAAGAAACTCCCAAAGGGTAGGACAGGTCAAGTACAGAGAGCTGGCACAGGTATTTGATACCACACATGGCTAATACCATAGAAACCACTTATGGCTGTGTTGGCCATTAGCTAACATGGCCCAAAACCAAGAGGTTTCTGATAACCTGACAGCCATAAAGGTGGTAAGAAGAAATGACTCACGCAGAACTAGGATTTCTTCTGGTATTTAAAAAGGCAGGAAGTATCTCATTCTCAGCGGATGAAGCAAGAAAACGGTCTGCAGCAGTCAGGAAAGATGTGGCTCCCAAGCCCAAAATGTTTTTAATAGTTTTTTTTTCTTTTAATTTTTCCATGCTTTTCCAAAAGTTGGCTGTGGTGGAGACACAGAGGGGCATGATGGTAAATCCAAAGTACCTCCAGAAGGAAATTTCATACCCAAGCAGCATTTTCTCTCCACCATAGAACTATTAGTCTTTTTTTTTCCTTTTAGAATAGAAAAAAATAAAATAAATGGAGATTGGGGAATGATGCAGACTTGAAGAATTATGGCACTCTCTTCTCCCCCACTCCTGATCACAGTGGGTACGTTCAAATTCTGCAGTGCCAGGAAAGGAAGGAATGTGTTACTGTGAAATGAGCTATGACTTTGGAGTCAGAGGGACTGGGTTCAGATTCTACCTCTAACTCTAATTAAACTGTGTGACCTTGGGGAAGTACTTAGTAGTCTCTGGCCTTAGTTTATTCATCTGTAAAATGAGGCAGCTGGACTAGTTGATGGCCTCTGAGGACCCTAGTTAGTCTAGTGTTAGTTCTAAGATACTAGGATTCAGAATCAGAAGTCATGGGTTCAGATCTCGGTCCTGCCCCTTAACACCTGTGAGACCTGGGGCAGACTACAATCTCTTTGGGCCTCAGTTTACTTCTCTTAAAATGAGAGGTGTGGACCAGTTCAGGGGCTCTTAACATTTTTGTCTGAGTCATGGACTTCTGGCAGTATGCAGAAGCCTTTGGACATCTTCTCAGCATAAAGTGCATAAAATAAATAGTCGGATTACAAAGTAAATCAACTACATTAAAATACAGTTATTAAGTATCTCAGGAGGCAGAAAAGGTCACAGATTCTGTGTTCAGATCATTTCCAAGGTCTCTTCCACATCTGGACTACATAACCCTACCCTGTCCTGAAGGGTGACTCTTTTGTTACCTTCTCTCATCATGGCCCACCAAGCCCTAAACCAGAAAATCATCACGTCTTTCTAAAGATCCAACTTTGTTACGTTATATTCTGGTTGTGAAAGGAAACCCAATACCAAAGATTTGGAAACAAAGCAGGCAGCCATTAACTGAGAAATGCCTAAACACAAGATGGTCCATAAATGGGAGGGAATGCAGCTGTGTCGTAAGAAATGACCAATATGATGATCCTAAAGAAGCATGAGAAGATTTACATGAACTGATGCAGAGCGAAGGAAGCAGAGGCAAGAAAGTAGATAAAATGACTGTAAATCTAAATGGATTTCTTATATAATTCGTATATAATGCATACATTTATAGACACTCATACATGTATACATATGTATAGAATATTTGTTCCTATAATATTGTTCCACAATGTTCCTATTATTACAAAGAAATTCAAGCACATATGAGCAATCCTTCTAGATTATTCTAAGCTACTCCTGAAACAGTGATAGAATGGACATTCAGCTAACATTCCCATTTCACAGATGGGGAAAAGTGAGACTTTTATTACTTGGTCTCCAGTGAATCATCAAGAAGCATTTTTTGAGTATACCCTGTGCTCAAGGGAACTATGTTCTGGTGGGGGAAATGCATATTGAACATATACTCAGATTTTCCTGAAGACACATCACCCTCTCTAACTTCATGCCTTGAAAACTCAAATTCAGGTTTGGCCCTAGGGGTAGGGGAAGTGGACACTATTCCTTCTGACATCCCCTTGGGATGCCCTACATATCCAAGGAAGGAGCACAGGGTCATGGCTCCTGAGAGGCCTTAATTTGTAGCCACCTTCAATTTACAAAGGAGGAATGTGAAGCCCTAAGAGAAATTACTTCTCCAAGGCCACACATAGGGTCACCACAGATCCTCCACTACTAAGCCTACAACCCAAAGGGATCGGAGAAAAAAGAAAATCACATTTATGCACACAAGGAAGAAGCTGGATGGCACTATGGATAAAGCTCTGAACCTGGAGTCAGGAAGACCTGAGTTCAAATTCAGCTTCAGGTGCTTACTGTATGACTTTAGTCAAGTCACTTACCCTCTGCCTTAGTTTCCTCAAATGTAAAACAGGAATGATAATAATAATAATAATAATACCTACCTCCAAGGGTTGTTGTTAGGATCAAATCAGAGCCTAATTATAAAGTACTTAACACAGCTCCTGACAGACACATAAATGTTAGCTATTATTACTATTCTTATTTGAGACAGCTAGGTGGCACCATAGTGCACAGAGTGCCAGGACTGGAGTCAGGAAGCTCTGAATCCAAATTTTACCTCAGACTCTTCCTGGCTGTGTGACTTTGAGCAAGTCACTTAACTCCACTTGCCTCAGTTTCGTCATCTGTAAAATAAACTGGAGAAGGAAATGGAAAACTACATTGTTCACCAAGAAAACCCCAAATGGGGTCACAAGGGTTGGACATGACTGAAATGACTAAACAATGATGAATAACAATAACCGTGATAAAGTATTTACAGAAGCTGTTTCTGTCATGGTAAGGAAATGGATGCCTATCAAATGGGGAATAGCTAGACAAGCTGTGTTATATGGCTGTGATAGAATGCTGAAGATAGGTAAGAATATAAGGAGCGATGAAGTGAAAGCTTTCAAAAAAGACTTCTATGAACCCAGCCTTCTTTCCACTTGGCACTTACAAGGATGTAACCAGAAATGATCCCTCACCAACCCCGGAAATGCCGGTTGCTCAGACTTGTGCACGCACGCACGCACGCGCGCACACACACACACACACACACACACACACACACACACCTTTAATCTGGCATCAGGATCAATCTTAGCCCAAACCTACCAACTGGTTCTTCCAGCCAAACCTAGAGGGATTAGCAGGAAGCTGATTCAAGCCAGAACACCCAAATCAGGAAGGGCCCCTTCACCCTTTTGATAAGACTCTCTGCTTAGAATTCAAAGCCAAGATAGGCAGACTTCAAATACCAGGAAATTGTGCTACTCACCCCTCGAAGCCTTTGGCCCTCTAAAGAATAGTAATCAGCCAAATCTGCAATGTGTGTAAGTGGGGGGAGGGAGGGGGAGCTGAGGAGGAAGAATTGGATTTGGGGGGCGGGGGGGGGGGGGGGGGGGGGAAGTGGGCTTGAGGCAATTGGGGTTAAGTGACTTGCCCAGGGTCACAAAGCCACCAAATCCAGTATCTGAGGCTGGATTTGAACCCAGGCCTGGTGGTCTATCCACAATGCTCCCAAGAATTGGATTTGAAAGCCCAAGACCTGGGATTGAATCAAAGGCTCTATCACCAGCTTCTTGGGGGCCTTTAGGTGAGTCATATTCCTCCTCTAGTCCTCCACATCCTCTCTATTAAATAAAAGGGCTGGACTAGTACCTGCCATGCGCAAGACATGATGCCAGGCCCTGTGGGTACAAAGAAAAGAGCAAAATAGTTTCTGTCCTCAAAAAGCTTCCATTCTTTAAAAAATATATCTTTTCCCCTGGTTTCCTTTTGCTCCTTCCTCCCAAAGAGCTATGCCTTATGACAAAGATTTTTGAATGGAGGGAGAAAGAGAGAGATGGGCAGGGGAGTGAGAAAGGGAGAGGGAGGAACAGAGAAAAAAAGAGAGAAGGGGAGAGGGAGGACAAGGGAGGAGGGAGTAAGAGAGAAAAAGAAGAGAGAGAGAGAGACAGACAGACAGACAGAGAGACAGAGAGAGAATGACAGAGAGAGAATTTGGCAAAAGCAAAAAACCTATTAAGCTAACAAAAAAACCCGGATGTTCTAGGCAATTTTCACATCCCTGTACCTCAAACTCTGCAAAAGAGCAGGGGGAGGAATCTTTTCGTGTCTCTTCTTTGAACTAAGCTTGGTCTTTACCATTTCACAACATTCAGATGATTGCTGTAGACATCACATACAGTGTTTTCCTGGAAGAAGCTTACATTTTAATAGCAGAGACTACGTAAACATATACATAACAGACCAAGCAGATCCCGGGTAACTTTGGGGAAGGGAGGTCTTCATGAGCAGCTGAGGGGCCCAGGAAACACCTCTGGCAGAAGATGGTTTTTAAGCTAAGCTTTGAAGAAAATCAGAAAGGGATTCTAAGAGACAGCGGTGAGAAGGGAGGGCACTGTAGGTATAGGGGCCAGCTACTGCAAAGATACAGTGGTGGGAAATAGAGGGCCATATGCCAGGAATGTTGAGAATACTGAGATGGTAGGATTCATGAAGGATAGTAATACATAATAAGGGCAGAAAACTGGAATGGTGCCAGGTGGTGAAGAGCTTTAAATGCCAAACACAGAAGTTTATATTCGATCCTAAAGTTAATAGGGAGCCATTGAAGATTATTAACCCCGAGAGAGACAAAACCAACCAAAGCCTGCTCGATGGTGCCTCACACACCATCAATGGAGAACATACATCTCCAAGACTTGAGCCCAGGTCTTGAGCAAGGGAATCAGAATCCAGTACACAATCCTCCGAAGTGGACGAGTCATTGGCCGGGACAGCCCTAATTCTGCACTCAAGAAGCTGACATTCTAGCCTAATTCATGGGAAGGGAGAAGCCAGAATCCTGCAGTCACTTTAAGACACCAGGCAAGAATCTCAAGTGAGCTCTAAGCACTGCATTTGGCCAGGACTGGTGCATGCATGGTCCCTGTTCACTTGGCTTCCAAACACCTTTTGGCAGCAGAAACATCAACATCCTGGGCTGATTCAGCTTAAACTCAGCTCAAACAGCATCCACCGCCTCTTCTGTTCACTTTCTAGCGCACCCCGCCAATTCTCTCAGATTCAGTTTCAACCAATTCAGTTCAACAAGGAGCTATTGGGGAGCCTATCGTAGATTGACAGCTGAAAGGTCATTAAAGGGCATCTAGTCCAACGTCCCCATTTTGCAGGTGAAGAAACTGAGGCCCACAGAGGTAAAGGAACTTATCTGGGGGTGGGGTGTGAATGAGGTAAGAAGCACACCTACTATGTGCTGGGAACTGGGCTAAGCACTTTACAAACACTGCCTTATTTGAACCTCACAACAACACTGTGGAGTGGGTACCCCCATTTTATATTTGAAGAAACTGAGGCAGAAAAAGGTTAAATGACTTGTCGAAGGTGACACAAAATGTGTTCGAGGTGGGACTGGAACCCAGCTCTGAGGCATTCCATGTTCTCTCCACTATGCCAAAGGACAAAGACAAAATGAAAAAAAAATCTCTGCCAAACACGGTCCTGGGGAAGAACCGAGAAGTCAGCTCTGCCTTCCTTATTTACAGAGGGGGGGCCTACGGGTATGGAATATTGCAGATACTATCAAATATAGCTAATGATTTGATGGATCTGGTTTTTAACCCTTTCTTTCTTTATTTGTCACAAGGTGGGTTAATGTATGGCAGAGGTAGAAGGGGTATATTTGGACATGGTTTAAGTCTCTGCTCTTGAATCTGTGGGAGTCATTGAAATGACTTTGGAAATTACTGTCAGAGTTGAGTGAATGGGGATAAATTCCAATCCACATCTACTATTTTGGTCCTCTGGAAGGATGTAAGGTAGCTGCTCTGTGGGTCAGGCTTTGGGCTAGAGAAGGGTACTTTGACTAGGCACCCCACAAACATCACGGGATTTGGAGCTGGGAAGGGCCCTTTAGCATCATCTAGCCAGCCCCTACTGCCCTCTCAAGCTGCAGCTGAAGAAACAGTCCCAAAGGAAATCTGCCCAACAGTCATAAGGGTCACAGGTCAGAAGCAGAGTTCAAGATTCAGAACAAGCCAGGATGGGGAGGTCAGAGGTTTCTCCTGACTCCATTGCCCGCCTGAGTGAACCATCCTGGGGCAGGGAGAGATTACCAGAGAGACTCGTCTAGCTGGTCAAGGTGACTGGCTGGTACAGGGACAGAGGCTCCCTACATTGAAAGTTAACCAGATAAACAAATTCCTAGGTGTAGATGAAAAATTCTGCCCCGACACAAATGGGGCATGGGCTAGACATCAGAACACAGAGAAGGTGAGGGCTCAGTTCTCCATCCAAACCAAGGGGAACCAGGGCTCGGATGCTTCAAGAAACACAGTATAACACAGTGGGGGGGGGGGGGGGGGGGGAGGCTGGATTTAGAATCAGTTCCCTGGCCTTCAAATGCTCCCACAAGCCCAGCTGCTCTTCAAATTCCTTCTCTCCCACTGCAACCAAGCACCCTGGAGAAATCCTGCCCCTGAGGGCCCCCCATCCCAGAATGACCATTTTAGGAAGGAGAATACTCACTCTCTGTCTGTCTCTCTCTGTCTCTGTCTGTCTCTCTGTCTCTCTCTCTCTCTGTCTCTGTTTCTGTTTCTCTGTCTCTCTGTCTGTCTCTCTCTCCCTCCCTCCCCCTCCCTATGCCTCCCCCCCATACCTCTGAGACTCGAGGGACAGATTTGAAACCTGGAGGACTGGTTTGAGTTTCAGAGAGTTTCCTGTAATTTGGGGCGGTGAGAGCCAGGACCTCTTACAGTAAAGGCAGGCCCCTGTGGCTGAAAACTGTCTAGGACAGCCAGATCTGGGCACCCCAGAGACAGCAGTGAACTGTAGGACCTCAGAGCAGGGAAGGCAGTGGTGCTGAGAGAAAGCTCCCCTGCTCACCAACAAGGGTCCCTAGCTGACCTGACCAGTCTAATTCCCCAAAACAGCTGACATTTATATGGCACTTGGAGGTCGGCAAAGCGCTTTATACCCGAGACTCACCCCAGCGCCGTTGGGTGGGTGCTATGTGGAAAAGGAATTCATTTAGCCTGTTCTTCATGGCCCCAGAGGGCAGAGCAAAGAAGGGAGGGCAGGGGGGAGTTACAAAGAGGCAGATTTAGATTCAACATAAAGAGAAATATCCTAATAATCAGCTGTCCAAAAGAGGAGTGGGCCGGCTTGGAAGGGAGAGAAGTGCATCTCTAAGCCAAGTCGAAACCGTGTGGTTGGGGACTGACTCTTCATTAAGACCAGATGGTTACTGAGATGCCTTCCAACTTGGACCTACATGTTGTTAGGATGTAGGAGTCTGTGGTTTGACTATTGTGGGTGGAGTAAGAGGAACAGGGTTCAGATCCTGTCTCTAATGATTACTGCCTGTACGATCAGTGGAGAGAGACCTGGCATCAGGAAGATTCATTTTCCCAAGTTCAAATCCAGCCTCCGTCACTGATTAGCTGTGTGACCCTGGGCAAGTCACTTCACCCTGTTTGCCTCAGTTTCCTCATCTGTCAAATGAGCTGGAGAAGGAAATGGCAAAGCACTCCAGTATCTCTGCCAAGAAAACCCCCAATGGGATCACAGAGAGTCAGACGTGACTGGAAACTACTGAACAACAACAGCCGTTTGACCCTCAGTTTCCTAATCTATACAATGAGGGAGTTGGGACTACACGACCTCTCCTGCTAGATGTATGGCTACGACACCATTTCCTCTTATCTTCCTTCATTAAGCTAGTTTCCCATGATCCTCTACATCAATTTCTCATTGGTACCCCCACCTCACCACCGCAAATGATCGGAAATTGTCAAAACTTGGAAGTCCTCGTGATTTGTTCATTAGATTTTCTCTAAGCCCGCCCCTCAGAAATTCAGAAAGACAGAAGAGGCAATTTACAGTTCCCTCCTTCTCTTATGAGAATGGACAGAATCCTTTTAAGCTTATACAGGGTGGGAGGAGCACCATCTCATTTGTGCCCCCACAGCATCCCTGTCAGGTAGACACTCCAAGACTTATTAGACCCCTTTTGTTGTTGTTCAGTCGGTCATGTTGGACTCTTCCTGACCCCATTGGGGGTTTTCTTAGCAAAGATACTGGAGTGGTTTGCCTTTCCCTTCTCCAGCTCATTTTGCAGATGAGGAAACTGAGGCAAACAAGGTTAAATGACTTGTCCAAGGTCACACAGCTAGATAGTGTCTGAGGCCAAATTTGAACTCAGGAAGATGAGCCTTCTTGACTCCAGGCTTGGTGCTCTATCTGCTTTGCCAGCTAACTCCCCCATTTTACAGATGAGATCACAGAGATTCAGAGAGGTAAAGTGATTTATAACAGATCACACAGCTAGTAAGTATCAGGCAAGATCTGGAACCTAACTCCAAGTCTAAAATTTCATCCACTATACCACATTTGAATTCTTTACCCCTACTAAAAATGTTCAACTTACCCTTCCCCACCCCCAAGGCTGAAATTTAGTTTTATGAATTCCTGTCGGCAGATTCAACTTTTTTTTTTTAAGTCAAGGCCAACTTGTTGCAAAACTTCTTTCTGAGAATCTTAGGAGACCTTCTGGGTTTTGTGACGCAAGTGAGAAATCAACACAGAGACGTGGGGTTGACCAGAAGACCACAGACACTGGGCTGGCAGAAGCTGCTGGCTGGATTCCTGTGTGCTTACAATGTCTCCTGCCTGAGAGCTGACCACCACTCCCTCCAAGGCACAGGCCACTGTGGGCAGGGCAGCTGAGCACATGGGGAGAAGGGAGGCAGAGAGGGGAAGGAAACCAGCACCTTCAACCCCAAACCACTGCTAAACCATGTATTCCATCGTTTTAGTCCATTTCCTTACCTCCCACTTAAAACTCCTCCAGGGATGCCTGCCAGAGTCCTGCATTTGTAGAGAGACAAAATAACCAGCTGTCCCTCCCAAGACACCCCTCTGCCTTCTAGCCGTGACGTCAGAGTCACAGTTGGAAAGCTTCAAACACAAACAAACAAGTCCACACAAGACCACAAGGCCAGACTTTCTCATGGAGAAGATGGGATAACCACATCTGGGAAGGTTCAGCCTCAGCCTCTAACGAGGTAGGGGCCGTGTGGTATTGCAAAATCCAAAACTTTATGACAGATTGGAGTCTGCTAGGGTCAAAACATGATTCTGAAATGGAATCAGGGATGCAAGGGAACAGAAAAGTCCTCCAATGGTCACTGAGAAATAATTTCCCTTTCCATCTAACTCCCAAGTGTCCCCAAAGGGTGAGCAGTAATCAATAGGCATTTTAATAAGCACTGACTGTGCTTGGCATTGGGGAAACAAAAACAAAAATGAAAACGTCCTGCCCTCAAGGTGCTTACATTTTATCAGACAACACTACAGGTACACATGTAAATATATACAAAAGATATGCAAAGTACACATCTTTTTAAAAAGTCCATTG
>NW_027185798.1:23286508-23296656 GCF_028583685.1 Petaurus breviceps papuanus
GGGGGGGGGGGGGGGGGGGGGAGAGCGGCTAGGTGGCACAGTGAATAGAACACCAGCCCTGGAGTCAGGAGGACCTGAGTTCAGATCTGACCTCAGACACTTAATACTTACTAGCTGTGTGACCTTGGGCAAGTCACTTAACCCCAACTGCCCTGCCTTCCCCCTCCAAAAAAATCCAGAAAAGTTCATCAAGGAACTGACTCCCAGCAGCTGGGTAGAGAGGGGAATTGGGAAAGACGCATTAGGAAATAACTCTTGAGCTCAGCTTAGAAGAAAACCAGGGGTTTTTAAGAAGAGGAACAGAAGGAATTGGGAAGATCCATGATCTCAGTACTTACTAGCTAGATAAGTCACTTAATGTCTGTAAAATAAGGAGGTTGGATTTGAGGTCCACTTGGGTCCCTTCCACCCTCTAAAAGTCTGATTTTTTTTTCTTTTTAACCAAGAGGGAGATATAGTCCAGGTACAGGGGTAACCTGTGCAATGGTCCAGATGTGGGATGTGGGAATGGTATGTAAGCATAACAGCTGAACTGGACGATGGAGTAGGAGAAATCAGGTGTACATGTTGTGGCTGGTTGACCTCAGTGCTAACCATATGCCTTGAGTTGGAGGAGGGACCCTTCTTGAGTGTCTCTCATAGTGGATCCTTACCCACATGGAACCTCCCACTGAAATATGGCCATGGTATAATTAAAAATATAATCATATGGTTTAAGGTGCTACCTATATGAGGTCTATTAAAACTATCAGAAAGGCAGAATACTTTTGTGGCCTAGGGAAATCAGGGCAAACTTCTTGGAGAAGGTGGCAATTGAAAAGGACCAAAGAGGGAGTGTGTGAGAGTAGGGGGGGAACCTCAGCAACACAGTGCACAATCAGGGTTAAAGAACCTGGGTTTGGATTCTTTCTTTGCTACCAATTACTGGTGTGACCCTGCTTGTTCTTTCTCCTCTGCCAGACTAGAAACTCCTCCAGAAACATGACACTGAATTGAGGTGAAGATCAGCATAGGACAGTGGTGGGTTCAGAAACATGGGGTCAGATCCTATCTCTGCTAGGCAAATTTGACCTTGGAGGAGTTATTTAACCTCCCTATGCATACTTGTCTATGGCTGAAATGAGTTGTCAAAGCAGAATAATCTTCAAAAGATCTTTTAAAAAGAAAAGAAAAACCTGGGGAATTCCTAACCCTAAAAGTCTTTCAGCCAGAGCAACCTCTACAAATTGGAAACTAGTGAAGAAAGTTTGCATCAAAAGATGATAAACTAGTGAATCAAGTATAGAGGTGCCCTCTCTAGACCTCCATTCCCTACCTGTAGAAGGGAGAGAGCCATGGCAAAGCCATGTGTAAGTGGAGGCCCTAAGACTCATGACAACTCCACAGGGCAGCACGGCACAAGTGGATTTAGCCCTATTTTATGAGTGAGGAAACTGGGAGGCAGGTGTCAAACCCAGGTCTCCCTGACTCACAGGGGCCACCTCCAGTTGTCCTGATCTGTATCTGGTCACTGCACCAAGATGGCTCTGTAGGAGATAGTGAGGCTGGTGAATCTGCACAGCCCTGCCTCACTTTCAAGTCATGGCATCACCTTCCTGATGTCATGGTCCTCTTTGAGGACGAAGGACAAACTACAGCAACCCTGACTCACAGTCCACTGTCCTTTGTCCTCTACCTCTCAGCCAGTGAGGCAGGAAGTCTTCTTCTCCTGCTCTCCAGGGTGAGATTTTCAATGCAAGGAGGGGAGTAGAGGAGAAGCAAATCCTACTAATGCAACAAATCTAGTCCAACAACATTTGCTGAATCCCTACCCTATACAGCACTAATGGCGGACACTAGGAATAGACCAAGAATATGGCACCTGGCCTCACAGAGTTTCTAGTCTAGCAGAGGAAACAGAACTAGCATTAAATGATCATAAACAAGAAAAAAGGGGTGGCTACGTGGCGCAGTGAATAGAGTACCAGCCTTGCAGTCAGGAGGACCTGAGTTCAAATCCGGCTTCAGACACTTAACACAAAAACCAGCCGTGTGACCTTGGGCAAGTCACTTAATCCCAATTGCCCTCCAAAAAGCAAAAAAAAAAGAAGTGTTAAAATCAATGTCCCATCATCTTCATATAAAGCCACAGAATGTCAGGGCTGGAAGAGACCTTAGAAACCAATGAAGCATCCAGTCCAAAGCCCTCATTTTACAGGAGAGTAACTGAGGGCCAGAGGCAAAGTGGTTTGGCTGAGGTCAAAGAGCTAGTTTACAGCAAAGCCGGGATTAGACCCCCTGGGTCTCTGCAGGTCTCCAAGCTCATAGTGAAATAAATAAACAAATGGGGAGAGGGGAGAGAAAGACAGAAGCTGTAGGGTAGATGGTCTGTGTTCAAATCTTGCCCATATATCTTACTAACTCAGGGATAATGGTCAAGTCTCTTTATATCTCTAGACAACAATTTTCTCACTTGTAAAACAAGAAGGCTATACGCAATGGCCTCTAAAGTTCTTTTCATCACTGATCCTGTAATCTTTCCATTAAACCACAAATTTAACTCTTTGGCAACTCTTTGGGTTATACTGGAAAGAACACACAGGACTTAGAGTCAAGATGATCTGGATTCTAATCTTGCCTCAGAGATTAGCTGTGTGACCTTGGGTAAGTCACTTAAGCTCTCTGAGCCTCAGTTTCCTCATCTGTAAACTGAGAGGGTTGAGCTAGATGTCCCCTGAAGTGCCTTCCAGCTCTTTCTGACATGCATCTAAGGAAGGAAGGAGTTTTCACACCAGGAGTTCACCACCCAGATAAAATCACAGGTGCCCAGAAAATCACAACATGATCTCCATAACAGGATGAGTCACACATTCAATAAACACAACAGAAGGGGGAAGTTGTTATTGTTACAGAGAGTCAAGTCCCCAAGGGAAGCAGATATCATGGTGACAGCAGGAGCCTTGACCCAGAGCAGAATCAGGGACCACAACAGAACCACAGCTTCTCCCGCAGACCCCGCCACCACTAGGCAGTGAGGACACAGGAGGCTTCCCCTGCTTGTCCCCAGCCAGCCAGTACCAATCACTCTACCCACTGCCACACGATCCCTAGACATCCAGGGATCACCCATCTCTCACCTTCCCCTCCATTCCTTTGACAGTTCATTAAGACCCAGAGGCCCCTTCTCCCACTCGGTTCTCCCAACCTCTTTGGATTTCCAAATGAAAGCAGCCAAGCTTCAGTCAGACACCATCTTGTCTATCTCAGCAACTCTCACTGACAGATATTTTTGAAACTGCTTTTTAAAAGAAAGATGGTCCAAATTAATGACTTCATCATGGTTTCCCAAAGAAGCAGGAGGGGCTCAGTTCCACAAAACAGCCAGTCGTATGAAATAACTTAAGACTTTTTTTTTCTTTTTGGAGGGGGAAAGGCAGGGCAGTTGGGGTTAAGTGACTTGCCCAAGGTCACATGGCTAGTAAGTATAAGTTCCTGAGGGTAGATTTGAACTCATGTCCTCCTGGCTCCAGGGCCAGTGCTCTACTCACTGCACCACCTAGCCACCCTTTAACTTAGGACTTCTACTCAATGCCTTAGAGACACCTCCAGTGTGCTAGAAAGAACCCTGGACCTCAAGTCAGCCTGGTTCAACTACCACTGCTCACAGCTACCGTGTTTCCCCGATAATAACACACTGTCTTATTAATTTTTTTGGACAGAAAAACACCAGAGGGCTTATTTTCAGGGGAGGGCTTATTTTAATGAACATTGACAGCAATTTTAATAAACAGGTAAATGTGAACCAAAAAATGTACCTTTATTCAATAAGCAAATCACTGGGGAAGAACAGGATGACGCGCTCACTGCTGCAGCTCTGATTGGATGCAACTCGGAGCGCGGCGTGCGTTTCATGGTGGGGGGGAGGGGACGGTGCATACAGAGGGTACCGTAATGTAGCGTGTAGCGCAGGGGATCACCTTCACTACAGTAGCAATCTCAATAGGGCTTATTTTCGGGGGAGGGCTTATTTTAGAGGAATCTTCCACAGTAAGGGGAGGGCCTATTTTCGGGATAGGTCTTATTATCGGGGAAACACAGTAGGCTCTCAGGGGGGACTTGGGATGAGAGCAATAGCAGCGGACCTCAGCGGACCTGTGAGCAGAGATTTCTCAAGGCTTCAAAGATATCACAGACATCATTAACTCTTCATGGCCATTCTGTGAAAGAGAGATGATGGGTATTATCACACCCATTCTATAGATGAGGAAACTGAGGGTCAGGGAGGAACTCATCCAGATGTATAACCAGTGCTTATTAGAGCCAGTTTATCAGCATTAGATCAAACGTCTAGAATTGTATCTTTGATGTGTCATGTGAGTACTTTATAGATGAGAGCCCAGATATTAATCAATGTTGAAGGCTTAGTGATAGGTGTTTTATTGGACTTGGGGCAATATGAACTTAGGCATTAAGAGATAGTAGAGAGGAGGGGCGGCTAGGTGGCTCAGTGAATAGAGCACCAGAGTCAGGAGGACCTGAGTTCAAATCCAGTCTCAGACACTTGACACACTTACTAGTCATGTGACTTTGGACAAGTCACTTAACCCTAATTGCCCTCCAAAAAGCAAAAAAAAAAAAAAGAGAGAGAGAGATAGTAGAGGACAGAAGGGTCTGGTGTACCACAGTCCATGGGGTCACAAAGAGTTGTACATGACTGAATAACAACTTACTATTTTATTTTATTTTTGCTTTTTGGAGGGCAATTGGGGTTAAGCGACTTGCCCAAGGTCACACGGCTGGTTTTTGTGTTAAGTGTCTGAGGCTGGATCCAAACCCAGGTCCTCCTGACTCCAGGGCTGGTGCTCTAATCACGGCACCACCTAGACGCCCCAACAACTTACTATTTTAATTACACAGGTTTATAACTGTGGAATCTTTCCTTTATGGTGTATTATTGGTCCCATCCATGATATATTTGCTGCTACGTTCTTGCTCAAGGATAGCATAGTGAAATGAAGATGGTCAGAGACTTGGGTCCATACCCCTTGGATACCTACAAAATATAAACCCATGGAAATCTCTTAGCCTCAGTTTCCTCAACTGCAAAACGGAGATAAATACTTGTTCTCATGGGATGGTGGCTGGTTCAGATGGAATCTCCTCTGTAAGATGTTTTGAAAACATTAAGCTACCAAGTCAGCTGTAAATGTCGGTCCTAATTATTCCTTCTACTTCAATACTTCAGGTGTGATCTCATTGGTGTGGGGACATAATTGGACAATAAAGAAATCAACCCTTCTACACCTTAGGAGATGGTATTCTGAGGATGTTATATGTGAAGTAAAACTGGGAACTGGTGTCTAGCATGTCTCTCTCTAAACCCACCTTTTGCTGCTGTTCAGTCCCATCAGCTGTATCCGACTCTTTGTGACCCCCTCTGGGGTTTTCTTGCCAAAGATCCTGGAGAAGTCACTTAACCTTGTTGGCCTCAGTTTCCTCATCTGTAAAATGGACTGGAGAAGGAAATGGCAAACCGCTACAGTATCTTTTCCAAGAAAACTCCAAATGGGGTCACAAAGAGTGACTGAAACAACGTAACAACAAGAATACCAGAAACATGCTAAACAGACCCTGGAAAAGCACGTCCTGGTCCCCATCTAGAAAACAAAACTGTCTAAACCACATCTGTGTAGTGTGTGCTAAGAACTTCTCATTAGCATTTTAACTATAAAGAGCTTTTCCCTTCCTGGCCATCCAAGGAATGACACTCAAACCATAAGCTAGAACCCAGGAAGGAAAGGAGCAGAGGGGCTCTCTCAAGGAAGGGAACATTTGGAGTCTATTTCTTAAAGAAATTTACCTACCAGGACAACCCTTCCCATCTGCCAGAAGATGGTCAGCCCCTGAAAGGATTACATTGGTCCAAAGGTATCTCCCAACTTGGATAGCTCCAATCCTCTCCTAATGACCTGCCCTGATCCAATTACTGAAGGAAGCTCCCATATCGGAAGATTCCATTTCTATCTAGGAGCACAAGGGAAATGTTTTTACTACTCAACTGTACATGTAGCTTCTTTAGAAGCCAAGACTCTCCTAAGATTCATCATTCATCACGGCCCTAGGGTGGCCAGGGGGAGGGCAGGTGGGAAGGGACCACCAGTGATTCAACCATCCAAGCCACAGCGACTTTAGTCTTTTTCTTTAACTGACATCTCAATCTAATGCTGCCATCCATTATCTTTATCAGGGCCTCAAAACAACCCTGTGAGGAACTATTATCCCCGTTTTACAAATGAGGACTTAACTGAGGTTAACTGCAGCCAGCCATGTAGCTAGTTATCTGAGGCAGGATTTGAACTCAGATCCTCTAGACCCCTGTTCACTAAGCCGTGATGACCGCCTAACCTTCCAGGCGCTTGTTACTTCTCCTGACCCAGAGCTGGTGATAGGCAGTGGTAAGACCTGGTACTTACTTTCATACAGATGCCCCACCCCCTCTTATTTTTTTTGCCCATTCAAGATATTCCTTCTATCAAGATAGATTACAACTTCTACCTTACCTTGAAAGAAAGTTTCATATACTGATGGGAACTCCATCTATCCATACATACAAATGCATATGTGTATATGTGTGTATATATGTATGCATACATGTACGTGTATGTAATATTGTCTTCCAGCAGTCAATTTAGTGAAAAGCCTCTGAATTAATGAAGACTAAGCAATATATGAAATGTGTCTGTCATACACACACATATTCTCCCTCCTCTCCCTCCCTACTTTCCCCTCTCCTTCCTACCCTGCATCTCTGTCTGTCTCTCTTTCTGTGTCTCTGTCTGTCCCTCTCTCCTTTTTTCTATGTCTCTGTCCCTCTCTGTCTCTCCTTTTCTGTGTGTGTCTGTGTCTGTCTATCTGTCTCTCTCCTTCTCAAGCCTTTCTATCATGAAGGGACCTGACAAACCTTGTGATCAGTGGCTATAGCCTTTGAACATAGTTGAAACTAAGGCAAAGTGACTGGTGCAATGGCTCAGAGTGCTGACAACCAAGGGTCAAGAGAACACTTCTTCCTTGCAGCAGTAAAGAACAAAGAAGGAAGGAAACAAGCATTAATTAATTACCTACTACATACCAAGCACTATGCTAAGTTCTTTACAATTATGACCTCATTTGATCCTCACAACACTGGGAGGTAGGTGCTAATTATTATCCCCATTTTACAGATGAGAGAATTGAAGCAAACAGAGGTTGTAACCCAGGGTCACACAACTAGCAAGCACTTGAGGCTGAATTTGAACTCAGGACTGCCATCTTTGAATCATGAAGTAGAAAGCCACTCCCTGTTCATTGCCTAGCCCTGGGCTGCCACCCTGGCCATCACCTGACTGATACCTCCTTTCCTACAGCCCACCACCCAACCTTTCCATTGCATGCGCGCGCACACACACACACACACACACGCACACGCACACGCACACACGCACACGGTCTAGAATTTCTGGACAACGGGATGCCCCTTCTTGGGACGCAATGGGTGGAACATGATCTTCACTTCTTCACTGCATCCCTCTCCACCCCAACCATTTTATCCCAGCTAAAAGAATCCCCTGCCTTTGAGAACCCAAAGTCATCTCCAAGCAGTGCAGAAGGGACAGGATTCAACCGACACTCATGCTAAAACCAAACCCAGTGTCGATTCTAACTGGCCCATCTGGAGAGAACATCGAGTGACTGCGGAGACACTGATCCCATATCCCAGAAACCAGGCTGGGAACTTTCCAGGATCGGGGAAGGGCCAAGGAGACCAAAGGACAGGCAGTTTTATGGGAACCACTGGGCAGCTTGCCCCAGCAAACAGGGCAGTGGGAGAGCTATCCAATCTGGAAATGGAAGAAATGGCTGGGAGCCAACATGGACAGACCACCCAAGTCTGGGCATTTTTAAAAAGTGAGTTTTTACATGTGGTCAGAGCAATGGGGAAGTCACATTTTTTACTCCCCAGGAGACACCAAAAAGCCGTCATCTCAAAGGAAAAAAAAACAGATAATAATTACTGGTTATAGAAAGTCAAAAAGAGGACAGACCCCAGACTGAAACCCCAACAGGATGGGGACATTATGAGACCCATCAAGTCAGTTTTAGTACAGCAGGACATAAAAGATTAGCTGTGTGACTTTGGTCAAGTCACTGGTCTGTCTCTGGGCCTCAGTTTCCTCCAATGTAAAACAAGACTGGATGACTGGTAAGGTCATTTTGGGAGTCTAAAATTCCATAGGTATAATTTGCAATATTTCTTTTTCCCTAACCACTGTCATCATCCTTAATGAATTTATTTTTTTTAAAAAGAATTCATTTTGTAACACTTTAAGATTTAAAAACCACTTTTTTCACAACAGTCCTACAAGTGTGTGTGTGTGTGTATATGCAGACACACACACATACCCACATGTCCCAAGAATTATACCCATTTTGCTGATGAGGAGACTGAGGCTCCGAGAGTCTAGACCCCTAATGGCTTTCCATTAGTATAAGTGAGAGCTGAGACTAAAACACAGCTCTTCTAAGTCAGAGAAACACTACTCCCAATTACCTTGAGTTTATGTGGCATATTTTTAGATTTAGTGATTTTGCAACATCATTTATATGGCACTTTGAGGTTTGTAAAGCACTTTACATAATATTAACTCATCTGGGCTTCACAGGAACCCTGTGAGTTGGAATTGTTATTATCTTTCCCATTTTAGAGATGAGTGAATTTAAGTGACTTGCCCAGGGTCACACAGCTAACAAATGTCTGGGGAAGGATCTGAACCCACATCTCCATGATCCAGCCAACACCAGTCATCTTGTGGATCCTCACATAAAACACGCCACCTCCCACCTCCAATAGTCTTTCCCTGGCTATCCTCCATTTATCTGATGCTGTTTCCCCCTCTCCTCCTCCAGGTTTCTCTGACTTCCCTCAAGGCTCAAATCAAGTCCTAACCTGGGCAGGAAATCTTCCTCCCTCCCCCACCCTTCAGCTGCTAGTACCTTCCCTGAGATTATCTGCCATTTCCATTCTATATGTGTTGTAGGTACACTGTGGCACAGTGGAGAGAGTGCTAGGTCCAAAGCCAGGAAGACTCATATTCCCAAGTTCAAATCTGGCCTCCATCACTCACTAGCTGTGTGACCCTGGGCATGTCACTTCACCCTGTTTGCCTCAATTTCCTCAAATGTCAAGAGAGCTGCAGAAGGAAATGGCAAAGCACTCCAGTATCTCTGCCAAGAAAACCCCAAATAGAATCACAAGGAGTTGGACATGACTGAACAACAACTCCCTATTAGAATGTGAGGACAGGGACCATGGCTTTGCCTTTCTGTGGGTCCTCAGTCCTTCGCAGAGTGCACAGCATACAATAAGCGTTTAATAAATGTTTGTTGACTGACTCCAAGCCCAGAACTCTATCACTACCTATACACTCAATGATTATCTGCTGTATATGCTGTCTTCCCAATAGAACGTAAGATCCATAGGAGAAGAAACCATTTCACTTGTGTCCTCACATCCTCAGCACCTAGAACACAGTAGGTACTTAATAAATGCTGCTAATTGCCTGATGATTAGAAAAGGGACTTTTGTGAAGGCCACCTTTTGCTTCAATTCTTGCCTAGCCTTCAATCACTGAATGGGCATTGCCTCAGACAAACTGAGACCTGGGAAAGACCTTAGCTTCAAAAGGCCAGGGTCTCCCACTGTCTTGCCACTGGATTCTGATGATTCTGGAGGAAAGAGTGAGGCGATGACTTTGTACAGCCCTTTCTCACTTAAATCCAATGTACTTGCAACTTAAGACATCACCTCTTCAAGAACAAAGGACCAACAAGGCAAGTTACCCCTCTGCCTCAGTGGAGAGAGTTTGCACACTGAGATTCACCAGGCAACTGAAACAATAGGTCTAGACAGACCAGAGATAGATGGATAGACAGGCAAATAAATACATTAATATTCAAAGATATGAAGGAATGAACAAGTAAATAAATGACGCACAATGTATTATGCAAGGTCCTGGAGATACAGAAAGTTCCTGCCCTCAAAGAACATACCATTTTTACTGGGTGGAGGGAGACACACAATATATACAGATCTCTGACTCCTTATCATACTCCCATACTAAATCTCTCTCTCT
>NW_027185798.1:23297056-23318368 GCF_028583685.1 Petaurus breviceps papuanus
CTAGAATTTTTTCAATTCAACTCAATAAACATTTATTAGGCACCCACTATATACCAAGCACTGTCCTAATCACTTGTGACCTTGATGGGATCATTTGTTGCTGCTAAGTCATTTTAGTCATGTCTGACCCTTCTTGACCCCATTTGGGGTTTTCTTGGCAAAGTTACTGGAGTGATTTGCCATTTCCTTTTCTAGCTCATTTTACAGATGAGGAAACTAAGGCAAGCAGGGTTAAGTGATTTGCCCAGGGTCACACAGTTAGTAACGGTCTGAGGCTACATTTGAACTCAGGTCTTCCTGACTTCAGAGTCACCTAGCAGCCTCTAGCTGGGATCATGCCTTCTGACTTATTGGAATGTCAGTTCCTTGCAAATAGGGATTGTTTCTTTCTTTATTTTTATATCTATCACCATAGTAGATGCTTTAAAAATGCTTGCTGATTGTTGAAATTATAACGGGACAAAACAATTGGAAACATACTGACCCTGTGGGACATTCTGGAGTCCAACACAGCCCCCGAAATCTGGATTTCTGCACTCTTTGAAATGAGAGAGTATCACCCTTCAGGAATTACTACCCATCCTGTTTTCATTTTTGTTTTTTTGGCTAACATGCTCATACCCTAAGTATTTTCCATTCTAACTGTCTCTGCAGTAGGTGATGAACTTCTCTCTCCCTGGGAAAGAGTCCTTGACATGGATATTTCAGGCTCTGATAATGCAGGGCATGTCTGTCAAATAATGGCACTTTAAAAAAAAAGTATCATTGATTGAGCTCCCATTTCTCCTTTTATAATCAACCAGTCAATAAGTATTGTGCTAAGCACTAGGGAAACAAAAACATCATAATAATAATCCAGTACTTGTCCTCAGGGAGTTTATATTCTAATGAAAACACACCTTGTTAATAACTAGGTACAGCTAAGATAAAGGGTAGAGGAAGGCAATCTAAAAAGGGGATGCACTGGCAGCTGAGAGCCTCAGGAAGGCTTCCTGCTGAAGGTGGGCTCTGAACTTAAGTCTAGAACGAACTCTTCTACTGACTCCTTATGGGTCTATAACATTGAGCTCTCCCCTAACTTCCCCTCAATGCTATCATTCTCTCAACCTATTATCCTAAATATTCTTTCTCCTTTTCACAGCTAAATTTCCAGGGGAAAAAAAAACTACGTTTCGTCCATTATCTCAAACCCCTACAATCTTGCTTCTGTCCCAGTGCTCCCACAGAAACCTGTTCTCTCCTAAAGATACAATGACAACCTGGTTAAAAGCCGAATTCGGTGCCCTTTTCTCAACCTTATTCTCTTGAATCCCCTCTGTATCATTTGAGTTATTGATCATGTCACTCCTTCTGGATCCTCTCTCCTCTGGTGTCTCTGTGTCTCCATCTGGATTACTTGTCTGATGACTTCTTCTCAGGCTCCTTCCCTTACACATCTTCCCCTTCTGTCCCCTATGTGGGGATGTCCCCAAAGGCTTTGTCTTCTTCTCTCTCTCTACCCCCAACAATCTCTTCTGTTCTTGTGGCTTTGATCACCTTCACATAGGCGACTCCAAAATCTTTAAGCTCAACCTTTATTTCCCTGTGCCTGCGGGGCATCACCAAGATGTCCTCTAAACCAAAATATCCAAAGTGGCACTTGTCACCTGCCCCCTCTCTGAAAATGGCACTAAAATATGCCCAATCACCCAAGCTCAAAAACCTTAGAATCATTTTTGATTTCTCCCTTGGCTCCCCTCTCCCTCCATGTCCATTCAGTTGTCCAGGTCCCTAACAGTTCTAGAACTATGGGATCTTTATCATGACTGCATCTACCACCACTCATGGACTAAGAGAGAGTAAGTGACTTGGTCAAAGTCACACAGTGGCCAGGCTTGGATGCAAACCCCAGGTCCTCTGACTCCCAACTCTAGCACCCTTTCCAATGTGTCCTAAAAATCTAAAAGGGCATGACCACATCATGTAACCCTCCAGGTCTACCAGGGAGCCTCCCAGAGCCAAAGCAGGGGTGGGTCCTTCCCAGGCAAAGAAGGACAGTTCATTGGGCCATTTCACAACTTGAGAAGCTGAGCTCTGGAGCAGAGGGCACCTGAGATGGGTTACCCTTCAGCCTGCTACAGACCAGCTCTGCAACAGACGCTCCCTTGGAGGGCTGCTGCTGAGAGATAAGAGCTTTAAAAGAGTCCCTCAAGAAGACAATGTTCTCACACAAGCAGGGACATTTGGGTATTGTTGGGGGAGCTGTGAATCAGTCCAGCTATTCTGGAAAGCTATTTGGAACGATGTCACCAAAGTTACTAAATTGTGCCCACCTTTGATCTGGCTATATCACTACTTGTCCTACCACCGACAAGATCACAACAAGAGGAAAAGGTCCCATATGTGCCAAAATATTCACAATAGCTCTTTTTGTGATGGCAAAGAACTAAGGGAGTGTCCATAGATTGGGGAATAGGGGAACAAAATCTGGTGGGCTCTACAAATACAGATATAATGAAATACTAGTGTCATTTTTTTAAATGAGGAAATAGATGATTTCAAAGGAAACTGGGAAGATATCTGTGAAATGATAGAGAGCGAGCAAAACTAGGAAGACAATGTACACAACAACATTGTGGAGAAAGCGACTCTGAAAGCCTTTAGAATTCTAATCTCTGCAATAATAAACCATGAGCCCAGAAGACCGAACGTGAAATACACGGGCCATACACTTGTGCACATGGCCAACGTGAAAACGTCTCGTTGGACACTGCATGTTTGTTATGAGGGAGAGATAACAATTGCAATAATTAATTAATGGTTAAGAAATCAATTAGTAGATCAATTAAATTATTAAATTGAGTGTGAAATTAATTATTAAATTAAGCTCTTGAGTTATACCATCCACAAAAAGCTTCCAGAATTTTTTAAAGGAGACAGTAACAGGACCCAATTAACCTTGGAAAGAAATGACCCAAATCTTACTATATAACATGGAGAGAAAACACTGTCAGGCCCCTTTGCGATGAAACATCAGGATCAGCTTCCTCTCTGAGGGCCTTCAGCTGAGACAGGATCACCCCCTAATGAGGCTCCCCAATGTTGTCTGTATAGTGAAGCACTGACTATGGCCTGCCTAGCTGCTCGACTGTTCCTACGTGGAACCAGGGTTCAAGTTCAAAAAAGGCTGACCTTCTTTCTGACCAGGAAAGAGGAAAGTGAGCCATCAATCACTCAAGGCAGAAAAGACCACAAAGAATTCCATGGAATAAGCCAACACCTACAGGACATCAGTGAGGTACATGCATTCTCCCTATGTAGTTTCCTCTTCTAATTAGGAGCCTGTAAGCGACAATTCTATTCCTACTTTTCCTCAGGGGGTGGAGAAAGGAGAAGAAAAAAGCTCTCTGGTCTGGCCTATTTATAGTTCTCTGATCCTAGGAGCTGAGAGAACCCCTCTGTGTATTTAGCTGGCTGGTGAAGCAGTTTAGAGCAGAGAAATCTATATGCAGCCTCTTGAGTAATCTAGTTTCACTTACACACTGACCACAAAGAGAAATGAACTTTAGCATGACCACATCCCAGAAAACTCAGCATCTCCAAGGGCCATCTAGGAAAGGTGCGCACATACATTACACACTCTTACATATAGGCCAGCATAGCTCCCACTCCCAAAGACCAAGGTTCTCCCCCATGCACACAGGTTTTTTAAGACCCACGTGTTCTATTTAACCCTTCATAAAGGGGAGGTTCTACCAGAGCAAAGATTTTGAGGGGTGTAATTCAAATGGCCCGTGGATCCCTGCACTCCCTGACACTCCTACACAGAGACACATATCCAGAAGGCTGATATAGACAGGACAAAGGTACATCCTGAGACTGAAACAGACATCACTGACTGGCTCCATACATACATACCAGGGGGGGTTTGGATTAGGAACAGCTAAGATATCAATAGAATATAAGCTCCTCGAGGGCAGGGTCTGTCTCTTTGATTCCCTAATACCTTGTACAAAGTCTCATGTCTGCTGAGTTGAAAGACCAGTGTGGTCTTGGCACAGAATCATGGCTTGTCAGAGCTGGAGGGAAAGGGAAAGATGAGGTGGGGGAGGTGGGGGTGGGAGGAGAAGCTGTAATTTTACTGGACTTGCTCTCTACCAAGGTAAGCCACCTTTTTCATTGCAACTTAGGAGTGTTACCTGGCGAAGTAAGAAACTGAGACTTGCCTACAGTCACACAGATAGGACGGGTCAAAGTTAGGACTCAACCCAGGTAGTCCTAACTCAGAACCCACTTCTTTATCCACTTTACCATGACGACATTTGATAATTATTATTACTATTCTATTACATATTGTTATAATGGAAAATGGGAGGCATATCTATACACTGCCAAAATTTAGCACCTACTGAGAAAGAGCTCTCTCCCTGCACAGACCATCCTCAGTGTCCAGCAAGTACACCTCCCCAACTCCTATACTTTTCAGTTTCGTCTCCCCTCTGGGGATACTTCCCTGATCCTCCCACTTTTGCGTTTCCTAACACAACTTCTGGTCTTCACTGGATTGGAAGGTTAGAAATACACCTCACACTTGCTAGCCTTCTTTAATTCGCAGAGGACCACTCACCCCGTCTTACAAACAGGAAGCCTCAAAACAGCCTTGCGGACCCAACAAATGAACTAAATTGTTCCCAGAGCACTGTCACAGACGAAACCTGTCATCCACAATCACCCAAATTTAAAGATATTTTTAACAGATGCAGCCACACCAAATAATCATTTTCCAGCTACATGAAATGAAAAGCTTTCAAAAGAGGAAGAACTCAAAACCAAGATGAGCTGTAAACCATCCCTGCTGTCCTATATCCAATAGAACTTACCCAAAAGTGCTTTCACTGAACCCACAGAAGATGAGCTTATGTCCCAAGACTTTAAGCAATTACCAAAAAAAGGCCATCATTTTCTCTACCACTTTCTCCACCTGTGCGAAATGACTTATTCCCAGACCATTTCTATCTGAGCTTTATCAAAAAAGATGAGAAGAAATGATACAACAATAATATTGATAATATAACATTTACACTACTGTCCATAGATTATTTCATTGGAGCCTGTGAGGAAGGTACCACTGTGAGGAAGGTATCTATTATTCCCATTATACAGACGAGGAAAGAGAGACTCATCGACAAGCCCAGATAATAAGTGTCAGAGGGAGTGTTTGTGACTCCAAACCTACCATACCACACTGCCTCTGCCCCCAAGGCTGATCTCCCTCCCCGTGCCTAGGCCCTCCCCCATTAGGGCACGATTTCTGCTATTTTGAAGTCTCCCCGGTGGAGGTTGGAGAGCCTTTACTTTCTTCCTGAGAAAGGAAGTCATTTCTCAACAGGTTGCTCCACACATAGGCCTGAAAAGCAGAAGCCTGCCAACTGGGAGAGCAAGGGGGCACAAGGTTGGCAATGGGTTCTCTGCAATCTGCCAGTCCTAAGAAACATTGTGAGGCTGGAGAAAAAGCAGGGTCACATTTTCTCCCTTTTCCATTTCAGGGGGTTTGTGCAGAGACAAGAGAGAAAGAATAACTATGGTAATACCAAAGTTTGGTCTCCTTTAGAGTTGGAATCTAGTCTCCCCTAAACTGCCACAAAACCTGGGGCTTGCAGCTTATTATGGTTGGATTAGGCCCCACCCACATTCTGGGTTACTTACTTTGCAAAAAATGAGAATAATCTTCCTCTTGCCTTCTGTATTTAGGTGCAAGAAAACTGCCGTGGACAAGTGGGGGAGTTGGGAAAGCCATCAGAACACTCTCAAATGCAGACTATTTTTAGAGATGTGTATTTTTATTTTGAAGCACCATCCATTCCAAGGTATTTAAGGTCTATACACACAAAAGTTAATTTTAATTTTTTTTTAAAAAACACCTCTCACCACAGGCTTACATTACATGAAGGCGGGCAGATGTTCACTCCCTCTGAAATTATGTTGTATGTAATTTTTATTTCTTTATTTAACTGTGTACATGTTATGGATGCTTCCCACTCCAATAGAATGTAAGCTCCTTGAGGGCAAGAATTGTTTCTTTTTTTCTTTTTAATCTCCAGGACCTAGCAAAATGCCTGACATACTGGTGTTAATGTTTGCCGAACAAATGAAGACTTGTTTATTAAGCACTTAGGAACACAGGATCATAAATTTAGGTCTGAAATGGACTTTTATAAGTGAGCCAGTGTATGTGTTTCTCAACAAGTGGGTGAGACAGTACTTCCTTTACTATTTTCAGTCCTATCTATAGAAGTACTGGGCATTCAGTCTTAAATCACTGTAGTCCCTCCTACCCCCACCCAAGTTAAGGGTTCAAGAAGCTGCCCCTCCCCCATCTAAGTCCACTAATTAATTACAGAGCTCTGCCTGTGATATCTTCATTCATTCCAACTTGGGAACTCCCACTCTGCGGCTCAATTGCCCTGATTGGTGAGTATTAACTGAGTGGCAAAAAGCTCACTCTACCCAGTCAGTCCTTTCCAGATCCAATACGGTTCCACCAGGCAGTCTGACCCTCTGTACGGCCTGCTTTCCTTTTGTTTTTGATCTGGGTATGGTCGTCTACAATCACCCACACAGGGGTGGCTAGGTGGCACAGTAAATACAGCACTGGCCCTGGAGTCAGGAGGACCTAAATTCAAATTCAGCCTCAGACACTTAACACAAAAAACTAGCCGTGTGACCTCGGATAAGTCATATAACCCCAATTGCCCTACCTTCCCCCTCCAAAAAAGAAAAATAATAATAATAATACAATCATCCACACATAACACTGAGCCATAAAAATGTAAAGACATTTTTAACAGATGCCACCACACCAAATAATCATCTGGGTATGGTTATCTAATCAACATGAGCATTGCTTCTGGAAGGGGTCTCCACTGACTGCCCTATAGTGCCATTCAACATCCCTAAGGCTCCCCAGACCCTTCCTTGACCTAAAATGTAAGCTCCTTGAGGGCAGGGGCTGCCTCACTCTTGTGTTTGCTATCCCATACTTAGCACGGTGCCCATCATACAGTAAGTAGTGGCATGAATAGAAAGCAATGGGTTCAGTCAGGAAGAGCTATGCTCAGATCCTGCCTCACACACTCACTGTGTGACCCTGGGCAAGTCACTTAACCCTGTCTGCCTCAGCAAAATGAGCCAGAGAAGGAAATAGCAAATCACTCCAGTATTTCTGCGAAGAAAACCCCAAATGGGGTCACAAAGAGTCAGACACGAGTGAAATGACAGAACAAGAGAAACTAAATGATGACAAAGACTACTACTATAAATTCAGTCGTGCCAATAAGGACAATGGAAACACTAACAGCTAGCATTTAGGTAGTACCTACCACATACTGGGCGCATAGTATCTCGTTTGATCCTCACAACAAGCCTGGAAGGTTGGCGCCATTTTATATCCTCATTTTACAGATAAGGAAACTGAGGCCCAGCAAGGTGAAGTAACTACAGTTAATAAGTGTTTTCAACCCAGGTCTTCCAGATTCCCAAGTCCAGATCTCTATCCCCTACATCAGGCATCTAGGTCCATTTGGAAAACAGTAGGAGGCCCCAGGTCCAGGGGATGGAGTGCTGAGCTTGTGGATCCAAGTCTGGCCTCTGACACGGAACTAGCTGAGTGACTCTGGACAAAAGAACCAATCCATGCATCTCCTTGGCCAGAGACCAGCTGCAATCTAGGGAGCCTCATTCACATAATACATAAGAGCCAAGAGATGTATTACATACTCAGTCTATTGATTTTGTTTTACTTCTTTATCCACTTAATAGTCTGACTGCTTGCTTATGGATCCTAAGATTCCTTCTGAATCTCCCCAAAGACCCAGCACTTTAGAATCACTGCTGCAAGTTACAGAACATTTCTTCTAAAATGCTTCTTTAACTCTAAATCAATGGCTCCTCTCCTGGGACAGAGGCAGCCCAGGGCAAGTTCCCTTCACGTGATCTGAGAGACAGACCTGAAAGGACATGGCTTACCCCAGGTCAAAGCAGGGATCCAAAGGGGCAGAGACCAATGGGTTCAATGGCAATCCCAGCCACTGACCCCAGCCCAAGATCACAAGGGCTCCTCCTCTATCTGGAAAGCTTGGCGGAGCCGGCATGAGCAGCAGAGAATAGCCTTGGTTCATAGTTGCTACTCTGCCAAAAACTAATCAAGTGACCTTGGGCAAGTCATTCATGCTCTCTGGGGCTGCAGCTTCATCTGTTAAAATGAGAGTGTTAGATCCTTAGTTCTCCTCCAACCCTAGCATTCTGTGATTCTTTTTAAGTTTTCAGAATGCTTCACATCACCTGCTTTGATCCTCATAACTACTGTGAGGTAGGACACTATAATTAGCCCCAATTTACAGATGAGAAAACTGAGGCTAAGAGAGGTTGTGACTTGTCCAGCATCACATCCAAGGAAGAATTTGAACTCGGGTCTTCTTGACTCTGTTTTGCCATCTAGCTACCTCCATTCAGATACAGCCTCAGACACTTTATAGCTGTGCCACACTGGGTAAGTCACAACCTCTGTGTGCCTCGTTTCTTCATCTATAAAATGGAGATGATAACTGTGAGTTTAAAGTAACATAATATCTATAAATTACTTCACAAACTTTAAAGCACTATAGAAATGTGAGTGCCTAGCATACAACAAATGCTTAATAAATGCTTGTTTGTTTCTTCCTCTTATTAATTATTATTCACAATAGTAGCAATACAACACAAAGAGTTAGACATGACTGAAAATAACTGTACGACAACAGAGATGTGTCTGGCATAGAGTAGGTGTTTTTCTATTCAGTTCACTTTGGAATGCATGGCTCTCCTCCCCCACCCAGCAAGCCTCCCCGATAACAAAGATAGTTTTTTAAAAGGTGAGGGAGGGAAGGGTTCAGCAAAACCAACACATCAATTATAAAATGCCAATACCCATAGTCCTCCACGTCTGCAACCAAGGGAGGGAGGTAGACCAACCACTTATAACTTATTACAGGTTCAGTTGGTCTGTCAGTCAATAAACATCTATCAAGAATTTACTATATATCAGGCATTTTGCCATAAGCTAAATATACAAAGAAACGTAATAGATATTCATCAAGAAGTCAGCCCACATTAAGCTCTCTCAGAAGGCTAAGGAGAAAGTGTCTTCAGCTCATTTAGGCCAATGGGAACCCCATCCATCCTTCACACATCTAGGCAAGGCACAACCTCTAAGGGCTGGATCTGCTGTGCCACCACAACTGGGTCTTTAAAAGATTATTTTGAGGGGGCAGCTAGGTGGTGCAGTGAATAGAGCACCAGCCCCAGAGTCAGGAGGACCTGAGTTCAAATCTAGTCTCAGATACTTAACGCTTACTAGCCATGTGACCTTAGGCAAATCACTTAATCCCAATTGTCCTGCCTTCCCCCCCTCCAAAATGACCAAAAAAGAAAAAAAAAGATTATTTTGACACTGACCCAGAGAAAACTGTCCTCTGTCACCAAGAAGACACTTTCTTCTATGTTTACACTTGATAAAAACTCTCCAAAAGTCTTAACCATACACAAGCCAGGGAAGAAAAAGGACCAGATGATCAGAGATTGGAATTCCAAGGGACCTGGGAGGTTATCTGGTCCAATCCCACTCAGGTTTTGTTTATTTGCTTCATCTGAGGAAATGAAAGCCCAGAAATGGAAGTGAGTTGTCCAAAGTCATACATCACTATGAGCATGTGGGGAGGGGCAGAATTCAAACACAGGCCCTCTTGCTCCAAACTCAGCAGTGCTTTCTCAGTTGCATCTTTGAACACAAACCCACATCCTACTTAAGCTAATCCAATCCCATCAGTGAAAACTGTTTTCTGGATCGGAGATTCAGTTACCAGATTTTCCAGTCTGACATTTAGAGAACTGATTTTGGTGCAGATAGCATTTACAAGCCACATGCTGGCTGCATCTCCCAACGGGCACCAGGCCTCAAAGTCCCCTCTTCTTTATTCATGGGAGAATCGCAAGGGAACAGCATGAGTCCTTGGTGACAGAGTAGGAACTAAGAAAAGCTCAGATTTTAGAAAGCAAAGAAATGCTAGCTCGGGGAAAGATTTAACTGTCTATTCAGGGGCATGATAGTACTTTGGGTCTAGAGTCAAGATCTGGGTTCAGATTCTGCTTCTGACCCTGAGCGAGTCTCTTCACCTCATGATCCTCAGCGTTTTCAACTGTAAAATGGGAATGACATAGCATGGAGAGTCGCACACAAGTGAAAAATGATTTAACAACAACAAAAAACCCAGGGTTTTTGTCAGGATAAAATGAGATCATTATTTGTAAAGTGCTTTGCTTGCAGGTGGTACTTAATAAATATTTGTCCCCTCCCCTATATAGAGATCGCCTTTCATTCACTCTATGTAGTTATTTACATGTAGTCTTTCCCATTAAAATGTAATCTCCCTGAGGGCTGGCACTGTTTTTGGCTTTCTTTGTGTTCTCCAGTGCTTATTACAGGGCCTGGCACACAGTAGGGACATAATGAATGTTTGCTGACTGACTCTGACTTTGGACTTTCATCCACTTCTCCTTCCTGGCTGGGTCCTTGTAACATTACAAACTTTACATCTTAAGACCTTAAGGTGCTGAGATTTGTAAAGGCTGAACACTCAGAATCTACCTCCCTCAGAGTAATAGGGGCCTCCAACAGAACTGGGAAGATTTTAAAGTGGTATGGCAATAGTGATCTAGGAATTCCAGGCAGTTGATGGCGCAGTGGAGAGAGCATTGGCCTTGGACCGGTAATGTCTTCATTCAAATCTAGCCCCACGTGTTTCCTAGCTATGACCCTGGGCAAGTCATTGTAGCCTCTCTAGAGGTCCAAAAGCAGCTGGGGAAGATGAAAAACAGATAAGAAACACCAGTGAGAAAGTGAAAAAAGCAATGAGCAAGATTTCCTGAGTCTCAGAAGCTCCCATCTAGGCCCTCAAAAGGACTTTAGACTCTTCTTCCCCAAAGGGCCCACAGCTGAAGCCCAGATGAAGCCACCTGGCAGCAAAGTGAACCCAAGAGGTCCCGGGTCCACACCACAACTTCCTGGCTTGTAGAGGTTCCAACTGGTGTTATGAGAATGTGGGAGGCTTAACTCAAGCCTCCAAAGTCCCATCAGGATCCTGGCCCAGAACAACATGTCTCTGTGAGCAAAGGATTTGAATTCACAACCAGCACCAAACAAGGCAACTCACATTAGGAGGTGAGCCTTGGAAGCAGCAGGTCTGGGGAGGGCCCTGGGAGTCTCTCCTGCCCTTCCAGACAGTTCCAAGGACTGTAGCTGCTGCTGCCCCACACTGGGTTCCTCTCCTCTGGCTTTCCTCCGCAGAAATTCAAAACAGACCTCTGCTCCTCTGCTTTGCTGTTTATTTATGGTTTCAATTAAAATCCAAAGTAAGGTCTTTTGAATTCTTCCAGGTACAAGTGGCCACAAACTGGATTAACTGAACTACTCCCCAGAGGGTGAGAGTCTCCTGCCAGTTTTCTAAATGAAGGAGGGAGAGGGGAGAGGGGAAAGGAAAAGAGAAAGAGAGACAGACAAAGAAAGAGAGAATGAGACAGAGAGGAGGGAAAGAGAGTCAGAGATCAAGAGAGAGACAGAGAGACAAAGAGAGAAAATGAGGCAGGGGGGAGGGAAATAGGGAGAGAAGGAGAGAAAGAGGAGGGAGAGAATGGAGAGAGAGAGAGAGACAAAGAAAGACAGAAGGAGACAGAGAGAAAGAGAGACAGAGAGACAAAGAAAGAGAATGAGACAGAGAGGGAGGGAGGGAGGGAGAGAAGGAGCAGGAGGGAGGAATGGAGAGAGAGACAAAGAAAGAAAGGAGACAGAGAGAAAGAGAGAGACAAAGAGGGAAAGAGTGAGACAGAGAGGGAGAGAGAGAGAGAAGGAGGAGGGAGAGAATGGAGAGAAAGAGACAGAGAGAGGAGAGAGAGAAAGAGAGAGAGGAGAGGAGAGAAGAGAGAAAGAAGAAAAGGTCACCTGTTCCTCCCTACCACTCCTCTCTGCTCCCTATTTTATACATCTATGAACATCTAACTGGCATGGGCCTGACTAGACAAGCCCCTTCTGGAGTGGAAAGAACACCAGACTCAGAAAACCCAGATCCAAATTCCAAATGCAGCATTTCCTAGTTATATGGTCATAGGAAAATCATTGATTGCTGAACCCCAGTTTCATCATCCAGGAATATTCCTATTATATATAATATACATACTGATATTCTTCATCTATAATATTCATATTACTTACCTCATGGGGTTATTAGGAAGGTCCTTAAAATGCTATAAAAATGTGACTCTTATTAGGCCACCAAAGTCCGATTATTGCTTATTTTATAGTCATTCTAACAAGTTTGGTCATCTGGTTTCAGAGATGATAGATCACTGTTCTAGAGCTAGAAAGGAAGTATTGTTGCTGTTTCATTGTTTTCCATCATGTCCTACTCTTTGTGACCCCATTTAGGGTCTTCTCGGCAGAGATCCTGGAGTGGTTCGCCATTTCCTTCTCCAGCTTATTCGACAGATGAGGAAACTGAGGCAAACAGGATTAAGTGACTTGCCCAGGGTCACATGGCTAGTAAATATCTGAGGCTGGATTTAAACTCAGGTCTTCCTGACTACAGGCCCGGCACTATCTGCTGAGACAATGTCATCCAATCCCTTCAATTTACAGAAGGGGAAATGGAGGTCCAAATTTTGCCCAAGGATGCATAGGAAGTTAGTAGAGAAGCCAGGATGTTAGCCCTGTTCCTCTTCCCACTATGCTATAGCATGGCACCAGCCCACAGTTGATTAAAAATAGAAAATGAGTTTAGAGTGGGGAGGAGAGAGAGGGGGAGAAAATTTAGACTCAAAAACTTGTGGAACTGAATGTTGTAAACTAAAAATAAATAAATGTAAAAGGAAAAAAGAAAAGAAAATGAGTTTAGAGAAAAACAAAAACAAATAAAACCAAAAAAGGTATACTCTGCTGATAGGAAAAAAAGACAAAACCATAAACCAGACACACGAAGTAAAAGCACAGGGGTGGCTAGGTGGCACAGTGAATAGAGTACCAACCCTGGATTCGGGAAGACCTGAGTTCAAATCCAGCCTCAGACATTTAACACTTACTAGCCATGTGACCTTGGGCAAGTCACTTAATTCCAATTGCCCTGTCTTCCCCCCTCCAAAAAGAAAAAAGAAGTAAAAACGCAGCAGTTGAGGACCAGTTAGTATAAAAGGATGCTGTTCTATACCCCTCAACTGCCCCATAATGATGACCCCCCAATCTATCCCCAGGTCTCAAACCTGAGGATCTGGTTTTCATACAGACCAAGTCTGATAGAAGAGGCTTCTCCCTAATCCCACCTGTTCTGATTATACATTCTTTGACCAGGGTCTTCCCTGGGAACATCAGAAATGGGCTTGTGCGTAGGTCTCCGGTCATGTGCAATGCACTCCAGGGACAAGGAATGAATGATGATCTTGCCTCCCCCTTAAGTACCATAGACAGAGCAGGGCAGTCATAGAGAGAACCCTGGATCTGGAGTTAGGAGAGCCAGGTTCAAACCTTTGGCAAAGGAAGTCTCTCCTCCCGGATGAAACCGCAGGTTGGAATAAGACTCCCCTCCCCCCCCCAAAAAAAAGATAGTAACATACTAACAACTTCCTGGGGCTGTTATGGGGACGACACTTTGTAAACCTTAGAACACTAGAGCAATAGAGTACGATGTTTCCATCTTTAGAGCGAGATTTCCTAAATACAAGATGAAGGAAAGGCAGACTAATTCATCTATTTCCAAGAAAGAGAACACACAAATTAAACCAGTCAGCAGCCTGGGCAGCAAACACACACAATGACTCTTCTATGTGGATGGAAACTGGGGGCTTAGGAGAAGCCATTTTTAAGGAGACAGAAACAGGCAAAAGATTTAAAAATTCTAGAGTTTTCATGAAGAAAGCAGAGTTCCCACAGTGGAAATTCTCTATACTGATGAAGTCACAGGTCCCAACACCCTTTATCATCCTCCCCCCAAAATAATCTCTCCCCCCAAAATAATCTCAGCAAGTCCTCATTCATGTCCTGAAAGTCCCCAGCATGGTTCCTTTTGACTGGATGATAAGCCCAGTGATCTAGAGCTGGAAGGAAACTTAAGAAGTCACCCAGGCTCCATTTTACAGATGAGGAAACTGAGGCCCTGGAAGGGTAGGAGAATTCACAGTTTCACAATAGCATGGATTTGAGGCTGAAAGGGACCTCAGAGGCCATGGAATCCTTTTTTTTTTTTTAAAGAGTAGTGGTTTGCAAACTTTTTGGTCTCAGGATTCCTTTACACTACGAAAAATTGAAGCCTCCCCCTACTCTGCAAAAGGTTTTGTTTATGTGGATTTACTATAATGGGAATTGAAATGTATTCATTTTTGAAATATTAATTCAATTAGCAAGACACGTTTATGAAAAGTAATTAGTTTCCCCAAAAAGAGGGAGAAGAATGACATTTGGTGTTGGGGATATGTTTTTGTAAATCTCTTAACATCTGGCTTAATAAAGAAGGCTACAAGATTCTCCTGTTTTTCCTGATCCAATCTGTGCAGTTATGTTGTTTTGGTTGAAGTATATGAAAAAACTCCAGCATCACACAAATATGTAGATGGAGGAGAAAAAAGTATTTTAATAGGCAAATATCATCTTGGTAGTGTTATGAAAACTGTTCTGACATCAAGGGTCCCCCCAAAGGGATCTCAGGAACCCCCAGGAGTCTGTAGACCACACTTTGAGAACTAAGTGAGGATTTTACAGAAAAAGAAAACTGAACCCCAGTGGTCACAGGATCAGTGACCTATAATTGGAAGGGTTCTCTGAGGTCTAGTCCAGTCTTTAATTCTACACATGAAGAAACTAAGGCGTCATCAAGCCAATTTACTTGCCACAGAACATACAAGTAGTGACGGTGGGGTGATTCAAACTCAGAGCTCTAACCAGGTTTAACATTCTTTCCACTGACCCAGGAATACTGCTACACTCTCTTCCGGAATATTTCTAAATGAATGTTTTGGTTGAAAATAACCCCAGCCCACTAGAAAATGGCCTGTCTAGAGCTGGGGCCTTTCAGTGGCCAGCGCAGCATGGAGCAAGAAAGCCTAAGAAGATACTCATAAATAACTTCCAAACCTCTACCTCGGGTCAGTTGTCTGCTGAAATGTCCCTTTAACACACAAAAAAAAAGAAGGGGAAAAAAAGATAGGTAAAAGAAAGCCCCATTGTCACCCCCTCTGTGTGTGTTTTGTAATGGAAAAACTCATGTAGACAAGAGAGACACACACAAGGGCCTGATTATCATTCCTGACCATGGCCTCCCGATTGGCAGATAAAGCTTCCCCGCTGAGCTCATCTCAAGTCAAATGTCAGGAAGGACAGAGGAGGGCTGGCTTCAGAAAGTCTGCTGAGCCCAAAAGGGATGTGTGGGGGCCAGAACAGCCATCAGAGACAGGTATTCAGCTGCCCTGCCTTGGATGACTGGAGGAGACACAGCAGCCCCCAGAAAGGAAAGCCTTCCCAGGATCAGACCCCAATCCCCTTGGAATTTATGGCTGGAGTGACCTCAGGAGAAATAGCAGCCAGCCCGGCTCCACCCACGCAGTATCCCTGCTATATTTTTATTCTCTTTCTAACATTTGGGTAACTTAAAAAAAAAAGTGACTGCTGGGGCAGAAAGCATACGCAAATAAGGAATGCCAGGATCACAGTTCTAGAGCAAGAAGGAACCTCAGGGGCCAATTTAGTCTGACCTTTCATTTTTCAGATAAGAAAACCGAGACCTGGCTCTCAGTGACTGATTCAAGGTCATAAAGGTTATAAGCCCCAGAAGAAAGACTTTTAAGAGTTGGAAGGGGCCTTGGAGGCCACGAAGGATAACCTTCCAATTTTACAGGATGCCATTCTGTACGAGTGGAGTGAGCAGAGAGGAAGGAATCCCAGTATTCTCGACTCTGTTGGCTTCCAGGGATGCCCAACTCCCATGCCTCCCCCAAAGCTCCATTCCTCATAGGCACCATGGTGTACAAAAACATTGGACTTGGAAGTTTAAATACCACCTCTGGCACTTAATAGCTGTGTGACCCTGGGCAAGTCACTTAAGTTCAGACTAGGCCTTAGTCACTATATCTATAAAATGGGGGAGGGGGCCCCCGCTGGACTCAATGGCCTCAGAATCTCTATCTCGCTTTAAATCTTGGACCCCCTGAACCCTCAGCATTGAGCATAGAGCTCTGCAGACATTTAGCAAATGACCAGTGGACAGAGCAGAGGTCAGCAGGGACATGTCAACCTCACTACTAAGCCCCAAACCCAAATATATGACAAACCCAAAATGAAATGACAGCAGAGAAGGACGTTGAGAATTCATGCAATCCTCATTTTATTAGATGACTCTGAGGCCCTAGAGAGGTCAAGCGATGTCACACAGCTTCTAAGGAGAAGGATCTCAATTCCCATTCCTTCCTCATATCTAGGTAGTGATGTATCAGACAACATAAAACAAGGTTCTTAACCTTTTTTTGTGACCCAGATCCCTCTGACAGTCTAAGGAAACTCCAGACCCCTACTCAGAATAATATCTTAAATGTTAAAAGACTTGGGAGTCCAAAGGAAACCAACTATAGTGAAATATAGTTATCGAAATCTAAAAAAAAGAAAAAGTTCATGGACCCCCAGGTTAAGGACCCTAGCCAGAGAGTTGAGAAACCGATGGGTCCTTTCTATTACCCAGGGCAACCTACAAATTAAGCATAGAAAGCTGATACCGGTTCCTGCCTCCTCTCTCCTTCATCTGCAGCTTCTAACTTGGGCTATAAGCAGGAAGGACAGAGAGTAAACCCAAAGGGATGATGGCAAGATTCATTTGTTTCTGCTAGTCCAAATATTGCCCAGCTTTAGTTCTGGAGAAGAAGAAAGGAAATGCCCCATCCTCTCACTGCAGAAATAGGGGACCCTGGGGGTGGAGGCCTGCATATGCACACGGTTTTGCTTGGATTTTTGTTGTTTTGTTATAAGGGAAGGCTCACTTGAGGCAGGCTGAGGTAATATCTGGAAATGATCACGATGTGAAAACAAAAGGCATCCATAATAAATAATATCATATTTTAATAATGGTGATCGTCAATGAACAAGGCTTTATTAAAACACCTCCTATGTGGCATAAGTGTTGTATTTACAAAAAGAGGCAAAAGGCAGTTCCTGCCTTCAAGGAGCTTACAATCTAGTAGCGGAAACAACTTGCAAATAAAATCAATCCAAAGCAAGCTAGATGAAGGATGGGAAGGAAATCATTACAGAAGGAAGGTAGTGGAATTAAGAGGGGTTAGGGAAAGCTGCCTATATGAGGTGGGGTTTTAGCTGGGACTTAAAAGAAGCCAAACTCCAAAGTTCCCAAAATATGATATTCACTATTGTGAAAGTGGAATGGAGTCTGGAGGAAGTGGCTTCCAATCTCATCTCATCTCACACATTTCACAAGCTGGGTGACTATAGGTGAATTATTTACCTCTTTAAACCTCAGTCTCCTCTTCTATGGAATAACAACGATAATTTTTTACATTAACACCATCACAGGATTGTGGGAAAGACCATGGTAAATATTATAGTATTACAGAACTATAATTGCTAGGACTTACTTCCAGAAATTTAAAGGTCAGAGGCAGGATCTGAACCTAGATCTCCTGACTCCAAGTCCAGTGCCCTCTAATTATGGGGAGACAGATTTGTTCACACAAAACAGAGACCAAATAAAATCTAGAGCTAAAATAAAAGATGAAATTATTAAATGAATGATTAATAAATCAATATTATGAATACTATATTTTATTATATAGTATTAATAAATTAAATTAATAAATTAAAAAGAAGAGACCTCTGCAGGCTGGGCAGAATCTCAGAGTCAGAAGTGACCACACAGCGTCAGCTAGAGGGCACAATAAATAGAACACTGGCCCTGGAGTCAGGAGGACCTGGGTTCAAATTTGACCTCAGACACTGGACACTTAGCTAGCTGTATGACCTTGGGCAAGTCACTTAACTCCAATTGCCTTGCCTTCCCCCCTGAGTCAAACACTATCTGTGTGACCCCAGACAATTCATTTCACCTGTCTGCCTCAGTTTCCTCAGCTGTAAATTGGAGATTAGAACTGCACCTATACCTCACAGAATTATTGTGAGGACCAAATGAGATAAATTAGCACAGCCTGACACACAGTAGGTGTTTTATAAAGGCTCACTTTCTTCCTTCCTTCCTCAAATCCTTCATCAATATGAGTAAATGCTGACATTGTTGAAATTGTGCTTCATTCAAATGAATGACATAAATGATCAATAAAAATCTGTTTTAAAAAATGGGGGAAAGCATCTATTAAGGCCCTACCATGTGCAAAACACTAGCTAAGTGCTAAAGATACAAACAGAAGAACCAGCCAAGGAGAGGGAGACAACACCCACAGCAAGCTTCAGCTACAAGTCAGATGGAAAGAGCCCAAGTCCTTAGGGGACAGCAGCAAAGCAAGTGGCAATGTGTCTTCCTTACTGTCATTTCCACTGGTAAAAGCATCTGTTTCTGTCTTTGAGGAGAAGGTGAGGCTGGTGACCTTGCACAGCCCTCCCTCTATCAAATCCAAGTCAGCCGCAAGTCATGTCATCATTTCCCTGATGCCACGGTCCTCTTTGAAAATGAAGGACAAACACAACGGCAACCTGAAGCAAGTGGCAGTGCTGAGGGCTTTGGAGGGGAGAACTTGCTTCTGTGGGTCTTCAGGAGCTCTGGCTGCTGGCACAGCAGAGCGTAGCGTCAAGGGTGCCACCCAGCAACCTGGCCTCCCTGATGGCAGGAGCGGCTGGGCTGGAGGAGGTGCTGCCCCTCCTGGGGCTCTCAAGGAGACCTGCCCAAGCATGGCAGGGAGTCAGCAACTGGCAGTCTGCTTCTAGGGCAGAATCTGAACCCAAGTCCAGCACTCTTTTCACTTTGCTAAGCTGTCCCCTCATTTATTTAGTACTGAGTGTATACAAGGCACTGAGCTTTTTGCTGTAGAGGAAAAGAAAAGGGGTGGGGAATAAAACACTATCCCTTCCCTCAATGAGTGTCTAGTCCAGGTCAGCAGGAGACAGGGAGCTTTGTGGGTTAATCAGGACACCAGCAATGCTCCCTCCATTGAGTGGGCTGAGCTCATTGAGTGGGCTGATCTGAGCTTTTGATTGTTAAAAGTCCCTGTGATTATCTAGGAACCTCTATCATCTGTGAGAAAGAGCCCTCAAGCCAAAGGGCCACACACAAGACACCTCCAAGCACCCACAGGCGATGGCCTACGACACAAAGTCCACCTGAGCTTGGTTCACAGGAAAGCTGCACGGGCCCTCTTTATTCTCAGTGTAGGCACAATTCCAACAAGCTCGATAATCTTGTTTCCTGGTGCATGGTGAATTCAGAAATAGCTCACTCAGGGGAAGAAAAGAGAACACGGAGAGAAGGGGGTGGGCCCACCAGAAGCAAATTTACCAACAGCACCGAGAAATAAGGGGGAAGAAATGGAAGGGAAGGGAGGAATGATCTTAAGCAAATACAGGAATTGTATATGTGTGTGTATAATATATGCATTATCTAAACACATTATACACATACATGTATATTATATTCATCTATATGCACATATAAATATATGCCACAGAAGGTATACATATATTATACATACATGTATACATCATAGAATATATACAAACATTATACATATATGTATAGTACACTGTATAAACGTATGTTATACATGCATGTAAATATGCATTTTGTACAGATATACATGCCACATACATAATATGCCTGTTATATAGTGTGGGTGTTATACAAACATAATATTTATTTTATACATGTATCTGCTGTGTACACAGTTTACATGTTCTAAAATGAAGCCACATGTGATACATGCTGGCATGTGTGTTATATATGTGTTTGTATATCTGTGCAGATGTGTGTGTGCATGTATACATATACAAACATCTATATATATACATACACGTAGCAATGTCAGCATAGCAATCTAAGGCCACTGAATGCAGGCACAGAAACCCCAACAATGCATGGCTTTGAGTCATGACAGGGATTTGTATCTTTCAGTCACGGAACTCAACAGTCTTCAAAAATTGAAGTCAATAATCACCCAAAGGGCAATGGACGAGAACATGGTGGAAGTGAGCTGGCCACAACCCATTGGAGGTGTGCTGTAGAGTCAGCATAAAGAGTGTCCCATATAAACAGCAAAAAAGATGGGGCAGCCAGGCTGAGAGCAAGTGATTGGGCCCCATAGTCCAGCAGACCCCAGGCCATGTCAAGGGGCCTGGAGAGAAGCCCAGAGCAACCTGGGGTGGGGCTTTGTGAGAGGGTATGGATGAGGCTCACACCAGACAGGCAGGCCTGGCAGGCCATGGTCTGCATCAGCAAAATGGTCACACACCATTCCAGGAGAGCGTCGCATGAATTCTCTCTTTTGGTCCTTTCCCAAATGACCTTGGATTTACTCATCTGTAAACATTCAGTTTACAAAGAACACAGAAAGAAGGGGGTGGGCCCACCAGAAGCAAATTTACCAACAGCATCAAGAAATAAGAGGGAAGAAATACAGACACATACAATATACATACAACCTCCACCTCCAGAAAACTCACTGAGGGCAAGGGGCCATTTCATGTCATTGTCTTTGTGTCCTGGGCACCTAACATAGGGTCTGTTACAAAACACTTACAAAATGTTTGTAGAATTGAATGTATGATTAGAAATTTACCTGACAAGCTAAGCTAACCTGGCCATTTGCCTAGGCCATCTCCTGCCTAGTGGGTTGGTCCAAATTAGAGATCAGAAAGGGATTTATTGGGGAGAAATGATTCAGACCATTAGAATCTGATTTATCCCTTCTCCCAGGAACAATGATGGAGATACACTGACAATACTCACTTCCTCCATTTCTTCTTTAATACATAAAGACACAGAATGAAGATTTAGAAGAGGCCTCAGTGGTCACCTATTCTAACCCATACCCAAAAAAGCACCCGGAAACAACATACCCAAAAGTGATCATCTCATTTCTGCTCAAAGAATTTGGGTGAGAGTGAGCTAAGCTAAGTGAGCTGTTAGGCAGTCCAGCCCACTTTGGTATGACTTTCATTGTTAGGGCGTTTTCCCCCTTACATCATGCTTAAATTTGCCTCCTTGAAAATCCACCCACTCTTCCATCTCTCTCTCTCTCTCTCTCTCTCTCTCTCTCTCT
>NW_027185798.1:23323368-23331476 GCF_028583685.1 Petaurus breviceps papuanus
TCTCTCTCTCTCTCTCTCTCTCTCTCTCTCTCTCTCTCTCTCTCCCCTCCCCCTCCCCTCCTCCTCCCTTCCCCCCACCCCTTCCTCTCTCACACAGGAGCCATTAAATCTAGAATAAATCTTAACAACCTCCTCCTTTTTATGCCTTTCAGGGCTTCAACAAAAGTGAAAAGTTTCACAATTAGTGTATTTGGGGGAAATTTCACACACATTTGAGTAAAGATCCCTCTCTTTTGACTCTCACCAAGCAAGGCCTTTCCTAAAAGGGAACTGAAAGGATCTGCCCCCTCTTCTCTTTATCTGGACTTGTGCCCCGGGCCCTTTCTCCTCTCTTAGCTGCAAATACAGAAGGGAAGACTTTGGCATGTTACTGCAGAACAGAGGAGCAGCAAGAGAAAAGAGGGTCTCATCCTGCCCCACACATCTGGGTAAGGGGTCGTCCAGAATGTCCTCTACCAACAACAATCCTGGAACCGGAAGGGACTTCTGAGGCTTCTAACCCAATCTGCTCATTTTATGGATGTATAAACCAAGGCCCATGGGTAGATAGAGTGCCAGGCCTGGAGTCAGGAAGACCTGAGTTCAAATCCAGGACTCAAACACTCACTAGCTGTGTGGCCCTGGGCAAGCCACTTAACCCTGTCTGCCTCAGTTTCCTCATCTGTCAAATGGGCTGGAGAAGGAAATGGCCAACTACTCCAGGACCTTTGCCAAGAAAACCCCCAATGGGGTCACCAAGGGTCTGACACCTCACAGAAACAACTGAACAACCACAAAACTAAGCCTCATTTGTCTCAGTTCACACAGGTAGGATTCAAACCCAAGTCCTCTGATTTTAGACCTATGCAGCACTGAGAGGTGAAGGCAAAATATGAACCCCAATGTCCCCAACTGAATTCACTTTGTTGTGCTGAGGCTCTTACATATACTACTACTACTACCATTGCTATTACTACCACCACCACCCCTGCTACTACTACTAACAATAATAATAATAATAGTCTATATAGAGAGAAAGAGTGCACTAAAGCTTGCCAAACATTTCATAGACACCATCTCGCTGGGTCCTCACAGTAATCCTGGGAAGCAGGTGGTATTATCCCCATTTTACAGAGGACGACACTGGAACATTTCAGGATTTCAGTGATTTGCTCAGGGTCCCACCGCGAGCAGACATCTGAGCTGAGCTCAGGCACCCAAACCTAGGAGTTCAGTACCTGCCTTCTGGGCAGAGGAGGTTGGGGGTCCGAGGCGAGAGACAACTGAGGCAAGCTGCCCCCATCCCCCACTCCCACCCCCACTGTCGTCTTCCCAACATCACAAAGGCAGACATAGCGGTCCAGATCTCCAAACCACCCCGTGATTATCCCTGGCTGGGCAAGCTCAAGAATGTGCTGACACCCAGAATGCGTACCCTAAGATTATGAATGAGCCTCTCTGCCTTTGCAGAAGGCTCAGGACAAGGGAAGCCGTCACCCATACAATGAGCTCTTGTGAATTCACACCCGTCCACAGAGGCTAGCATCCGCCTCTCCTCTCCAGCCTCCCACCCCCCTTTAGGAGGCTAAAGGGTTAAAAAGAAAAAAAAATTTTTGGAATGGGAAAGAAAGAATTCATAGGAAGGTCAAGTGCATCACATCTAGAGAAGAAAATGGGCTGTACCTAGGGAATGAAGCTGGGGCCAGGTGGGCATGGGGGTGGGATACAGCTCCAAAGTGGGGAAGGTCAGTCTGACTTGGCCAGTTCCCTGTGGGAGGCCAAAACTGACTCCAGATCATAGCAGCAATGGTGGTGAGGGTCTCCCAGAACCTAAAACAGCACAGTCCAGTGGAAAACAGTAACACAGCTGGGAAAACCGTATCTCTGCAGGTAAGACTGGAGCCAATCTGCCCATCGATGCCTGTGCAAAAGCCACATTTGCAAAAAAACACACATGAAATTTTAAAAGCACTCTTAAACTGGAGTGAGGAGGACCTGAGTTCAAATTCGACTTCAGATACTTACTAACTGCATGACCCTGGGCAAGTTACTTAACCCCCAATTGCCTCAAAAAAAAAAAAAAAGCTCTCTTAAAAGTAGTGTCTGAAATCCACCAGCTACTCTACAAAAGGTATAGGATCATAGATCTGAGCTGCAAGGGATTCAGAAGGCCAATCAGTCCAACTCCCTTATTTTTCAGCTGAGGAAACTGAGGCCAGGGAGTGTAGTAACATGCCCAAGGTCAGCATCAGAGATTTAAAACCAGGTCCCCTCTCTCCAGGCCAGGGCTTTTTCCAAGGTATCATGCTGATAGATCTCAGTCTGGGGGTGAGATGCCCTCCATTTTTTTCTCGATGTGCCCCCAGCATCTCACATGGTGCCTGGGACATAATACAAAGCCAACTAAATGAATGATGTCAATCTCAACCCCCAGAGATATCAGCAACAATGCTACAGGGCATCCCACCAAACAAGGCAGGCCCTTCCTTATGGAGTAAAGGAAACCAAAAACACAAAACAAAACAAAACAAAACAAGAGTCAAACAGGCCTGAGAAAGAATAAGTCCTTGGGTGTGAGAGAAATGGACAGGAGAATGCAGCTCAGTCCAGAGGGTAGAGGACCACCCAGACACCAGAGCTCAAACTTCCACGGGAGGATGGTTTGGGGGGACTGGGGGGTGAAGTCAACTCAACCCTGGAATTTCAATAAGCCCATTCTCCATATACCATGACTATCCCCCCCACCCCTTCTCCTACAGAAGAAGAAGAAAACCACTCATTTGCCTTCTAGAAATTTACCAGCTCTGTTATGATTTAACATTTCCTGTTTACATCATCAGAGGGAAAAAATAAGATTTGAAAGGACCTAAGCAGCTGTCACATACATAACTCTGGCAGCTCTGAAATGGGGTGCAGGGGCCCCAAATTATGGCAACACAAAATATTCAACTGCAAGGGACATTGGAGGTCATCTCTAGATGGGAAGCCAAGTCTGTAAAGGCAAAAGTTCTCAGGCAAGGTCAAGCAACTAGTAAGCTCAGCGCCTAAATTTGAACCCCAGAGTCCTAGAATACAATACTTAATTAGCAGAATGAAGACAAATCACAAGAAAAATGAGCTTTAAGGCTTGGGGTTGTGAATTTAGGACCAGAAGAGTGTTAAAAACATCATCTTTATGACTTACCTAAATTTTTTTTTAATGTACTAAGTAATATGGTACTGCCACCAAATCATTAAGGATTTAGCCTAAACTTCATCCATACCATCATCTATTGGTGGGGGAAGGGAGGGCATGGTCCCTGTGATTTCACTCCCATGGGGATATCCTGGTATGGAAACTCCTTCCACCAATTCAGATCAGCCAGTCCAGTACATCTCACAGTCTTGGTGCTAAAAGCTTAGAGGAATTCCCTGGGGTCACAGCCAGTGAGTGTGGGAGGTAGGACAAGCTCAGAGATGAAGGACCCACCCGTAGGAAGAGTATGTTTCCTCTAATCCTTTCATTTTGCAGATAACTTGAGATCCAAGGAAGAGAAATTACTTGACCAAGGTCACACAGGTAATAAGTAGCACATCTGAGATTTCTATTTCAAATCCAGAACTCTTTCCACTCTATCAGCTGGATGGGGGAGTGGGCAGAACACTGGTGTCAGAGTCAGAAAGACCCGAGTTCAAATCTCACCTCAAACATTCACTAGTTGTATGACCCTGGCCAAGTCACTTAACCTCTCTCTGCCTCAGTTTCCTCAACTGTAAAATGGAGATAATAAAAGCGATTTTTTTTCTCTCTCAGAGTTTTTGTGAAGATCAAATGAGATAATAATTGTGAAGCACTCTGCAAACCTTAAAGCACTAAGTGCATGTTGGACATTAATATCAGTCACCATCCCCCTCTTCTCCCAGGCTCCACACTCCCCACCCTCATCATCAACACTGGCCTAAAAGTGACGTGGTTTTCATTTGGGGTTTGTTTGGTTTTTACAGTCCAAATAAAACTGATTTTATTGATTTCATTGGTGACTTCAATGATGTAGGGAATGAAACTCTCACCCACCCCAGAAATTTCCTCAACCAATACAGATCTGTGCCTGCAGTACCTAGACTTATAAAGTTACTGAGGGCCTGGGTTCATGTTCCAGCACTGACACCTTCTGGCTGTGTAAACCTGGCCAGATACCTTCATCTCTCGGTGCTCACGGCCAGTGTGTGTCAGGGGTGGAACCTGAACCCAGGACTCCAGACCCCAAAGCCAGCTTGGCTCCCCAGCTATCAAGCCAGGGCTCTGCTCCGGGAACGCCTTCTCCTTCCCAGTTTAGAAAGCTGAATGGTAATCCTGAGATAAGCTACCCCCAAAACACAAGCTCTAGGGGAATTCCAACTAAAAGTTACTTTTTATATTTTATTCCATCAAAGAGGAAAACATCGACTTGGTCCAAAGTTGAGCTGAACCTGAACCGGAAAGCACACATACAGCATATATAAACTACATCCAAGGCCCCTAGAGCAGGGTGCAAGGGGAGAGAAAATGGCCAGAATCAGTCCAAGAGCTTGGGGCTTAATCAGTAACCACTGAGGCCCACCCCAGTCTGGGGGAGGGTTGCTATGGTGCTGGGGGGTGGGCTCTATCCTGCTGGGATCTCTTCTGTCGGGGGACTTCAGATAAAGTGCTCAGCCAAATGTCCTTGGCATCCTACTGACTGCCTGATGCCTTCCCCCCCCCTCCCCCTCCCAATAGCCCCCACCACACACACACACACACACACACACACAGAGTCACTCCCTGGGGGAACCTCTCAGTTGAATGGTCCAGGAATAGACAAGGACAAATGGTTCTGGCAAAATTCAAGGCCTTCTTTAAACATTACAAATGTAGTAGGATTCACAGCTACTCGGAGTCCATTCTCAGTCAGTCAATAAGCATTTATGATACACCTACTGTGTGCCAGACTCTGTGCTAAGCACTGTGGACACAACGAAAGGCAAATGACAGTCCCTGCCCTCAAGGAGCTGACAATCTAAGGAATCCTTTGCCTTTTCCCCCCATTCCCTCTAGAGTTTTATTTAGGAAAGAAGGCTTTAGGTCCATTTTTTTTTCTATATATCAATTATTCAATGGTTTTTTTTCCCCTTCTTTGAAAATTGGTATGAGAAATAGGCAAGACCAGTACTCTTTCCCTTTTGAGTCTGAATAAAATACTTTCCTGAAGAATAAGGGGGGTGGAAGGGGAGAAGGCTCCTGGGATCCTAGATTTAAAGCTGGATCTGTTGAGAAAACCATGGCCCAGGGTGGTATCTATCCCACAGCTGGTGAGCCCCACAACACAGACTGGCACTCTTGTCCTCAGCCTTCAGCTCCAATTCTCTTTCCACCCTGAGGGTCTCTAAGTCAGAGAGGGTTGAATTCATCATTGTTGTGTCTGACTCTTCTCGACCCCCTGGACCACAATACACCAATACTGTCCATGGGATTCTCTCAGCAAAGACCCTGAAGTGGCTGGACTATCCTTCTCCAGCTCAAATCCTACCTGTGTGACCTGAGGCAAATTACTTCATCTCCTTGGGTCTTAGTTTCATCATTGTTGTTGTGTTCAGTCATTTCTTCAGTGTTTGATGATTTGTGACCCCATTTGGGGTTTTCTTGGTAGAGATGCTGGAGAGATTTGCCATTTCCTTTTCCAGCTCATTTGATAGATGAGGAAACTGAGGCAAACAAGGTGCAGTGACTTACCCAGGGTCACTCAGCTAGTAAGCATCTGAGGCCAGATTTGAACTCGGGTAGTCCTGACTCTAGGACCAGTGCTGTATCCAGTGAGTCATCAAATCACCTCTGTTCAACATTTTAACAAGCATTAAATAGTCCATTCTGGTAGCAGACAGGAAAGAGGTCACTTCTCCAAAGCAGACACTAAGGAAAACCATCCGATTTAATACAAACCACCAGGCCAACATCAGAAAACCTGAACTGCTCAAGAGCTTGCACTGTGTTCTCTCTGGTCCAGAGTAAGGCTCGCTCACACTCACTCTGGGTTGCTAAGGGACAGGCTTTCTCTGGGAGTCCACCCAAAGTACACCCCATCAGCTGGGGCTCCACCAGCATCCAGCCCTCACCACTAGCCACAGCCTCAGAGGAGCCCCTGACTAGCCAGAGGCTGGATTCCCACACTTTACGAGGAATTTAGGGGAAGGTGGGAAACCAGTTACATCTCCAAAGTACTTACACACAGCCTAGCTATGGAGCCCACAATGAAGTGGGCTGAACCGCCATTGCGTCCAGCCTCCCTTTCCCACATCAGAAGAGCAAACAAGGACTCTGCTACTTGGCTTGACTTAACTATATTCCTCTTTCTGAGGGATCCCTGGGCACAACATTTCTGAACTACAAAATGCTCTCAAAATGTACCTTCTTCCCTTGTTTGCAGAGGTCTATGGATGTAGAATACTAAATGTCCTGTTGAACCTGGCTGATGTGTTAAGATAGGCTTCTCAACTTTTTTCTCCTTTCTTTTTTAATCCAACATTATATGAGGTAATTGGTCTCAAAGTGTGGTCTGCAAACCTCTAGAGATCCCCTAAGATCTTTTTAGGAGGTCTACAAGGAAGGTCAAAAGTATTTACATAATAACACTAAGACATTATTTACCTATTAAAATACTCTTCCCTTGTTCAACTATATATCTGTGTAAGGTTGGGATTTCAACCAAATTAACATATCAGGACAAAATGAATGCAGAAGCAGATATGGATATTCAATTGTTTCAGTCATGTTCAACTCTTCATGACCCCACTGGGGTTTTCTTGGCAGAGATACTAAAGTGGTTTGCCATTTCCTTCTCTAGCTCTTTTTATAGATGAGGACACTGAGGCAAGCAGGGTTAAGTGACTTGCCCAGGGTCATACAGCTAGTAAGTATCTGAGGCTGGATTTGAACTCAGGTCCTCCTGACTCCAAGTCCATCTCCTATTAAACCAGACATTAAAGAGATTTGCAAAAATAACAATAATACCATTCTTTTTCACTAATTTTTTTTCTGTTTGGGAACATAATATTATTTTTCATAAAAATATGTTATTTCTATTAACATATAATGGGTTTATTATGATTATTATTGAATGAATTAATATTTTTAAATGTGATAAATGTTCATCCAACAGGTCAAATATCGATAGCTATAAACCATATAAACAAAAGGGCTTTGGGGTCCTCAATAATTTTTAAGAGTATAAAGTGGTCCTGAGACCAAAAGGTTTGGGAACCATTTTTAGTAAGAGATGGTCCTCTGGATGAGGGAGGCAGGAGCATACTGGGAAATGAAAGTAAAATTAAAAAGAAAACATTAGCAATTAAAAATCAAAAAATAACAAGTCTTCACTGGGCCAAATCCAGGTTCTTTCTGTGCCTTTTCTAAGGGGCAAGACTGAGAACTTTGTTACTCACAATGTCAAACTCTGTCCCACTTACAAGAAAGAGATGGTGCTTGTGATCCATTAAGGAGACAGAGGGAATATAATTTATCTATGTCCCAGAATATGACTGGAAGATAGCTAGACAGAAACAAAATAAGTTATCCTGCACTGTAAGGTCAGACAGTAAAGCTGAAACTTAAATACTGTGGCCACATAATGAGAAAATGGGACTCATTGGAAAAGACCCTGATGTAGGGAAAAATTGAAGGCAAAAGAAAAAGGAGATGGCAGAGGGTGAGATGGATAGATAGTGTCATGGAAGCAATAAAATGAGCTTGGAGAGTCTTTGGGCAACAGTAGAGGAGAGAAGAGCCTGGTGTGCTGTGGTCCATGGGGTCACAAAGGGTTAGACATGACTGAACAACTCAGCAACAAACATTTCAAACTCCTTCCTGTGGGACCTGGCCTTAAGCATCCCAGATTTAGAGCTGGAAGGGCCCTTAGATGTCCTTGAGGAGGCTGACCTGTAGAAAGAAGGGAACTGACACCCAGAGAAAAATGTCTTGGCCCAAGGTCACACAGGCAGTAAGTATCAGGCGGTAAGATTGAAATCCTGGTTCCTGTGACCAACCTCTATCTTTGATCTTCCCACTGCCTCTTTGGTAAGGTCCAGTACTAAACACACACACACACACACACACACACACACACACACACACACACACA
>NW_027185798.1:23331486-23383943 GCF_028583685.1 Petaurus breviceps papuanus
ACACACACACACACACACACACACACACACACACACACACACACACACCCTAGTTGTTTGGTTAACGTAAAACAAGGTGCCATGGAAACCACAGCTTGGATTAGCCCAAGGAACAGATAAGAGGATTCTCCCTTGCCGCTTGTTGGCAGGGCTGGGGAATGACGGGGCACCTCCACCATAAGACTTGGTTGATTCTTTGACTAGTTTTGCTAAACTGCCTTTTTTCCTATTTTTTATCCTTTCAGGGCTCCTGGGTGGGAGAAGGGAAGGGACATATTGGAAAATTAAAGGGATATGAAAGCTAAAGATACCAATGGGGGAAGAAAACAAAACAGCAGCTACCAGTGAAAGGGCAGGGTCCAACTATTTTATTACCCCCAAGATTTCACTTAAGACTTGGTAGAAAAATTGGAGGGGCGGCTAGGTGGCACAGTGAATAGAGCACTGGACCTGGAGTCAGGAGGACCTGAGTTCAAATCCATCCTCATACATTTAATACTTAACTAGCCACGTGAATTTGGGCATCACTTAACCCCAATTGTCCTGCCTTCCCCCTTCCAAAAAAGCAAAAGAAAAGAAAAAGAAAAATTGGAGAATGTGAGTCCATAGAAATTTTGAAGCTGAAAGGGACCTTTGAGTTCATACACACATACACCCTCATTTTAAAGAGGAGGTTAAGCTACTTGGCTGAGGTCACACAGTGAGTTCAGGGGAGCCCCAGGACTATAACCTACCTTTTCTAACACCCCCTCTCTCAACAGTTACTTAAGTCCTAAGTCCTAGAACCAACTGATTCCCTTCCTGGGAGAGATTTTGACAATAGCAAATTCAGATTTTGTTAAATAAGGTAAAATCCTGCTATTATTACCATTGGGATTTATTGTTGCTAGTATTATTTTGCTTAGGGCTGGCTTTCAGAGCTGTACTTTTGTTTTTAAATGGGTTACCACCATTAAAAAGACTACATTTCATCAACTCTACAATAAAAATTGAACATACAAATCCCTAACACCCACAGCAGCCTGATACTCACACACACACATACACATATGTCACTTTGGTTTGGCCTTGTAGGTCAAACTCTGGATATGGCCAACACACCTGGTTCTCCTTTGTCCTTTCCCAGGCTTCATCCTTTCACACAGACCCCCTCCCTCTTATGTACGGTCCCTTCTATTTGTCCTTCTTTACAGGCTCTGTTGTGTTGAACTTTCTGCTCCCCAGCCTCTGGCCTTTATATCATTTCCAGCTTTTCATCATTATAAACAGCACAGCTCTACAACTCTCTGTATACAGAGATTTTTTTTTTTTAAGTACTTCCCCGGTCTCTGTAGTAGGAATTTTGGGTCAAAGCCAGAATATTTCTGGCATTTGCTGCCAGACCACTTCCCAGAAAGCACCTGGTCACTATCACTGCCACCAGCGCAGGCTTACCTCTTGCCCCATAGCCCTGCCAACAGCAGGTTTTGACATTTCTGATATTTCAGTAAGTCAGGTGTGCTCAAAAATGGGGTCTCTCTCAAAGATGACTTTCTCCAGTAGTATCAGTGAGGAACAGAGAGAGGAGAAGCCACACCCTGTCCATGGTCTGCCAGTTTTATCCTGGCCAGCTCATAACTCCCACCTGGAGCTCCTATGTCAGTTTAAAAATCCAGGCCATTCGGGCCCCCCCCCCCCCGCAACAACCAAGACCACCAAAGAAACACAAGTGATTTTTTCTGAACCACTAAGTAATCAAGCTAAGTGGCAGTCTCTATTCCATGGAATCCCTCTGCCAGGCAAATTCTTCAGGTCCCCCCAAAATAGCTCTCCAGCTGGAAGGGTCCCAAAGGTCACTCGGTGTAATGCTCACATTTTGCAGGTGAGGCCCAGACACTGCCCACAGTCGCACAAGTGAAAATGTTATCTAAGTTAGAGAGATGGAAGGCTGATCCCCCATTTCACAGATGGGGAACTGAGGTCCAGGGAGGTGATTTGCTCAAGTACATAGTCAATAAACATGAAAGGTGAGATTTGAACCCTGACTCTCAGACTCCAAAGCCCCCAATCCTCCACCTCTTATTTCTGTTTTAAGACACATTGCTTTGCTTTCTAGTTCTGCTGACCCATTAGGTAAGGCAATGTGTTCCCAGGACCTGAAACAAACACACAGCCCTCACTTCTTAAAGAGGAAGAAAATAAAATAAGTAGAATGAGGAAGTCATCAAAAGGGAGACAGAGAGGGGCATCTCAGAGCTTGCACCCAGGGCCATGGTAGGCAAGCATAACTTTAAGTTATGCCAATCCTGGCTTTGCTCTGCTCTGGCTCCCCAGCCTCACTCCACCCCCACGCCAGCCACGATACCCTTCTGGTCCCCATATCCCAACAGACAACATAAAAGCACCCAAGTCTGAGGCCTCAAAAAGAGACCCTGCTCATCTGACAAAGGAGTCCCAGGCAAAATTACTCCCAACGCCTTCCTTCTACTAAGACACCCCAATCACCTTCCTGTGGCCCAGCCCGGCTCTGGGAAGGAAAATCTGCATCCAATCTCCACTTACAGGCCTTTCACTCTAAGAGAAGCCACTTTGCCAGAGAAAACTCTCCTTGGAAATCTGGCTCACCGAGCAGCTGCCTTTCCTCCCAATGCCTAGGCTGGAGATGGAATATTACCCTGGCTCACTTTTCTCCCCAGCCCCAGCCCCCCACCTAAGCCCAGGGAGCTAGGGAAACATTTCCTGCCTACCTTTCCATCCAAAGGGCCAGCCAGGACCTTACCTGAGGCACCTGTACCTGCACCTGGAAACCAGCCGACTGCCAAGCCAAGCCTCCTGGCCCCACACCCTGCCCTCTGGGACCCAGGGAACCACCCAACAGACTTCACCTAAGTAACCCTCCAGGATGGGAGGTGGGGGAAGGCAGCTTCCTGGAATGCTTGGGGCAGTGGACTGAGTGAACAGGAGAATTCATTATCAAAACAGTTCAACTTGATAAGACCAACAGCTGTCCTCACTGGCAGGGAGAAAGAGAGAGATTTGGGTTCTTCCACAGCTTCCTCAGGGAACTCCAGATTTCAGAGCCAGACAATCTAGTCCAACACCCCCATTTTGTCATGAAGCCGAGAGGAAGTGACTTACTCAAGGTCACACGGGCAGAAAGTTAAGTGGCAAGGCTGTGACTGGAACCCCACCCTTTCCCCCTACACCAAATGCCTAAAGAAACCAGAACTGTCCTTGCTTCTTGGTGTCGCCACCCTTAGCGAGCAGAATCACCCGTGCCTTCTTCCACCTACCTCACAGGGAAAAGGAAGCCTTCCCAAGTCCACTCTGCCGCTGACGCTGCTGCCCAGAAATCCCTTTTCCTCCTATAATAATGTACTCCGGCTTCTAGTAGTGCTTCAAGACACACAGCTTTGCTTTCTAGTTCCCCTGACCCATCCCGAAATCTCGAGGAACATTTAAAAATACTTCCTTTTAAAAACAACCACCACCGCTGCTGCCACCAAAAGGCAAAGGCTTTTCATTCTTAAGTTTCAAATCTCTGTTTGGTGACCTTTTCCAGATCCCTACGCCTTCCTTGGAAGCTTTTTTTTCTTTTTAAAGTTTCCATTATTGTCAGCCTGTAGTGGGGGAAGGGGGCCCGACCTGGGGCACTCAGTCTATAGTCTTATTCCTGGTTCCTAGTGACATACAAGCATTTCCGGGCCTCAATCCCAGACATCAAAGGCAGAATATTAAAAGCATCTGGATTCAGAGATGGTCTGAGGCTAAAATCAAAAGCTTCTCAGAATTCCTGAAATGCTCCCTGGTTATTCAGAAAGAAACAGCGAGGGAGGGAGGATAAAGCCAGTCATCAACTAAAACCTCATTTAACCCAGAAGGAAGGGGACAAAATAGGACAGCAGAAGCCAGGGGACTGTTAGAGGCATGGGACAGAAATGTTCATTTATTCTATATTAGGCAACTACTGTGTGACAGGTACCTACTATGTGCCAGGCACCAAGGTAGGCACCAAAACTGTAAAGAAAAAAATCTGCCCTCCAGAAGCCGATATTCAATTAAAGAGTAACAAGAACGCAGGAAAGTAGAAACTAGAGAAGTCATTACCAGAAGGAGGGAACTAGCAACTAGACAAACCAGGATAGCCTCCCTGTAGGAGAAGACATCTGAGCTAAGCCTTGAAGGAAGCCAGGGACTGACTGGAAGAGGTGGAGGGGAGGCAGGGAAAGGGCATTCCAGGGATGAGGACATGCAAAGGTCTGGAGAGGAGGAATGGAATGTCCTATGTAAGGACCAACAAGGAGCTCAGGAAAAAGTCAGTCAACAAACATTTATTTTTTTTTTTAAGCAATTGGGGTTAAGTAACTTGCTCAAGGTTACACAGCCAGGTGTTTCTGGGTGGGTGCTAAGTGTCTGAGCCTGGATTCGATCCCAGGTCATCTCAACTCTGGGACCAGTGCTCTTACTCGCTGTGCTACCTGGCCGTCCCGCAACAAACATTTATTAAATGCCTACTATGGGCCAAGCAGGGCAGCTAGGTGGCACAGTGAACAGAGCACCAGGTCTGGAGTCAGGAAGTTCTGAGTTCAAATCTGACCTCAGACCTTTCTGGCTGTGTTACCCTGGATAAGTCACTTTACCCTGTTTGCCTCAGTTTCCTTACTTGTCAAATTATCTGGAGAAGGAAATGGCAAACCACTCTAGTAGCTTTACCAAAAAAAACTCTCCTCTCCCCAAAATAGGGGTTCATGAAGAGTCAGACATGACTGAAAACAAATAACACATGTGCCAGGAACTGTGCTAAGTGATAGACTGACAGGCTCCTCTGGGGGTAATCTGTCTAACCCAGGAGAGCTGAGGAGATGGCAACATGGAGAGAAGACAGATCCTGGGATCCCCTAGTGCCTGAGGCAAGGCCTTGGATGATGAGCCAGGAAAGGAAAGTGAGTGTGACCATAGGAGACACCAGAGAGAAGAGAATCACCAAAGTCAGGCAAGGGACAGCATCAAATGCTGCCCAAAGGTCGGCTGGATTCGACTGAGAAATTGGACAATGAGGAGATCACTATGGCCTTGGAAAGAGTTGTTTCAATCAAGTGGGGAGACAAACCAAGGGATCAAGAGGGGAGCAGGCCAGGACCATGGACAGCTAAGGGAGGGACAGATACAGGAGGATGTCTTGGGGGGGGGGGTGGTAGGATGGGGTGAAGGCTCCAGGGGAATGGATGGAGCCCCAGGAACTAGAGTCAGGAAGGACTGTCCAGCCTTACAAATGCACTAGCTGTATGACTCTGAGTAAGCATTTCAACCTCTGTCTGCAACCGTATGATCTATAAAATGAGAATTAATAATAGCATCCCCCTCCCAGGGTGGTTTTGTATGTAAAATGAGATAATCCTTGTAAAGCATTTCATAAACCTTAAAGTGCTATATACATGGTAGTTGTTGTTATTATTTTCATAGGGGTGAGGATTTGGCCAATAAGGAAGCAGTCAAGTATAAGGAGAATCAGAAAATTAGAGACGTAAAAGGGATAATCTATAAGGCAGGTTCTCAATAGAGATGGGAGGGTCATTGTCCCCCATTCCTGAAGAGGACCAAAATGGTGTCACTACGCTGGAGTCAGGTGGGAGGGCACGGGATGGATGAAGGGCACAAGCAGAGACGCTACTCTTGACAAGAAGGGCCATCTCTTCCTTCAGCTGGCACAGTGCTTGGTATGCAGTTAGGGCTTAATAACTACTTTTAAAATTCACTCATTCCTCTGAGACCATGGTAAAGAACAAAGTGAGTGTGGGGGCAGGGTGGGGGAGGGAGATATTGAGGCAATGTGAGGTTCAGAATTAAGTTGATAAGGGAGGTCTGGAAGGATGGACTCATTTTTCTCCACTGAGCAAGAAAGGGAAAGTGTGAAGAGGTAGCTTGAGGAAAGAAGAAAAGGTGTGGAGTAGACATTTCAGGGAGAGAGAGAGAGTCACTTGGGAAAAGTAAAAGGGCCGGCGGGCTGAGTTGAGATCGCTTCATGTAAAATGGCAGTGAATGCTGGCAGGGCAATTGGGGGACCTCCTCCATCAATGTCCAGCAGCAAAGACAGGGGGTGGGAGTCCTCCAGGGATCAGTCTGGAAGGGCTGAGGCATGTTAGGTCAGAGGCACAAGGGACTGAAGGGACACGGGGAAAGTGGACACTAAACTGGTTCATCGGAATCACGGCCTGGGAAATTAGGGGAGGGTTTGGAGTGAGACCAGAGGAGGGGCTGAACATGGCCCAGAGACAGACACAAGGATGAGAGAATCAGCTCAGACAGAGTTCTGCATGGTAGAGGCAGCCTCCTGGTGGGTCAAGACGAGCCCAATCATTTCAGCTTCTCTCGTATGGCTGAGGGCCGAGCAGAGCTGGGCTGACTGAGGTTTGGGTATTTCTTGACAAGTAGCAAAAATGCTGAGCTACCATGATGAAACAAAGGACTTCAAACACTTTTGACGATGAAAACGTTTTCTAGACAATAACTAAGGATATGACTTGGGATACAGTCAACTGGATTGGGGAGGGCTTTGAAAAAAGGACGGACCATTCTGATCAGGGGGAGTCCCCAGCAGATGACAGGTAATAGGTCCAGTGACAGGCCAGGGGAGGGATGAGCCCCCAGGCAAAGGGAGGCCTCCACGAGAACTCTTGGGGATATTGGTCAGCAAGAAGAACACAGCTCTAGAGATGACAGCTAGGAGGAAGCATGAGCAGGCCAGCTGTAGGCACCCAAGGCCCAGGAACTTCACCACACTTACTGCTCTGTCAGAAGCACTAACTACAGGGTCCTGGACCCTGGGCTCAAGCTGTGGCCTTCCAACTCTTGGGAGACCTTGGGCAGGTCTTCCAATCTCTGTGCCTTGTTTACTCACCTGTAAAATGAGGGGGCTGAATAAGACAGCTTCTGAGGTCCCTCGTGGCTCCAGACAAATGAGGCGTTTGGGGCTGTGCTGAGGAGGGGCATTTTTTTTTTTTTAAAGCAATTGGGGTTAAATAACTTGCTCAAGGTTACATGGCCAGTTATTTCTGGGTGTGGTGCTAAGTATCAGAGCCTGGATTTGATCCCAGATCATCCCTACTCTGGGGCTAGTGCTCTTACTGGCTGAGCCACCTGGCTGCCCCTAAGCAATTGGGGTTAAGTAACTTGCTCAAGGTTACATGGCCAGTTATTTCTGGGTGTGGTGCTAAGTATCAGAGCCTGGATTTGATCCCAGATCATCCCTACTCTGGGGCCAGTGCTCTTACTCGCTGAGCCACCTGGCTGCCCCTCCTGGCTGCCCCTAAGCAATTGGGGTTAAGTAACTTGCTCCAGGTTATACGGCCAGGTGTTTCTGGGTGGGTGCTAAGTGTCTGAGCCCAGATTCGATCGCAGGTCATCCCGACTCTGGGGCTGGTGCTCTTACTCGCTGTGCTGCCTGGCCACCCCTGATGATGGCACTTTTCAAATTTAGCGTGGTTGACATACACAAAAGGAAAAGTTATTACATACCAGAGACAGAGGGGAGACTCGGCAAGCACAAATTAAGAGCGTATCGTCCTGAGCTGCAGGTGACTTCTAGTCACATCCAGTCAATGAGATGGAAACAGAACTAATCCTTGCTCAAAGTTTATATGGGCTCAGATATTTCATAATGGAGTGACCCTGGGCAAGTCACTTACTCTCTGTTTACCTGTTTCCTCAACTATAAAATAAGGATAATAAAAGTACCTATTTCCCAGGGTGGTTGTAAGCATCAGGTAAGATATTTGTAAAAAATGCTGACTACAGTGCCTGGCACACAGTAGGCACTATATAAATGCATATGCCCCCACCCCCACTCTGCCAAATGTACCCTGACACATCAAAATGAAGAGATGTCAGCCCACACCTCAGCTCTGGCTTAGAAAACAAAACCTGCCAGGCCGAGGGATTAAACGTGAAGATCTCCATGTTTGCCCCAGTTGTTACAGAATTATTATCTCCGACTCATATTCCCGCCTCATTCTGCCAACCACAGCAAGGCAGCCAAGTGTCATGGAAAACACACTGGCTTGAAAGAGAGGGAACAGAGGATTGAGCCCAGTCTCATCCCTGGCTTGATGTGAGAATGTCTTTCAGTTTTCTAAAAGACCTACTTACCTCACAGCATAAATCAGCTAAATACATGAGGCAGCATGGTCCAGGAGGAGCAGTGAATTTAATTCAAATCAAAGGTTCGAATCTGGTCTTTGCTATTTATTACTTGTGTGATTATAAGTTATTTCTCCTTTCTAAGCTTCAGATTCCTCTCTTCTAAGATGATAATCAGTGAAGTGATCTCTCAGTCCCCTGCCATCTCTAAATTCCATAGTGCTCCTAAACACACAATCAAGCATGTATGACCTTCTGCTTACATATGTCTAGCCAAGGAGAGGAGAACATGCGGCCTCGAGGCCACTTCAAGTCTAGATTTAGTCAAAGGGCCTCACTTGAGGACCTAGAGGGCCACTGGTGGCCTTGAGGCTGCAGGTTCCCCACCCATGGGTTAGCCTATCTGGAATCACAGATTTCAAGGGAAGAGGCACCTTAGAGATTATTGAACCCAATCCCCTTGTACAGATGAAGAAACTAAGACCCAAAGACTCTCAACAAGTTGGTCACTACAGTCAAAATCAGTCAAAAGAGTATGAAGCACCGACTACATTCCAGGCCCTGGGTTACAGAGACGAAAATGTACCAGTCATCTGAGGTACAAACAAATGCTTTATAAAGAGAATCATGATGAGGAATTTTTGAACCTGGAGCAAGAACAGTTTGGAAAAGAAGGACAACGCGGACTGGGAACAGTTCCATTTCAGGTGTGGTCACTTGAGGAGTGGAAGCAGATTCCGTGAGGAACTGTCTAGGAGGAATGGCTCCCAGAGTGGGATGCAAGTGACCCCGGAGTAGCTGGGTAGTTTGCTGGGGACCCAAAGATGACTGAGTTGTGGAAGAGGTCTACTGGTCTCTAAAAGGGAAGAAATCACCTCCCTTCAACCCCAAGTCAGTAGCTTGGGTTTGAAAACCCATTCTTCCCACTACTTATCTCGTTAGAGGGATAGATATAAAAGAAACTATGAGAAAAGCCAAGATAGGAAGCCCTTACCTTCCAGGAAGGGCACATACCCTTGAAGCACCTGTCTGTAGCAGGTTATAAATGGCGGTTCTCTAGAGAAAGTTACCTTGAAAACGACTATTGAAGAAGAAATAAATAGCAATAGTCTTGTTTTTGGTGGAGGCTTCTGCTAATTAGTAATTGAGCTCACAGCTTTTTTTTTTCCTCCTACCTTGATCTAACTGTGGGGTTTAGTGAATAAATCACATGGACACAATCATACAAGTTGGATACAATGCAATTCAGTTCAACAATCATTTAAACTTTACACTGGGGATAAAAAGACAAAATTGAAATGCCCCTGCTCTCGCTGAGCTTACATTCTACCGAATTACACAAAGTTCTGTACAAATCTTTGGTCAACTTCATTGTTACTCACTGGGTCCCTGACTTTGTCTGACCCAAGGAAACGAATCTAGACTGTAATGCTCCCAAAAGGCAGCCAATAAAGACCTTAGTTCCTGGCTTTTTATATCTTATCAAGGTATCATCAATGGCTTATGCCACTACCTTGGCCAAGTGAGCAATCAGGAAGCCTCTTCAACTTTAGCAACATATCCTAGACTTGAATATATAACTCTCTGGCAAAAGTCAGGTTGAGGTGAGGTTTTTCAAGAAAATTTCTACAAACTCCACTGAAATACTACTTTTCTGTGTCAATACCATTAGAATGTAAACTCTTTGAAGGCAGGAACTGTCTCATTTTGTTTTTGTGTCACCTCCTGTGAGGAGCCTCTCCTGATTCCCCAATTGTTAATGTACCCCCCTCAAAAAAATCATGCATATTTATTGTAGTCTTCCTCAATATCTGAGAAAATGTCATTTTAATGCCCCCAAGAGACTATGTAATCTCCTTGAGGGCAGGGACTATCAGTCACACTTTCCTACTTGTAACCCCAGGCTCTTGCAGAGTATCTGAGCATACAGCAAGCACTTATTAAATGAGGCAGCATGGGTAGAGCCCTGAACTTGGTGTCAGAGACCCTGAGTTCAAATCCTGACTCTACCATGATTACTTGTGTGATCTTGGGCAAGTCACTTAATCTCTTTAGGCCTCGATTTCCTCATCTGTAAAGTAGAAGGGCTAAATTAGAAGGCCCTTCTAATCTATACATATATCTATATATATATAGATTATCTACATATATATAGATTATCTACATATATATATAGATTATCTACATATATATATATATATAGATTATCTATATATAATCTATATATACCTTCCAGCTCTCGATCTATGACCTACAAGTTGTCTGGGCCTCAGTATCCTCATCTGTAAAATAAAGAGGCTGTACTAGATGGCCTCTGAAGTTCCTTCCAGCTCTAGATCCCAAGATCCTTTGTATGATGACTGATTTTAAAATGAAGGACTTCCAGATTTCAGGTGTCACAGTTCATACAAGAAATTATCTTTCTCTAGATCAGCACTTCTTAAAACTGTGAGTCACAATCCTGGGAAAAATTTGGCAAGAGTCAAAGGTTTCTAAAAATTAATTAAAAATCAAATGGGTATGGGGGGCTGCTAGGTGGCACAGTGAATAGAGCACCAGCCCTGGAGTCAGGAGGACCTGAGTTCAAATCCGGCCTCAAACACAACACAAAAATTAGCCATGTGACCTTGGGCAAATCACTTAACCCCAACTGCCCTCCAAAAAGCAAAAAAAAAAAAAAAAAGGAAGGAAGGAAGGAAGGAAGGAAGGAAGGAAGGAAGGAATCAAATGGGTAAAAATTTTGAGGTGTTCCTGGCAGGGCTTGCCCATGTTGTACCTCAAAACTTCACTGTGGCCTTGGTGCTGAACACAAAGCATGCACATGCCCTCAGGCCATGGAACCCCAGCAAACACTGCAGAAACATGGGGTCTCCAAGGGAAAAAGTTTAAGAATCCCTGCTCTAGATTAGGAGTTCTTCTTTCATGGGATACATGAAGAGATTTCAGGGAGTCTGAGAATGTGGATGGGGGAAAAACGATTTCTTTATTTTCTCTAACAGCTGGCTGAATTTCGCACTTCCTCTAATTATTTAAAAACATCATTCTGAGAAGGGGTTCCTAGGCTTCACCAGGGTGAAGCCTGGGGCCCTCCTGCCACCCACCACCTAATCCTCTCCCTCCCACAGCACTCCAAAATTCACTAAATGTTCTACTACTTTAATTTAGAGTGAGCAGGGCCTGTCCCCAGGCCAGGTTTTGTTGTTATTGTTGTTGTTATATTTTGTTTTTAAATCAGATGATGGCCTTGATAAATAATTCCCTGACCCTGCAGCACTTATGAGCCCAGCAAAAGAGAAACAGCTCATTAAATTAGACATACAAGGGGTAGGTTAACAGTTAGTGCTTCCCCACCAGATGGCAAATAGACCTAGAACAGGCACAGCCGCCCCCAGAACAGGAGCAGGAGAAGAAGAAAACAGGGCGAGACAGAAACAGAGAAGACATCAGCAGGCAGGCCAGCAACATGTAAGCTTTAATCTGATGGTGTCACGGTCCAAATGTCTGCCACTCATACTTTCCCTGTGAAGGCTTCCACGGTCACCACTCGGTCCCCAAGGATCACAGACTCAGTGCTGGGGGAACCCCCAAGGCGACCTTATCAAATCTCTATTTTACAAGAAGCTGATATCACAGAGGTTAAGTAAGGGGCCCAAGGTCACACAGCCAAGATTCAAACCCAGCTCATGACTCCAAACCTGAGCTGCTTTCTACAGCACATCACTTCACTTCTCAAGGCATTCTTGACTTGAAATGAAGGAGCCGGAAGAAAAGGAAAGACGGTTAAGATCTTTCCCCAGTTCTAAGAGTCTGTAATAAACACAGCAAAGGTGCCCTAGATGAATGCGGCAAGGGGACTGCAATGTAAAGCCTGGTCCGACCAGCCTAATCCAAGTTAAATCTTTATTAAGCACTTATCACTTTATATCTAAGCACCTGCTACTCTATATACATACATATACATTAAACATATATATACATACACACACACACATAAAATTTCCATATCAGCTAAGGTGGCACAGTGGATATAATACCAGAGTCCAGAAGATCTGAATTCAAATCCTGCCTCAGACAACATAACCCTGGTCAAGTCATTTAGTCTCTGCCTTGGTTTCTTCATCTGCAAAACAGGGATAATTACAATGCCTACCCCACCCCCACCCCAGGTTGTTGTTAGGATTAAATGAGATAATTAATTGTAAAATGCTTAGCACAGTGTCTGGCACACAGTTAAGTTCTCTATCAATTTTATCATCTTCATAGCACTTGGCTCCCAAGGCTGTTGTGAGCATAAGATGAGATGATCTCTGAAAACTACTTAGCAAACCTTCAAGTACTATCTAAATGCCAGCTTTTATTACTAGGGCACTGTCCCAGGCATTCGGGGATACAGAGACAAAACACAAAATGGATCCTGCCTGCTAGAAGCTTACATTCTATTGTTGGGATACAACATGTAAACAGAAAACTATATACATGATGTGGGCCAGGGTGCTGGAAGACTCCCAGGGCTTGAGTTAACCTCTCTGCACCCCCCCCCCAAAAGCCCTACAGACCCAAGGCACTCGGACTTACTTTACTCGAAGGTGGGTTGACCCAGCTGTGGGCCATCTGAGAAGCAGTGTATGAAGAGCTTTCTACGGATTGAGCAGGAAGGTAGGTAGAAAAAACTGCACCATGGAGACGTAAAGACAGCCCATACATAGAACAGATGCTTGAGAACTCATGAAACCCCTTTGCAGGAGTTTCCACCTGGAGGTCACTGAGGATATTTTTATTAAAAATAATTGCTTCTTTGGAACTCTGCCCAAAGGGCTATAAAACTGTGCATACCCTTTGATCTAACAATACCACTATTAGGCCTGTATCCCAAAGAGATCATAAAAAAGGGAAAAAGACTCCCATGAACAAAAGTATTTCTAGTAGCTCCTTTTTGTGGTGGTAAAGATTTAGAAACTGAGGGAGTATCAATCATTTGGGGAATGGCTGAAAAAGTTGTGGCATATGGATGTAATGGAATGCTATTGTGCTATAAAAAATGATGAGCAGGCAGATTTCAGAAAAACCTGGAAAGACTTACAAGAACTGATGCTGAGTGAAATGAGCAGCACATTGTACACAGTGTGTACATTGTACACAGTATGTGTGTACATTGTTCACAGTAAGTGTACACAAAAGTGAGGAGAACATTGTACACAGTAAGAGTAACATCGTTCGGGGTGGCTAGGTGGCACAGTGAATAGAGCACCAGCCTGGAGTCAGGAGGATCTGAGTTCAAATCCGACCTCAGATATTTAACACTTACTAGCTGTGTGACCTTGGGCAAGCCACTTAACCCCAATGGCCCCTCCAAAAAAAGCACACACACACAAAAGAGTAACATTTTTCAGTGACAAACTTTGATAGACTTAGCTCTTCTCAGCAATGCAAGAATCTAAGACAATTCTAAAAGACTCACGATAGAAAATGCTATCCACATCCAGAGAAAGAAATGTAGAATCTGAACGCAGATCAAAGCATACTATTTTCTTTTTTTTGGTTGTTTTTTGTTTTGTTTTGTTTTTTCTTTCTTGTTGTTTTTCCTTTTTGTTCTGATTCTTCTTTTACAACATGACTAATGCAGAAATATATTTAACATGACTGTACATGTATAACCTGTATCAGATTGCTTAATATCTTGGGGAGGGGGAAAGGAAAAGAAGGAGGGAGAAAAATCTGGAACTCAAAGTCTTACAAAAATGAATGTTGACAATTATCTTTACATGTAATTGGGGGGGAAATACTATTAAGAGAAAAAAATTGCTTCCGGTTTTGAGTGGTCCATTTCATTGGCTCTGGAGCCCCTCCTGGGGCACGAGATAACTTGAGGAGGAAGAAGAAAGAGTTAGCATTCACCTAGCCCAGGTTCTACTTGCCACTGAGTCCACAAATGCTGTAGAGTCAACCTGGTTCGACCAACCTAATCCAATCCAAATGTAAATGTAAATTTGTACTTATGCCCACAACCCGTGTGGTTCAAGAAACACTTCCCATAGCAGGTGACACAAAGCATCGGCCTAAAAGGAAGCTGGGAATTCTAAGAGGTAGAGGTGAGAAGGGGATATGCCAGCCTGTGCACAGGCAGGAGGTGGGACGCCACATCCTGGGAATAAAGACAGTTGAACTAGAATATATGGTGTCAATATGTACATGTCATTATGCAATAATCTATGTAACAGATATGTTCTAGTAGAATATAAAAGCCTGATGGGGAATAAAGTTAGACCTCATCCCAGAGTGTTGTGTTTGGTTCTGGTGCCCCATTTCAGGAAGAATTATGCCCAGAGCACCAGAGGCCTGAAGACCATGCCCCATAAGGATCAGTACTAGAGAAGAAAACACTTTGAGGAAACATCTGAGCTGTCTCTAAGAATTCAAAAGGTTGCCAAGCCTAGCAGGGCTAAGCTTGCTCTGCTTGGTCCTAAAGGGATGAACAGGAAGCAGCGGGTAGAAATTGTGGAGGCAATTTTAGATGTGGCATAAGGCAAAACTTCCTTGGGATAAGGGTTCCCCAAGAGCGGAATGGGGCTTCCTGAGGAAGTGGTGGCTCCCTCACCAGAGGTTTTCAAAGAAATGGCTGGGAGGGCCAATTGTCAGGCAGGTGGTAGAGGGAAGTCTTGTTCCGGAGTAAATGACCTCTGGGGTTCCATGATCCCCAACAGATGTCTGTATACTTGAGCCTGACTCAAAGGAATTCACAGAGGTTTTCTGCCCAAAGGACAGAGGGCAACCTTGCTGATCTGTTTTTAACCACAGTTAAAAAGAATGGGAAGGATTTCGAGCTGACATTCCAATTCATAGGGGGAGGAGGAGAGAGGGAAGAAGAAAAGCCACACACAAAAAATTGAAAAGGTCATTTCAATTAGCTATTTTTAAATAAACCCTCTAGCACAAGACTAATAAAAACCCATCTTACAACACTTAATGAGATGGTTGGTTAATCTTTTAAAAAACCAAAAGCATCAACCAATAAATCCTTAGAGGTGTCTGTATACACACACACGTCCAATGACAAATTCTTTTTTATAGACAGGTTTACTATGACTCTCCTACACTTGAAAAGCTGTGTGGCCATCCCTGCATTCTTCCTAAAGGACAAACTGCCCTTGCTAAAGAATTCTTAGTATCAGCGTTCTAAAGCTGGACGGGCCCTTAGGGTACATCTTAGTACAAACCACTCATTTTTCAAAAAATGAGGGAACTGAGACCCAAAGGGGAGCAGTGAATCTCCCCACATCCTACAGATAAGAAGTGTCAGAGTCCGGATCCAAAGCCAGGGCTGATGAGCTTTCCAGTTTAAGGCTCCAAGTTCAACATGCTTCCACTGGATCTCCCCTTTTATCTACAGAAAACCTCGACTTTTCTCCATCTGCTAAATTCCTAGTATCAGTGATATATCAAAATATTATAGACTTAGAGCTAGAGACCATTTAGTCAAACTCTTCCATCCCCCCATTTTACAGATGAAGGCACTAAGGTCCAAAGAGAAGAAAGGTGACTTGCCCAGAGTCACATAGCTAGCAAATGGCTGAACCAAGACTGCAGCTCAGCATTCTGACTCTAAATTCAGGACTCTTCCTGGTCTACACCCTCCCAGGAACTCTCTCTCGGCATATTTTAGGAAACGGACCGATCTGTATCAATGGACTTAGAGACAGGAAGACTTATTTGAATCCCACCTCTGACACATTACTAGAGTTATCATCTTGGGCAAATAAATCACTTAAACATCACTCAGTTTCAGTTTCCTCCTATGTAAAATAGAAATAACAACACCCATGCTCCCACAACCTCACAGGGACATGAGGAAGCCCAAGGAAGATAATGTATGTTAAGCACTTTAACGAGGTCTATAAATGTTGGCTCTTGTCATTATCCCTAGACAAAAGACAAGGAAACTAGAAAGAAGAAGAAAAACCAATTAAAAGATTAACTTCTGTGTAATTATAGTGACCAAACTTGTCCTCAGAGAAAATACACCTTCTTTGCTTCTTTGCAAAGGTGAAGGGGATTATGATGCAAAATATTAGGTATATTATCAGAATTAGTGGATGTGTAAAATAGTTTTGATGAGTAGCTAGCTCTCAGGGGGAGGTGAGGAGAAAGCAGAATTACTTAGATCCCTGACTCTCAAAACCACTTGCTGCTTTTCTGTCTAAATTCCTCCCTTTTTCATATTTCTCAGTGAGGTTACAGCCACCGTAGAAGCCCCTTGGGTCCGAAGTAAATGTCCCAGGAACATCTGCATGGATGTAAAGTGCAGATCTACCAGGACCCAAGTCCCTTTATTCCACACAGACATAAGGTTGCAGCACAGTGCAAGGGTTCCTTGAATTTGAAGTCAAAATTTCTTCTCTCTGCAAAATGTGGGGGTTGGAGTAGATCTGAGGTCCCTTCCAGATCTCAGTCTGTGATAAACCAAAGGGCAAGGAGAACCCAAGGAAAACAAGGGATCTCCTTCCAGAAGATGATGTAGCCTGAGAACCTAAATACTTCCCCTCCATCTACATCTACAAAGAAACCTAGAAAAGCAGAAGAAAAGACCCAGACATCTGGCAGGGACAAATAACACAATATCAAAGAAAAGCCCCTAATCATGTTCTCATCATCCTGCTTCTCAACAGAAAGTGCAGAGACCCTATAAAGGGTATCTATACACTCTCCTAAAGAGTGTCCAGTGGAAAGAGAACCAGACCACATGAGAGAATCTGGGTTCAAGCGTCCACTCTGACATTTAATAAAAGCCCTGTGATGCTGGCCGAGGTCATGTGTTTTCTGTGCCTCTACTTCCCCATCTGTAAAATGTATGTGTAACCCCCTGTCCTGCATATTTATTCTAGAGGGTCTCCCTAAGGATCAAGGGCATCAAACACAAAGCCCTGTGTAAATACAAATTAATGTTCAGGTCACTGGGTTTGGAGCTGGAAGGGACCAGAGAGAACTTCTAATCCAGTCTCCTTATTACAGAGAAGGACATATGAGGCCCAGAGGGAAGCAGCTCCGCCAATGTCACACTGTCAAAAGCTGAGACTTCAAAGTTTTCGACTCCAGATCCAGAGTTTTTCCCACCACACTATGCCCACAATACCCTGCAAGGCCTCTTCCATCTCTGAGTCTACATTCCCTGGTTTTTCATGTATTCAGGGACTTACCCACCAGAACTCTCAACTTTCTCAGTACTCATTGTGTCCTTATTTAAACAGCTGAGGCAGAGACAGCTGGGGCAAGGGGCCCAGAAATCCTAGGATGAGTCAGAAGTGTACTCAGAGCTGGAGTCCATTAGCCCAGGGGACTGATCACATGCCCTCAGCTTGGTCACGCTGCTCCTTGGGCTCACGGGAGACACGTAGGGTTCTCCGGGGCTCCTGACGCCGTCCTGGGGCTCCAGGCCGCTTTATTAGACCTTGGGGCCACGCCTATGACCAAGCCCTGCATCCTGCTGGCATCTACCCTCTTCTGCTGTGCTAAAGGGAACAAGGCAAACCTGATTGAGGAGCTCTAAGCAATCTAGGCGTTACCCTGCCGCCACGTTGTAAAGCTTCCAATACTTTAACAACAACAAAAAAAAAGGTTTACCATTTCAGCTCTCTGTTAACAAACAGGCACCAGTCTTTCCAGCTCAACAGGCCCAGAGAGACCAAGCAGCGGCCAGTAAAGGGCCCACAGGGCCAGGATCTGTCTTGGCTCCAAAGCACAGTTCAGTCTATTTACTTCAACAAGGCTTGAAAGGCTTTTTTGTAGAACTAGAAAATGTTAGAGCAGGAACAGACCATCAAGTCAAGGAACAAGCCTTTATCAAGGGCCCTGGAGATGCAAAGGCAAAAAGAAACAGTCTCTGACCACAAAGGGCTTAGCATGACCCCCTCATTTTACAGATAGGGAAACTGAGGCCCAGAAGGGTTCAGTCCGATGATTTTTAGTGCATATTGTCAATCGTTCAGAGCAAGTTCGGGAAGCCCTTACCACACATTCAGAGATTTAGCAAGTACAAGACACCAAGGGAAATAAACAATATAAGGATCCTGCCCTCCTAAGGCAGAATATAAAGCACAGTAAGAAATAAATATCAAGAAAGAAATTCAGTACAAGTCTGCTTATTTGATGAAGGTTGATGAACCTGAGTTCCATGTCTCCCCTTAATCCACTATCGCTTGAGATGAGAGGCAGCAAACAAGAACATATCATTGGGGGAAGGGGGAGGGACAGGAAGGGGAGATTAAGAGACCTGGGTTCTAGTCCCGCCTCTGCAACTCCCTAGCTATGGTACCCTGGGAAAGCCACTTGTCCTCTCTAAGCCTCCATTTTTTCATCTGCCAAATGGGATGAGCTTTGAGGTCCCTTTCAGCTTCAACATCCTGTGACCTCTAAGCGTTTCTAGTACCAGCTGCCCCTCTTATTATTCTAATATTCCAACCTCTGAACTCAGAGAAGGGAAAAGTCAAGGATCTTACCTAAGGTCACACATACATAGTAAAGAGGAAAGCAAAAGTTAGAAGTAGGGGCAGCTCTCATGTGTGACCCAAAGGTTGTTCACCTCAATATATTCAAATCAATCAACATTCATTAAGTACAAACTATATGAAGGAAGTAGAGATGATGCCCAGTTTGGGGGAGGGGGAGAAGAGAGAATCAGAGAAGGTTTCATGGAGGACACAGCACCCACCCAAATCATCACCAATTTCTTGGGCATCTATACTGTGCTGGTCTATACCTAGAACCAGAAGAAGTTCTAAGAGACTAGAACCTTAAAGAATTGGGTTCCTGATCTTCAGGAGACTTTAAGGGTTGCAAAATTTTAGCTGAGCATATAGTAGGCCCTTAGAGATTATTTGTTGAATGGATGGATAAATGGGCACATTTGAGCACATCCAAACTGGTCCCCTCTTAGTTCTAAATCAATGAGCTAAAGTATTGGGGCCTTAGAGATAATCCAAGCCAGTCTCTTCATTTTTCAGATGAAGAAATGGAAACGAGAAGGAGCTGAATTTTAAGTCACATAGCAGAGCTGAGATTTGAACCCAATTTTCCAACGCCAAATCTGACATTCTTCTTCTACTGCATCACGCTACCCTTACATATGAGCAGGTGCCTCCTAGAGTCCAAAGGCCTATTTGATTATTCAACACCTCCCCCACTCCAAATGGATTCATTAGAGACATTTCACTCTGCCTGGCCTCAGTTTCCTCATCTATAGAATGGACCTAGATGGCCCCTGGAATCTCTTCTAGCTTCAGAGCCCTAATCCTGTGATCCATGACTCAGTTCTCATTATCCAGAGAAAAACACCATCCTAGAGAAATAGAGCAAAAAACTGCTTGAGATAATAAACAAATTTGACAAAGTTGCAGGATATAAAATAAACCCACATAAGTCCTCAGCATTCTTATACATCTCTAACAAAATCCAACAGCAAGATATAGAAAGAGAAATCCCATTTAAAGATGCTGTAGATATTATAAAATATTTGGGAATCTACCTATCAAAACAAACCCAGGACTTATATGAACACAATTACAAAACACTTTTCACAAACTAACTGGAAAAACAATTGTTTTTCAATTGCTCATGGCTGGGTCGAGCTAATATAGTAAAAATGACAATTTTACCTAAATTAAATCACATATTTAGTGCCATACCAATCAATCTACAAAAAAAAATTACTTTGTAGAGCTAGAAAAAATAGCAAAATTCATTTGGAAGAATAAAAGGTCCAGAATATCAAGGCATTTAATGAAAAGAAATGCTAGGGAAGGTAGCCTAGCCATACCAGATTTAAATCTGTATTCTAAAGCAGCAGTCATCAAAACTACTTGGTACTGGCTGAGGAAGAGAGTAGTGGATCAATGGAATAGATTGGGTACATGAGATTCAGCAGTGAATGACTATAGTAATCTACTGTTTGATAAACCCAAAGACCCCAGTTTGGGGGTCTAAGAACACACTATTTGACAAAAAGTGCTGGGAAAACTGGAACATAGTATGGCAGAAATTGGGCATAGACCAATATCTAACACCATACACTAAAATAAAGTCTAAATGGGTACACAATCTAGGTATAAAGGCTGATACTGTACGCAATCTGGGAAAGGAAGGGATAGTTTACCTGTCAGATCTATGAAGAGGGGAATATTTCATGACAAAACAAGAATTAGAGAGCATTACAAAATGAAAAATGGATGACTTTGATTACATTAAATTGAAAAGCTTCTGTACAAATAAAGCTAATGTTACCAAGGTTAAGAGGAAAGTGGAAAATTGGGAAAGAATTTTTACAACCAGTGTCTCTGATAAAGGCCTCGTTTCTAAAATATACAAAGAACTGAGTATAATCTATAAGAATACAAGCAGCTCCCCAATTAATAAATGGTCAAAGGATATGAACAGGCAGTTCTTAGAAAATGAAATTAAAGATATCTGTAAGCATATGAAAAAATGTTCTAAATCACTAGTGATTAGAGAAATGCAAATTAAAACAACTCTGAGGTACCACATCTCACCAGCCAGACTGGCTAAGATGACAAAACAGGAAAATGATAAATGCTGGAGAGGATGTGGAAAAATTGGAACACTAATGCATTGTTGGTAGAGTTGTGAACTTATCCACCTATTCTGGAGAGCAATCTGGAACTATGCCCAAAGGGCTATAAATAAGTGCATATCCTTTGACTCATCAATATTACCTCTAGGGTTAAATCCCAAAGAGATCAGAGAAGTGGGAGAAAAATATTTACAGCTGCTCTTTTTGTGGTGGCAAAGAATTGGAAATCAAGGGGATGCCCATCAATTGGGGAATGGCTGAACAAGTTGTGGTATATTAATGAAATGGAATACTATTGTGCTATAAGAAATGAAGAGCAAACAGACTTCTTAATAACCTGGAGAGACTTATATGAACTGATGCTAAACGAGAAGAGCAGAACCAGGAGAAATCACAGACACAACATATGTGTGATGACTAACTTTGATAGACTGGGCTCCTCTCAGCAATGTAAGGTTATAAGACAACTCCAAAAGACTCATGATGGAAAGAGATACCCACATCCAGAGAAAGAGATGCGGAGTCTGAATGTAGATTGAAGCAAACTACTTGCTGTTTCTTTTTCTTATTTTGTTTTGTTTCCTCTTTCCCACTGATCATTCCATGAGTTATAGTCCTTCTTTACAACCTGACTAATGATTAATGTGAAGATATTTGTAGATCCTATATTCGAGAGCATGCTGCCATGATGGGAGGGGAAGAAAAGGAGGGGGAGAAAATTTGAAACTCAAGGGACTGTGGAACTGAATGTTGTAAACTAAAAGTAAATAAACACATCCATTTAATTAAAAAATGAAAAACAAAAAATAAAAAATTTAAGAAGCAAAAAAAGAAGAAGAAAAATGCCACCTTCTGGGTTTTATTCATATTTTTAAAAAGAGGCCTTGGGGGTAGACTAGTTAAGTTGGGGGCTTAGAGCTACTTGTATGAAAAGAACTAATATCATTCAAGGAGATTTGGGAGCCATGATTCTGGGAAGAGCTCTGGGCCTGATGCTTCAGCAAGGTTGCTTTCTACTACCCTCAGTGCCTTTCCCCAGACCTAATCTGGGTTTTCATGGTTTTTCCCTCAAGGTAAAATCTGGAAAGGGGCAAGAAGAGGGAGAGAGGGTAAAGAGGAGTGAAGGAATGCAGAAGCCACAGGACTGGGGGATGTAAAAGGGGATACATCTGTCGCCTTAAATCCTGCTGAGTCCTCCTTTGTCCAGGAAGGAGTTGGCCAGCCAACCTCGGGGACAGAAAAGGAGGTCTCAAGTCGAAGGGAATCCAACTCCTGGCTCACACAGTCCAAGGACTGGAAACCAGTATCGCCCGATCCACGAGCCTTATGCATTCTTCTCCACAGCCTACTGACCTCCACAATTTCCATTTTAACCATTTCAACAGCTTGTGCTCAAGGAGGGTTTTGTCCAAAGCAGACAGCTCTGCCAGGCTGAGCAAAAGCATATGTAAGCATTCTAGAAGAGATGTTTTTTTTTTAATAGGCCCTTCTTTTTATATATTTATTGCTCTCTCGTTTACACCGAAGAAATTGAATTAGAGATAATAGTCCCTTTTTCCCTGGCTTTGCACAAGTTAGTTTAAAGAGAACATTATTTCAGTCCTAAGCAGCTGAGGAGAGAGACCTGTCAAGTTCGCATTATATCCATTCATTCTCAGATTTCTTGGCTCAATCTCACTCCTGTTGTCATTGGAGAGAGAGACTGACAGAAAAAAAGTGAAAGAGACAGAAAGACATAGTGAGAGAGAAAAATAGACAGAGTAAAACAGAGACAGAGAGAAAGAGGGAGGAAGAGAGAAAGACTGAGAAAAGGAAGAGAGAGAAGAGAAGAAACAGAAACTGAGATGGGGAGGGAGGGAGAGGGGTAGAGAGGAAGAGGAAGAGAGGGAGAAAGGGGGAGAGAGGACAGAAAAAGAGAGAGGGGAAGGGAGGGAGGAAAGAAGAGAGGAAGAGAGAGAGAGAGACTTATCAATTGGCTTTTTTTAAGTTGCATGAAAATTAATCTCCCCAATACACGCACGCACACACACACACATACACACACACTTTTTTTTTTTAACCACACTGATCCTTAAAATATCTCTCTGCATGTGTCTTGCAAGTTTGCTACTGAGGCAATGATCAGCTAGGATTCTTTAAATAAATCTCCACTTGCTGACAACATAATGCCCATTAGCCTGGGGATGCCTGCCTCTTTTGGTGTACCTGAAAGAACCAACCAGGAATTCATCAGTTAGTACCCCCCAAACTGGATGGCCCTTCGCTTTTCTGCATGGACAATTCAGACACATTTCAGCAATGCCTTTGTAGGCCTTCTCCACAAGGCTGATTTCTTGCACAATCCCAGGGTGGAATGTGGAACCAAAGGCCATACTGTCCAGGGCTTTGCTTCCCTCTAACCCTCTTATGAAGCTGCCGAGGTGAAATCTACAGAACAGAAAATGAGGTTTCTTTCAACTACCGGAATCACCATTCTTTCCAAGTTTCCATTCTAACATGATTCTTTCAGCCAATTCTGAACCTTCTTAAGTTTAGGAGCTAAGCTGTTCTGGGTTTTCCAAAGGTCCTTTGTATTATACCTTTTTCTGGAGCATTAGACAGCGTGATTTGGTTTAAAAAAGGGGGGGAGGGGCAGGGACATGGAGACCAGAGCCTTGGGTTCAAGTCCAAACTCAATCATTTTCTGGCAATATGACTAAAGGCAAGTAGAAGGAACATCAGATTTGAAGGCAGGGGTTCAGATCCTACTGGCTGTGTAGCCCAATGGGCAAGTCCCTTAATTGATGCTCCTAAGACCCTATGATCTCTCCAAGACTCAATTTCCTCATCTATAAAATGGGAATTAAGAGCTATGGCTAAGAGATTTTAAAACTTTAGAGGGCTAGAAAAAAATATAGCATTTTAAGTCCTCCCCTTCAAAAAACAAAACAAACTTTCTATATGTAAAGTGCTTTGTAGTAACAGCATCAAACCCAACAAGAAATGGGTCCTTGTGGTCACATAGTGACTTAGAAAACCACAAATTAACATTACCTATGTTGTACTGTATTTCTATTTATTTGTGAAATATTTCCTAGTGACGTTTTAATGGGGTGTCCTGGTAGCACTGAAGTCACTGAGTTTGAGATTTCTGCTTTTTTTACAGTCCCCTAGAAGGGATCAGGAATCCCTCAAAGGAGTTTAGCTTGACTGATCATCCCAACAAGATGTTATGGATAAAGAATATCTATTGCCCAGATACCAGTATACATTTGGATGGACAGTCTAAGAGTATTTCTTGACCTTCTATCTGTATCCCAGACCCCTTCTCCAGTCTGGGGAAGCCTCATACCCCTTTTCAGAATCATGTTTTTAAAGGCATGAAATAAAATACAGACAATTACAAAGGAAACCAAAGGTTAGTGAAAATAAAGATGCAATTTTTTCTCACTCAAGTTCAGTTCCCTGAAATCTATCCACAGACCCCTTAGGAGGCAGAGAGAGATTCCCCCCAGATTAAGAACCCCTGCCAAAGAATTTGTCTAATATTATGAGGATGTGGGGCAGATGATGCAAACAGCCAGGGAGTTGAAGAAGAGGAGAGCAGGCTTTCAGGAAATGACAATACTTCGCTACCGACCAATGGAGCCAGGGTTTCTGTGCAGTAGAATCAGTATTGTACTAAGGGCAACAGTGGTAAAGCACATGGTGGGTGTGAGCAGGGTACAACAGCCAGACAATAAAGGCTTCCAGGGAAGGACAGCACTCAAAGGTGTCTTCCTGTAGGACTGGAAGAGAGAATGGACTGTTCCATGGCAAGAGCGAGAGACAGTCGATGACTAGTCACATGGTAAGATCGAGGGACAGCCAATGGGGAGCCACAATGGTTCTACTGGTGTCTCAGTGAGATCCAGAGAAAAATATGGAAGCACCCGGCCCATTGAGTGGACAAGCTAGGGTAAGCTTTTGGGTGGAATGTGATCCAGACATGTGCAAAGACAGGCAGTATAGATGCTTGGAGTGCATTCTTCATCATGGGAGGGAACTCTCAAATCAATGAGATAATCATATTTTTTTTGCTTTTGGAGGGCAATTGGGGTTAAGTGACTTGCCCAAGGTCACACGGCTAGTTTTAGTGTTAAGTGTCTGAGGTTGGATTTGAACTCAGGTCCTCCTGGCTCCAGGGCCAGTGCTCTAATCACTGCACCAGCTAGCCACCCTGGTAACCAATCCATTTAAGGAGAGGCAACGGATAGAGCCATGAACTTGGGAGTCAAGAAGACACTTTTCTCTCTGTGTGATCTCTGGATAGGTCACTTAACTTCTAGGGGAGTTGGATTCAGTGACCTCAAAGGTCACTTAGCTCTAAATATATGATCCTATTAGTATTCACAATTTATAAAAAAAAATCTTAATAATAGCTAACAATTGCATAGCACTTTAATGTTAACAAAGCATTTTATATATATCAAGTTTATTTATATTTATATACATTATACATATATAAATCCCCACAACAACCCTCTGAGATGGGTGCTATTATTATAGATGAGAAAACCACTTGGTTTTGAGCTTGGTTTGGGGTCCAAATGAAACAAAAACTACTTTGGTTTGGAGGATGGGGATGAAGTTGAAACCATAGTCAACTGATTCTTGAATCATGTGGTAATGTGGGACAATGGAAAGAATACTGGTTCTGGAATCAAAGGATCTGGGTTCAAATTCTGCCTCCCAAGTCCTCCCAAGTTAAGCAAGTTATTTTATCTCCCTGACCCCAGTTTCCTCATCTACAAAACTGGGAATGGGGGTGGGGTGAATGAATGGACAGAGAGGTTCCTTTCAGTTCTAGGTCCAGTGTTCTCCAGACTCTCACTCTCCTGTCTGTCCCCTCGTGGATACATATTCTAGCTTGTTCCTGAAACATGGCACCTAGCACACAACACAATAATCCAGATGGGGTCTGACCCGGGTGCACTGTAGCAAAACCATGTCCCACTTTCCAGACACTCTCTTAATCCAGCTCACCATCAGAGAGGCATTTCTAGTTGCCCCATCATAAGGTGAATTCAAATTTAGCTTGCAGTCCACTAAAACCCCCAGATCTTTTTCTATTTGTGGATGAAGTCTCAATATGCTTAAATTGTCCACACCTGTACTTCCATGATAAAGGAACCCAAAGTAGCAGACACTACAGAACAGGGGGTCAACAAACTACCAGACTATATACCACCTGCTACCTGTTTTTGTATAGCCAGAAGTTGAGAATAGCTTTTTGCATGTTCTAACTAGGGTCTCAGGTCCAAAGTTTGCAGATCTGAAAGGACTCTCATCTTAGACATGAGAAAACTAAGAAACAAAAGTTACTCCTCCAAGGTCTCTAGAATCCAGGTCCTCAGACCTCCCATTTCAACATGAGAGGACAGAGAGTCAGCAGAAAACACTGACAGTCAAATGGGCTGAAGTGGCATAGTTTAAAGCCTAGGACTGAAATGTGCAGTTAAGGAGAAGCCTTCTTGGGTTTTAAACCAAACTAGAAGGTCTAAGTAACTTTGGCTGGGGCTCTGGTCCAATACTGCTGACGTAGGAAAACCAGACAGGCCCAACAAATGAGAGGTCAAGAGGCAGGAATTCCAGCAGAAGGAAAAAAAGAAGAAACTTGAGCAGCAGAAGGAAAGCAGGTTAGGCCACAGCTCTGTGTCAAGTCCCCATGAGAAAGAACAAAGAACAGGCACCTACGATGAACTAGCCCAGCAGAAGATCCACACCCTGTAATGCTCAGGGAGAGTCCAGCAGAGACAGAGGGAGAGACAGTCAGAGAGAGGGGCAGGCAGAGAGAAAGAGAGACAGGAACAGAGAGACCAAGGCAGGCAGGCAGAGATAGAAGGACAGTCAGACAGAGAAAGAGAGACCAAGCCAGAAGGAAACTGACAAAAAAGAAAGGGTTTTTTTTTTTTTTTAAAAAGCAAGGTGGTGGGCCCTGATCCTTAGCATTGGAACTGGAACTGACCTGGCCACAACTACCATTTTCCAAAAGAAAGAAGAAATCAAATGAGTTAGATTTTGTTCCCACCCTTCACTTCAAGATGCATTTTGGCACATTTCTTTTTTCTGGACTTACTTGAGAAGGACTATCTTTTAAAAAGTGGGGGGAGGGGGGGTTTGATCCCCAAACTCCAGATTACAATCCATTTTCCACCAGCCTCCCCCTCCAGGCAGGGCCTCCCATGCCCATCTTGCCCCATGCCTGCAGCACAAGCAGGGGGAGGCCCCTGGGGTCAGATCCATGATGTCGGCCCTCCCCACTGAGCCCTGGCTTCTGCTGCTACAGTTCTGTGCCTACCAGGGAGTCTGCAGCCAGATTTTTAGCAGAGCTGCCTGCCAGGGGAAGATTCAGGCACCACCCCCCCCCCGCCCATCGCAAGGTTATTTGCAAAAGAGCTTCTGAACTGCAAGCCTGAATTAGAGAAAACCCATCTCTGCTCCCCCACCCTACCCCCTACTCAGACCCCTACTCCCCTCCTCCTTCTGCCAAGTGATTCTCCCACCCTAACTGTGGTCACAGGCTGACACCCACCTTGAAAATCAATAGAACCATTCCAGCTCAGCACCCTCACCCCTCCTTCAAGAAAGAAGAGGAGGGGGGGAGAAAGAAGAGGGGGTGGGGGAGGTAGCAGAAAAGTGTAGCCTATTTGTCTTTTTAGAAGGTTTTCTCCCACCACTTACATAATCCTACCCCAGGAGGAGGCTACCTTTAATCCCAAAGGAGGGGCTGGGGGTCTGGAAGACCTGGCTCCCTGGGCACACTACCCAACTTCTCTCAGCCTCAGTCTCCCTAGCTGTAAAATATAAATATAATAAAAATAAATATAATTATATATACATAAAATATAAATATAAAATAAGCTATACAACCTCTTAGGTCCATTTTCCAAGCCCAAATGCACAGTCCTATGGTCCTGATGCTTTCAGAGAACAATCAAAGGGACTTTATCAGCCATCTTACCCAATCCATGCCCACTCAGTGATGGTCTACTAAACTGTGATCAGTGATTCACACTGCTCAATGACTATTCAATAGAATGGTCTACATAATCATCTGTGTCATTTCCATACCAAGAAAAGCATGTAGCTAGAAAACAAGAGCGGACTGATGGAAAGGGCAGCAACTCGGGGGCCAGAGGATTCAGAAGAGTCAGAGGCTCTGACACAAACTAGTTCCATCACTTTGGGCAAGCTCCTCGATGCTGCCTCCTCTCCAGAAGCCTACAAGGTCCCTGGGGAGATGAGTGGTCTACATATGAAATGATCACTAACAAATCAATTTTCAATTCCAATGGGTTTTACTGAAGCATCATAGATTTGAAATTAAAAGATTCTCAGGTCATTCAATTCAACCCTGCCGTGTTGTGGTGGTGGTTGATGTTGCTGATGGTCCTTGGTTTTCACAGAGAATCATGAGGACCACAGAAGTTAAGTGACTTAGCAGAGGTCACACAGTCAGTGTCTGTGGCAGAAACTGAAACCAGATCTTCCCAAATCTATTGTTCTATCCACCCTCCTAGAGGGGTCAAACACCCCACAACACTGGCCCACAACACTTCCAATGCAGCCCAACCAGATTAAAATATAACTGGGAAATACTTAACAAAATAAATAAAAATGCAGTAAAACATACATTACAGCTGGAAACTGCAGTCCGTGGGGATTCTTATGTACATGCCAGTGGCTCAGTTTCTATTTTCATCTGACACCACTGCATTTACAGACACCACTTCCACAAAACAAGTCATTCCTTCCAGTCTTTGGGTGTAGAACATTGCCTTACATAAAGCTGGGCTTTTTCTAACATGTTGCCTAATTTTTCCAAATTGGTTTTTCCCCCTTTTTTATTCTTTGTCATAAGACGTGGGGTTTATTAAGAAGAGAGTCTCAGTGTCTTGGTCTTTAAAATGCAGGGATTGGGCTAGACACTTCTAAGGTCCCATCCAATGTTAAATCCATGCATTGTGGGAGCTGACAACAACATCTTCTCTTTTCCTCACTTCCTTTTGAGGGCACATGCAAAGCAAACAGAGTGCCAAGAAGAAAAGCCACCGGGTTCCCAGGAGGGAACTGAGGGCCAAAGGTGGTGGCAGATGGGTACCAAGTAGGAGTAACCAGGAAGAAGAAAAAATAGACATGTGAAAGGAGTCAAAACGAGAGTAGACTTCTAAGAAATGGAGGCGACAAGAGAAGCCACAAGCAGGCTGCAGCAGGTGGCATCTGGGGCTGAAAGATGATCAGCCACAGGGGCCTGAACAGCAAGGCAGCAAGCCAGGAACCCCAGAACAGTGGAGGGAGCCTATGCCTGATGGCAGTTGCAACAAATGAAAGGAGCAGAGATAAAGGCAGCTCCCTGGGACTCAGCCAACAGGCCTGCAGACTGCTGAGACTTCCTCAGACTTGACCTATTAATGTCATGAATTTTAGGGGACTAAACGAAGTGGGGAAGGCGGTCAGAGATGAAAGAAGCTATTCTCACTAGGAGGAGAGATCTATGTTCTAATCACCTTCTCTTAAAAGGGATTGGGATGCCAGCACCTTCTAGGTCCACTCCTGTCCTGAATAAATAAACACCCTGTAAGTGGAAGCTGACTGGATGCCTGAGGTTGTTTGCAAGAGCAGAACCTGCTGGCACCACTAGGGAAGAGCTAAACCAAGTCAGATTATCATTTTCCCAGAAGGAGAAACGTTGGTAATGTGCTATGGCCTACTAATGTTCTCAATGCACTTCCCTCTGGGTCCCCTTCTGAGTCAGTGGCAGTCCATGGATTCCAGATATACAGAATTACCAGAAGGTCTTGCATTAGGTTTGGGGGTTTTTGGTGACTCGGTCTCCCTATCTCATCCAGGCTACAAGGACAGCAGCTGCTCACAAGCTAATAATCCCACTTCTAATTACACAGAAGTTTTGACCTCCTATCTGCAACCTGGGTTGTTATACTCTCCATAGGCACGCCATCCCCCATTCTCTGCTCCCAAGGGCTCATCAATTCATGCTGGACTTGGATGAATACCTAATCAGTTTTAAAATTCCCAACCTTGGACCATCCACCAGCCTCAGCCTCCCCAACAGGAGGGGACTGCAGGTGTGTGCTACCATACTGGGCAATGATGGTGACAAAGTCTTCCTCCTAACTGAATTCTGGAACCAGTTCACCATCCAACTGGAAGGCCAAATGGCTCAAGAGACAGAGGTCGAGGGTTCAAATCTCACCTCTAACACTTTACTGACTTGGATAAATTTCTTCAACTCTCCATGACTCTGTTTCCCCATTTGTAAAATGAAAGGACTGGACTCAAGAGCCTTGGAGACCTCTTCCAGCTCTAGAGATAGTATTCTAGGATACTGTAAATTCTAATGCATTAACTCAATAGTCTGACTATCCAGTCACCCATAATAATCAAGCACTGGGACCCCAACCAAGGGTACACAGCATGAGGAACTTCAGTAAAAGGCACAGAGGAACACGATGAATGGAACTACCCCCAAAGAAAGCCCGAGCTTTAGGTGACCATTCACATTGCCCAAACCTACCATGCTGGAGAAGACAGCTCCTTTCTTTTCTATCCACCCCACCCCTTCCCCCTACAGCTCAGTCCTAAGGCTTTCCTGATCTTGAATGAACGAATAAGCATTTCTTTCTGAAGCACTTACCATGTGCCAGGCATTGTGTTAAGCACTGGATTTACAAATGCCAGAGAGCAGAATCGTTATTCATAGAAACCTGATTCTGGTTGGGGATGGGAGTGCAGGTCTAGAGTCTTTGCTACTGGGGAGGCGGAGGCAAGTGGATCATCTGAGCTCAGGAATTCTGAGGTGCTGTAAGGCTAAAGCCAACTGGGTGTCCCCATTAAGCCCAGCATCAATTTAGTGAGCCCCCAGGAGCCAAGGAGACTCTCAGCTTCCCAAAGAGGGCAGAACTGGCCCAGGTCTCAAAAAGAGCCTGCCAAAGACAATCTGTACCAAACTGTGGTGACACCAGTCCAAAGATGCTTGCTGAACTCAAAGGGGAGGAGGAAGGGGGGAGGAGGAAAGGGAAGGGAAAGAGAGGGAAGGGGGGAAGGGGAGGGGAAAGGGGAAAGGGAAAAGGGAGCATGTGAAAGAGAGAAAGGAAAGAGAAATAGAAAGAAAAGAGGAGGGAAGAAAAGGAAAGGGGAGGGAGGGAGGAAGGGAGGGGGGAGAAGAAAGAAAAAATTTAAAAGAGAGAAAGAAAGGAGAGGAAGAAAGGCAGGGAGAAAGAAAAGAAAGAAAGAGAGGAAAGGAAGGAAGGGAAATAAAGGGAGAAAGAAAGAGAAAAGAGAGAAAGAGGGAAGGAAGGAAGGAAGGAAGGAAGGAAGGAAGGAAGGAAGGAAAATTCTATTCTGTCCACAGAATGACATGGGGTGACTGGGTTCTTGAAGACTATAACAATGAATCATCATATTTTAAAAGGAAGAGTTTTTCATTCATGTCCAGTGAGGCAATAAGACGTAATGCTGTGTATGTGTGTGTGTGTGTGTGTGTGTGTGTGTGTGTGTGTGTGCACTGAGGGCATGGGAAGTGTGGGGGAGGGGTGAAAGGTATACAATGAGATGCCACTACCCCAAGAGCTCAGAAACACAATGGAGTGACTCGCACTGGTCTCACTGAAGGCAGCACCCATGCCCTTGAGAGCTCATCTCCTAGATATAAAAATGGCCAACTTTAAAGACCTTCACTGACCTCCGACCCCACCTCTCTCATTTTACTGAAGGGAAAACAAATCTGAAAACCGTTCTCAGGGGCACTTGGTTTAAGCCTGGCACGCAGCAGGTGCTAGAAGCTGCTTTGTTGATGGAGCTCTGAGCTGGACCTTGGGCTTCCTCGAGGAAACTGGCTCCCCAAATAAATTCCTTCTTCCACCACAGACCTCAAAGCTCACCTTCAGCAGCAGCCTGTCCTAGTCCCCACAGAGGGCCACTGACATCTTCCTGCTCATACAACCTTCCATCCACTCTCCACAAACCTTGTACACACCTAGTTACTGACACATCTCTCCCATGAGAATGTGAGCCCCAGGAAGGCAGGGAATGCTTTCTGCATACAGTAAACACTTAATAAATGCTTGCTGACTGATTTTTAGTTTTAGAGAGTTCTGTGGGGACCCTGAGTGACATGGCCAGGGTCACCCAACTAATAAGGATGTCACAGGCAGGATTTGAAGCCAGGGCTGGCTCTCCTCTCTCTATTATGCCACACTCCCTTTGCTATATGTATTGTTATCCCCAATTTACAGATGGAAAAACTGAGACTCAGGAAGATTACAGCTACACACCCATGAGGAAAGAAGGGAAAAAAGCCCAGAATAAGTCACATAGTTAGTAAATGTCAGAAGCAAGGTGAGAACCTAGGCCCCCGACCTTCAAACCACATTGCTTCTCACAACCCAGAGAAGAGAAATTACTTGCTTAAGGTCACATGGTTTGTTGAGTTTACTCACTTAAGGTCACATAGGCTGTAGGTGGATCCTCCCCAGCTGGGGCTCTTAGCCTTCCAATTCCTCTTGCAGGGCATCAGGTTTTTCTAAGGCCCTACAGCAGGACAAAATACAAGAGCCTGGGCCTCCATCTTTAGAGTTCTTCAAGCATTCATGGTACCCAAGAGAGCCTTGGGAAGGAGGTTATGTGGATGCCCGTATTGTGTGTGCCTTCCCAGTTACTGCAGAAATAGAGCCCTGCTAGAAATGTCCGCAGGAGACCAATTGGAGATGGACAGCGGCGGATCTTTATCACCAAGGAGAGGAGGGGCCCACAGAGGTGATTCTTCCTTAGACAGGTCACCCAGAAAAAGAGGTTTTCTGCCCAATGAATCAAAGAATCAGAGACTGACAGCTGGAAGGGTCCTAGATTTAGATGCTAGAAGGGACCTTAGGGGTTATCTAGTCCAATTCTCTTATTCTATAGAGGAGGAAACTGAGGCCCCAGAGAGAGGAAATGATTTGCTCCATATTGCTCAGACAGTAAGCCAAGATTTGAACCCAAGACTTTAGACAACAAAGCTAAAGCTTTTTCCACCATACTGAATCACTCCCAATGACCTTAGAGATTACCTAGTACATCCCTCTCATTCTACAGAGGAGGAAACTGAGGCTCATTTTCCAGCTTTCAATCTTTAGATGGACTTCTTTGTCAAATGAGAAGGAGGTGGGTAGAAGGATGACCCCAGAGCCCCCAACTCCTAACCCACAAGCCCCAAGGTGAAATGGCAAGTCACATTCAAACTTAGGCCAGATGGTGTCAATGCCACCACTCAGAGAGGTACATGTCCCTGAGATAATTAGCATCCTATATGACCAAACAGTTTTTATTTTCTCCTTTCTTTCTTTTTTCCTTCTTTCTTTCTTTCTTCCTTTCTTTCTTTCTTCCTTTCTTTCCTTCCTTCCTTCCTCCTTTCCTTCTTTTTTTTTCTTTTTTTTCTTTTCCTTTTTTTCTTTCTTTCTTTCTTCTTAAAAGTGTAAAGAAAATAAACACCATCCACATTTGGGTCTCCATCAAACTAGGAAGCAACTCAAACCAAACAGGGCCAGAGAGGAAGCTTCGTTCGAGCTGTCTGAGGCAAAGACCAGATCTGCTTGGTCCAAGGCTGACCGTGTCGTCAGAGACTACTCCTTCCTCTCAAAAGAGGGTGCCCTTCCCCTTGAAAGGGGGGAGGGGCCTCCACCCAGAAAGGGGGGGGGGGGCTTATCAGGCCACCTAGCAAGGCTCAGCCCTCTCTCCCCCTTCATTTGTGAAACAACCTTTTCTGAGTGGTAGGTTCCTTTCTTGGACCCCAGAAGAGCGAATGAGCTACCCTGAGAATTTGCCAGGGGAACCCAACCTTATCTACAAGGTTTAACCTCATCCTACAACCTACTATTTTGCCACAGCCTGATGCTTCCCTTCCCCCCACATCTCCCCAAAAAGGTTTTGCCTCCTTAAAATAACAAGTTTCCATGAACTAATGGATTCTTCCAAATGACAAAACACATCACCTCACTTAAGCCCAGGGGTTCATCCCATCCACCCTCCCATCAGCTCCCTTATTCTCTTCTCCCCAGATGGGGTGTGGGGAGTCGAGTGAGCCCAAGCCAAGGCGACCGCGAAGGGGACCGTTAGGATGTGTCACCGAGCCACCACCCCCACTTTCTGGTTCCAACGTGGGACGTGAACACCTAAAAATACACACCTGCCTCCCCACTCTGAAGCCCACAGAGTCAGCACCCAGCACCAAACTTCCCCGCTAAGCCAAGAGCCTTCTCAAAACAGAAACGAAAGTTCTTTTGATATCAAAACCACTGCAGCTCCGAGGAACCAGATAAAGACTCCTGCTCAAAACTCTGTCTTGAAGCACCAGAGAGAGCCCAGAGACACCCTGCGACCAAGCTCTTGGGCAGATAATCTGTGGGAAAGAACAGCAAGCTTAGACTGAGGAGGCCTGGGCAAGAAGCTGGCTGGTTCTGTGACCCTGCATCAATGCTCCCCTCCCCAAGGCTGAGGGCCACCCTCTGAAAGTGAGAGTGGTTGGGCTACAACATCACAAGGGCTCTCCCAGTTCTGGGGGGCCAGTAATTCAATTCAACAGAGAATCAACTATGGGCTTAGCCCCATGAAGAACACAAGATGAAGATATAATCTCTACCCTCAGGGAGTTTACAATCTAATATTGGGGGGGGGAACTTGTAGACAAATAATTAGATGGAAAACAGAATGTGGTAAATGACATAGAGAAATACAAATTGCTGGGGGGGAGGCAACACCCAACAGAGTAAAAGGAAAGCAGTGTGGTTGAAGACTCGAGTGAACTAGCACGTGCGCACACACGTGCACACACACGCACACACAGACACACACATATACACACCAACAACAAAAATAAAGTCAGTAAAAAAAAGCCTGCTTCCATCCCCACTAGCTCACTCTCTCTCTGAAGGGGGATGGAGTTGTTCATCACGGGTCCTTTGGACTTGTCCTGGAGCCTTCACTGTTGATCATCCCTACAACACTGCTGCTATTATTGCATGTAACATAAATGACTCCCTTCTTTTTTTTTTTCTTTTTGGAGGGCAATTGAGGTTAAGTGACTTGCCCAAAGTCACACGGCTAGTAATTGTGTCAAGTGTCTGGGGCTGGATTTGAACTCAGATCCTCCTGACTCCAGGGCCGGTTGAGTCACTGTGCCACCTAGCTGCCCCCAAATGAGTCCCTTCTTGAGTCAGTCTGTCCCTTTATCAGTTAGTCAGCCAACAGGCCTGTCTTTTATATTTAGAGATAGATAAAGTCTAATCCAGATGACAGTGAGGAGGAGGAGGAATTCAAACTGTCTTCCATCTAATTTGGACCACGATGTAATTGTCTACAATGCCTAAACCTATCTGGGAGACTACCACCAGAGATCCAAAAAAAGCTAGTTCTGGGACCCAGAAGATGGACTTGTCTCTGACCCTGTCTGCACTCAAACCACTTTCTTGTTAATACAGCATTTCAGAAGCATAAGCCCTGGGCCCCATTATTCTGTTTTGATCTGAGCACACTTGCATGCTTGCCCCTGTGGAAGAGGTGAATGAAATAGAATCCCCTAGGCCCAGGGGACCTAGGGGCATTCTCAGCTCCACTGTATAGATAAGGCAACTGAGAAGCAAGAGATAAAAAGTTTAAAGGGCATGTGGTGACATGGAAATAGGCCTGGTCTGGGAGTCAAAAGCCTGCCCCAAACTCTTCTAAGGGAGAAAAGCATTTTACCTCTTCAAGACTCAACTTCCCCATCTGCAAAGTGGGGACAATGAGACTTGTACTTATAGGGCTACTGTGATAAAATGCTAAAACCCTATTTAAATGTATTAAATATTGTAGTTAGACTCAGACTCAGAGCTGGAAGGGACCTAGAAATCCAGCCCAAGCCCCAAATTTTACAGGGGAGAGGGAAAATGAAACCTAGAAAGAGGAAGTAAATTGACCAAGGTCACACAGATCCCATCAGTATGGTGGGATCTGAACCCACTGTGCCATGCTACAAATCCCTGACTTTATAGAGGGATGGGGGAAATACAACCCAGAATGAACTCCAGCCCCAAAGCTAGCCCTGGGGTCCAAAATCTCCCAGGGCTCTCTTCCCACTAATGGTCTAGAATTCAGGGTTGGGGGATTTGTTCTGTTAAGTACGAATTCAAAGGGCCCCACTTGAGGACCTAGAGGCCTCAAGGCCTCAGGTTCCCCACCCCCAGTCTAGATCCTAACAGAAATAAAGCATCCTTTCCAATATAAGTAGAGGGAAGGGTGCTCTAAAAAGAACTAGATATGAGAAGACAGACACTTCCCCTCCCTCTCCTTTACAGAGGTGAGGGGCTATGGGTGTGGATCACTGCATATAAAGTCAGACTTTTGTTATGTTGATAAATTGGGCTAAACTGGTTTTTTCCCCCCATCTTTTCTATTCTTTGTTATAAGAAAGGGCTGTCTGAGGGGCCGCCAGGTGGCTCAGCAAGTAAGATCACGGGCTCCAGTGTCCAAATGACCTGGGGATCAAATCCGGGGTCAGATACTCAGCACCACACCCAGAAATAACTGGCCGTGTAACCTTGAGCAAGTTACTTAACCTTGATTGCTTTAAAAAAAAAAAAAAAGAAAAAGAAAGGGCTGTCTGGGAAAAGAAGGGGGAAGAGATGCATTGAAAAACAGGTGATACGGTAAAAATAAAATGATGTTTAATAAAAAATTTATTTAAAAAAAAAACCTTCTATTTAAAGGCCAGAGATTTCCCAGGCTCCTTCCGGCTCAAAATCTATGATACTGTAAATGAAAATGGTGTTATTTTCTGACACTAGATAGAGATGTACAGTTCAAGAATTTCTCAGGCCATTCCAAGCTGATGCCAATATAATACCTAGTTGTCCAAAAAGCAGATGTTTCTATGAAAAGAAGGATACACAAACACACACACACACACACACACATACTCTCTCTCTCTCTCTCTCTCTCTCTCTCTCTCTCTCTCTCTCATAGGATTATAGATTTAGAACTGAAAGGGACCTTATTTTACAGATGTGGAAACTGAGGCTTACACAGGTTAAATGTCTTGCTCAGAGTCACACAGCTAGTGAATGAAGGACAATTTTTAGGTCTTCCAGACTTCCACACCAATTCTGCTCCCACCACACCACACCTGTCTTAGAATCAGCTAAGTGGGGAGTGATAGAGAGCAGGGGATAATCACAGCTACCTCCCCACACTGCTCAGAGGATAAACAAGATAACATTCACCCAGTGCCTAGCACAGTGCCCAGCACACAGGAGGCGCCTGATAAATGCTTGTTTCCTTCCTTTCTTCTTTACGCCAAGTCAGCAGTCTTCAAGACTAAGTTCAGGGTTTGAACCCGTCCCCAACGCCCAAATATTGTTTTTCCTTAACAACAACAATAACTTCTCCCTTAAAGGTAGAGATACCCAATCATATCTCCCCTTTGCCCTGCCCCCCACAAGATTAAAGTTGGGGAGAAAGAGTTCAGAGTGAGGAAGAGGGGGTGCAGCAGACACCATCTCAGGCTCACTTCCCCAAGGGAGGTGTCTGGATATACCAATGGACAACATCAACATACCTATTCAAACGGACTTCTGCCTGGGGGAGCCTCCACTCCCCTTTCCTCGAAGGCCATTCCCAGCACCCCCTCCCAGATGTCTCTCCTCCAATCCACCACGTTTAGCTGCCGGGCTCTCAAGGATCATTCCTCTTTCAGGAACCGTGGCAAACTAGAGACATGTCACAGGACTGGAGCTGGGGCCTATTTTCAAAAAAGGGAAGAATGTGAACACTTCAAACCATGAGCCCAGTGAGGCTGGCACGGGGTCTGCGGAAAGCCTCCAGAATGAAATCTTAAAGGGACAGTTTGGGAAGCACTCAGAAAAAGAACTGGTCACCAAAAACCAATATGAGAACATCAAACTGCATCACAAAAATGAAATTTAAAAGAAAGATGATAACTGTATTAATGTCTTATACTTGGTTCCAGAAAATCAATTTCACAAGTACAAGATTGGGGGGGGGGGGGGGACTAGGAAGTATTTATTGCCTCTGGACAAGATCTGGGGATCCAAGAAGACCACAAGCTCAGAGTAAACCAACAAGCAGACAAGAAAGCCAAGAAGATCTTGGGCTTGGGTGGAGAGGCAGTGCTTAGCAGAGGTCATGACTCCATTCTCCTCCGCCATGGCCAGAACACATTTGCAAAACTTTGTTAGCTCTGACCATCACATTTTAGGAAGGACATTGAGAAAGTGGATTAGACATCTGGCGGAGAGAAACTAGACATGGTGAGGGGTCTCAAAGTCACGCCACGCCAGGATCAGATCACACAATAGCCAGTGTCTGTATAGCACTTGAAGGCTGGTAAAGTAGTCAGCTCACTTAACCCTCGCAACAGCTCTGGGAGGTAGGTGTTGTTATTATCCCTATTTTACGTATGAGTAAACAGAGGCTGAAGGAGGTGGCACACAGATATTTACCAAGTGTCTGAGGTAAGATTCAAGCTCAGGTCTCTCCGACTCTAATACTAATAATCTATCCACTGAGACACCTGTCTTCCTAGTATATAGCAGGTGTTTAATAAATGCCTAATGAACTGAATCCAGTGCTTAGCATGTATAAAGGCGATAATAATAATAATAATTTAAAATAGTTAATATTTATAGAGTACCTACTATGTGCCTGGCCCTGTGCTTTCCCTTCATCCATTCAGTCCCAGTACTACACCAATTCACTGTGTCACACAGAGCAAGTCACTGGCCCTTCCCAGGTGAGGGTCAGTTTCCTCCTTGTAAACAATGAAGAGGTTGGCTTATAAAGAGCTCTGAGACCCCTTCCAGCTCTGACATTCCGAGCCTCATTCCATGAATGGGGGGAAGGGGCAAAAGATGAAACAGAAGCAGGTTTGGTTGGGTTTAGTCTTTGCCTGAGACAGAACCAGGAGACCCAGAAGATTGCAGAAGAATCCTTCAACATGGAAGACCCGCTTTGGGGTCAGAGAACCAGGATGTCCACCTGGCCGGCCATTCACTACCTGTGCAACCTTGGGCATGTCACCTAGCTTCTGTGGGCCCCTAAGGGGCTCAGCCTGGATGGCTTCCAAGGGCTCTTTCAACTCTCGATCTCTGGTCCTATGAATGCAACACCCAAGTTCTGAGTCAGGAAATGGAACCCCTTTATAAAACCAAGAAGGAAATGCCCTTTGAAAACATCTTTACTGTGCAGGATCCCATTTGTGACCCCCAGTCTTTGGTGGTGCTTGCCCTGCCTGTGGAGAGGAGAAACTGAAAGCCAAAGGCTGAGCAAATAGTCTTTGCCAAGAGATTTTTTTTCAACTGAGAAGCAGATGTATACATCAACGGGAGAGAGGTTGGAGTTTTGCTGTTGTAGATTTCCCCTCCCAAATATGTGTATCTGTATATATACATACATGTTTGTGAATGCATGTGTTCATTGTAGGTATGTTCACATGTATGTGTGTAGCATGTATGATATGTGTGTGTGCCCCTTTCATTCCCATCTGCCAGCCCATTTGATTTATCTCATGGAAATGCAAAGGAAAAGAAATCCTAGCTCTATTTTCAGCCAGAAGTCTGGCCAGCACAGCATGAAGTAGGAGAGAGGCCAGGCCAGCTGCCCCAGATCCCCACTGGTCTGGCCCTCTGACCTGCCCCTGAAAATCAGTGGCTCACAAAAAACCCCTCCTCCTCTCTTCCAAAGGCCACCACCAGAAACAGGAAACTGCTTCCTTTCCTTTACATACAGAATATGCATTTCCTTTTTCTTCTTAAAAGGAATTCCTGGTCTCCAGCCCTTCCCTCCTCTCCTCCCTCCCTCCCTAACCCCCTCCCCCCCCCCACCTTACCCCCTCCCATCAGAGGGATCCTTCAAGATTCAGAAGAAATCTGGGTTTTCCAATTGAGCCACAGTGGAGACTGAAGAGCTAAGGTCTCCCTCTCCCAGGGTGTTCTCCCCTGGCCATCCACTGGGTCAGCTCTCCAAGGCTCAGAGGGCAGGGTCTGAGGGGAAGCAGAGGGAGGCAGGATTTTTAAGTTCATGAGTTTCAAGAAGTAAAAACTTAGATAGAAGACGTTTTGCAGATCCATTTGCCCACTACTCTGGGGAGGAGCACCCCCCCACATACTGTCCAAGGCCACAGGTCATCAATAATAACAGTCATCTGGCTGGCACTCCTCAGAGTTGGAAGATAGCCAGTGGCACCACCACTGAGCAGGAGACTAGACTCCCTTTCCCAGGTTAAGACTGGGGGAGTCGCCTGGCTAAATCCAGCGCTATTGGCTCAAGCCCCCATTCTGGTATGTTTGTCACACACAGTTGACAGGCAGAAACTACATAATGCTTCCATTTAACCAATTAACATTAATTAACTTTTATAAAGGGATACTGACCACCGATACATAATCAGAACAGAAAGACAACTTTCATTCCAACACCTAAGGGCCCACTCTCCTCTATGCCAAGTGCAGGTTTAAGCTTAGCTCATTTTAAATCTATCTCATCAGACCATGAGCCTTAGTGACCCTTAGGGTTAGAATTATATCCATTTTACAGAATGAGAAACTGAAGCCTAAAGAGATAAGACATTTCACAGTCTGGTTCCAGTCTATCTTTCCAAACTCATTTCTCATTTCTCTCCATAAGGGTTTTATAAATGGTTGTTGACAGCTCCAAGTGCCATCTAAAATGGTCCTCGGAAGTCGATGCTGGTTTTCCCACCTCCAAACCTTTGCTCAGGATCCTCATGCTTGAACGCTCCTCTCCCTCTTCAGTCCTGCCTTCTGGAATCCCCAGCTCCCCTTCAAGGAGCAACCCCTGGGTGCTGCCTACAGTCCTTCCCAATCTCCCCTTCCCCTCTACAGTTCTTATCCTCCTCCCAAACAACCTTACATTTAGGCTGTACTCACCAATCACAGCCCCCCAGTAGAAAGCTGAATGGTGCCCTAAAGTCAGGGGCTGCTTCACTGTGGTCTATGGCCAGAACCCAGCACCGTTTCTAACATACAGCAGTTACTCAATAAAGGCTTATTGAATCAATAGACTAGAAGCGACTTGTTTCAAATCCTAGCTCTGATCCTTGTCATCTTAGAAACTGCGGCCAAGTCACTTTCCCTCTCACTGGGTCTCAGTTTTTCAATTTGTGAAATAAGTGAATTCTAAAGTCTCTTTCTTTGTTCCCACCAGGTGGCCACAGAGGACCCTCTCCTGCCCTCCCCTCTACACCCCAACCTCAGGAGTTTATCATTTCTTTCTTATGAGCTCAGTGGTTTATAATTCCTTCCTCATTTCTTTCTCCCTTGGCAGATAGATGGCCTTAAGCTTAACCAGAAGGGTCTGCTCTCCAAGCAGGGGAAGGAGAGGGGGAAGGGATGAAGGAGGGGGAGGGGAAGGATACATCAGGAAAGGCAGCTTAAGTAAACACAAAAGATACCCATTTCTAAAAAGAAAATTTTTTAAATGGAAAGGCAACGGGCTGTAATGGAAAAGGCTTAGAATTTAAAGCTGGACAACCTGGTTTCAAGCCCCAGTTCTAATAGTATTGTTATTGTTGTTTTTTATTCTTATTAATAATAATAAATAATAGCTGACATGTATACAGATCACGGTGCTATAGTAAGAGCAGTTAGCATCATTGGTTGCAGCTGTTCAGCTGTTTCAGTCGTGCCTTACGCTTTATGACCCCATTTGGGGTTTTCTTGGCAAAGATACTGGAGTGGTTGGCCATTTCCTTCTCCAGCTCATTTGACAGAAAAGAAACTGAGGTAAACAGGGTTAAGTGACTTGCCCAGGGTCACACAGCTAGTTAAGTGTCTGAGGTCACATTTGAACGCAGGTCATCCTGATTCTAGGTCCAGTGCTCTATCCACTTTGACACCTAGGGGCCCTGGTAGAGTCATAGGACCTGGGTTCAGATCCCACCTATCACTTACTGTGTGACCTTGGTCAAGCCACTTAACTCTGGGTTTATCTGCCTTATCTGTAACATGAAGGGCCATCTTTTGTCTCAACTCTTACCTAGGTCTTAGTCATCAAATGGGTGTGGCCTCAGACAAACTAAGACCTGCCTGTCTTCCTCCTGTCTTCTTTGACCTTTGTCTTGTCACTAGACTTCAAGGACTCCGGAGGAGAGAGTGAAGCTGAGGCCTTTGTGTGACTGCCTCACTTACATACACTTCACTGGAAGGTCAAGACATCACCCCATGATGTCGCTGGTCCTCTTCAACAACAACAAACAAAATGAGGGGTCAGACTTGAAGACCTCTAAATCTCTGAGCTTCCACTAGCACCCTATCACTATAAATTACTGTCCTGGGCAACTGGTTTTTGGAGAGACTGTGGAGCAGGAGAGCCAAGAGAAGAGCTCCGAAGTGGGGGAACAGGGAACAGTGCTTCTGACAGGGGAGGGGGCGTCAAGGGGGCGTCGAGCAGGCTGCCCGGTGCAGCCCAAGCCGGACTAAAGCAGAATTAGGAAATGCTTAATGAAATAAAATACAAACAAAGAAAAGTACAATAAAACATAGGTAATGGTCTTCTAAAGTCAGCCTTGCAGGGATCCTTACTAAGGGTTTCTTGGCCCCTGTCTCAATTAGATTTTGACAGGACTGTAGGTTTTAAATTTCCTGCAGATCAGAGAAGAAAAGCATCTGGGTTGCTGTGGGGCTGAGGAAGGCAGCTCGAGATGCCAGCAGAGATGACGGGGCTGTGTGCACCAAACTTCTCAACCCCAACTCCAGGGGCCAGGCAGCTTGGGCCAAGCCTTCCCCATTGGAGTCCAGAGAGTCTGAAGGCCTCATATTCCTTTGGGAGGAAAGGGGGATGAAGCTGGGCTCCCTGAGAATGTGAGTGGGCAATGCCTTTCACAGATTTACTGCTCGTTTCTGTCCTGAATCAACAGTACACATTTCAAAAACTAAATCAATTTTAAAAATTAAAAATTTTAATTAAAAAAAAATTAAAGCATTACTCAGTAGCACTGAGGATCACAGAAGGGCTGGTTCTCTGGCACACAGTGACAAGGAAATGGGACTACAGGGAGAGATCATCCCTTTTTTTAGGAGAGCATGTGTTTCTTCTCAGGAAGGATTTGTGCACAAACATCACACTGTAGGTGTCCAGTGCTCTTCAAGCCAAACAGACTAAGCTAGGATCCGAAAGTTTCACATGCCACATTCGTGGGCATCCCAGACCAGGCAACCTTACATCTCCCAGGCTCCCCTGGCTGGAGGATCCAGAGGGCCCCTGCCTGGCATTTCATACAAAGCTCCAACAGATTCCATGCCACCCAAAAAAAAAGGGCTCCTTAATCCTTCAGGCTGCATTATGCCAACATTAGCAGTTAAGACAGAGGCCTAATTCACAGTTGCCTTGTTTCTGAGGAGCAAGAGAGGTGGGGGATGCCTCCAAAAACAAGATTACTTCACCTCTTTTATTTCCAGAGGCATCATCCAGTGAAGAAACACCACCACCCACAGAGGCAGAGGCAAAGATGAGGGCGGGCACGGCAGGGTGCTTACATCAACAGTCTGGGAGGGACTCTACCATGCTGATGAAACTCAGCTGTGCCGGGGAGGGAGGGACAATGCATCTTTTCATAGGAGAATGTGCCCAGGGAATTTCGGAGAGCCAAGACAACGGATTCCAATGGACTCAACCCACTGGGCAAAATGCACCAGAGAGGAGACCATGAGCCTAGAGACAGAGGTACAGACATATATACAGGGTAGGGGTATACACGTGTACACATGCATTACGTGAATATAAATAGACATATCTGTTATATGTATACATGTCTCTGTATGAATTCATATGCATACTTCTGATACATGTCTATTCATATGCATGTGCATATGGGGCATGTAAAGGATTACAGTTTTAAAGCTGGAACTCTTAGTGAACTCTCTGTTTTTACACATGAGGAGACTTTAGGGGGCATCATGGTAACAGAGAAAGTCACAAGAACTCAAGTCAGAGGAAATGGGATCAAAGCCCATTTCTGATGCTTACCACCCCTCAGCCTCTCTGATTCTCAGCTTCCTCATCTGTGAATGGCCCTCCCATCTCCCAGTAGAGGAATTGCAGAAAGACTCACCCTGTCCTTAGCACCACCACCACCACTTCTACCCAGGGCTACCGGACTGCCCAACGGGTGTAGATGGGCTAGAAGTTAACAGCTCTGCTCCTTGAGATGTAATGGAGGTCCAGACAGTGCTGCGGGGCCCTGACACCTTACGGTTCTCCCACACTGTGGTCTGACCTACTCGTATAAGCTAAGGATGCCTGGCCTTGCCATCTGCCCCACCTCTGAGCCCTCAGAAGCTCAGGGCCTTTCCTCTCGCCCTGTGCTGAACTGCTGTCTCCCCCAGTTAGAGTGTGAGCACCCTGAGAGAAATCAACATTTCCTTCTTTTATTTTCTAGATCCCCGTGGGTAATACAGATCTTGGCACACAGTAAGCATCTAATAAATGATTTTTTCATTCATTTCTTCATTCTGAGGTTCCTTTCACTTCTTAATCTTGGATTCTATAATGACCTCATAGAGCCATCAAAGTATACACACAGAGAGCCACGTAGAGGTCCCAAAAGGAAACCCAGAAATGTTCTAGGCCAGAGGTGGGGAACCTGCAGCCTCAGGGTCACCTGTGGCCCTCCAGATCCTCAAGTGTGAGTGAATCCAGACTTCACAGAACAAGTTCACTTAATAAAAGGATTTGTTCTGTAAAACTTGGACTCAGTTGAAAGGCTACACTTGAGGACCTAGAAGGCCACATGTGGCCTTGAGGCTGCTGGTTCCCCACCCCTGGTCTAAGCCCTTCGTGTTTCTCTGATATTAACACGGTACAGGTTTCAATCAAACTCATTTTCCCTTCCCTCAGAAGCTTCCTGACACTTCTCTCTGATTCTCTGCACAGGTTGGGCAGTATGGGCACGCAATGCTGCATTTTCAGCCTGGCATTTTCGACATGTCGGTTAGTTTTGCTGAATTGTTTTTCCCTTTCTCGTTTTTCATTATTCATTTTATTAATGGCTCTGTGGGTGGGGGATGAAAAAAAAGTCGACGCTTCCTGAGTCTAGAACCATATCGTTCAATCATAGAACATCAGGGCTGGACATAAAGACTTGTGCATAGTAGGTGTTTCGTATATGTTTACTGGCTGACTGACCCTTAAGACATCATCTTATTCAACCTCCTCCTGTTACAAAGGAGTAAGCGAAATTCAGAGATAGACAGTGACCTGTCCAAGGTCACACAAGTCTACTAGACTCTGTATCCCCCCACCAGAACCCAAGTCTACTGACTCTGTACCCTATGCTCTTGACCATGGGTTGTTGTGGCCTGTTCTCTCTATTAATTTGACTCATTTTCCTTAAGAGGACCTATCCCCAGAGCCAGACACTGAGTAAGTTGACAATCAACACCTTTATGAGTGGTGATGAAAGACAGGTTACAAGGAAATTAAACGTCTTGCCCAATGCTAGCCCAAGCCTACAATCTAAATAACCTGACGCGCAAGCCAGCCCTTCACCCACTGGCTCATGCTGCCTCTCCAACAAAGGCAAATACCTGGGCCTGAAGAAGACACCATTTCCCTTAGCTAATGCTAAGTCCCCTCAGAGGAGGAGAGGCCAAAACCTGGGTCCTGATGATTTTTAAGACAAGAACAGATTCCCTTCTTTGGGAATTAGCCCCAGCCTACTCTAAGATGTTTGAGCCTTAGACCAACACCCTTATTTTGCAGAGTTCCAGAGAAGGGAAGAGAGTGGCCCAAGCTTAGAACCAGGATTCGAAACCCTGTGCTCAAAGTACAAATCCAGAGGTCTGCCCCCTTCAATTCAATTTAATAAACATGTATTAAGGGCCTCCTAACTGCCAGGAACTGTGCTAAGTGCTGGGGCACAAAAAAAAGGAAAAATGAAAGACAGTCCCTGCACTCAAGGAGTTTACAGTCTAAAGAGGAAGAAAACATGCAAATAAACATATGAGTTGATGTTATTGTTCAGTAGTTTTCAGACATGTCTGACTCTTTGTGACCCCATTAGGGTTTTCTTGGCAGGGATTCTGGAGGGGTTTGCCATTTCCTTCTCCAGCTCACTTGACAGATGAGGAAACTGAGATAAAAAAGTGACTTGCCCAGGGTCACACAACTATTAAGTATCTGGAACCAGATTTGAACTCAGAAAGATGATTCTTCCTGACTCCAGGCCCAGCACTCTATCCACTGTACCACCTAAGCTGCCCCAATATATAAGAAATAAAGTTATAAACAGAGGGGTGGCTAGTGGTGCAGTGAATAGAGCCCCAGCCCTGGAGTGAGGACCTGAGTTTGAATCTGACCTCAGATACTGGACATTTACTAGCTGTGTGACCTTGGGCAAGTCACTTAACCCCAACTGCCCTGCCTTCCCCCCTTCAAAAAGACACACACAAAAAAAATTAAACAAAGTCATAAACAGGACAAATAGGAAATAATTGACAGAAGGGAAGCACTGGAATTATGAGAGATTAGGGAAGGCTCCCTGCTGAAGATCAGTAGTTGGAGAGGAGGAGAGAGAGAATTCCGGGCATCTTGTTCATGTAACAGACAAGAGGCCAGTGTCACTGGAATGAAGGGTGTGTGGTGGGAAGTAAGGTTGTAGGTGCTGTAGCTTGTCCTTCGTTCTCAAAGAGGACGTTGACATCAGGGAGGTGATGCGATGACATGCAGGTGACTTGGATTTAAGTGAGGCAGGGCCATGCAAAGTCACCAGCCTCACTATCTCCTCTGGAGCCATCTGGGTCAGGTGGCCAGATATGGATCGAGATAATCAGAGATGGCCCAGGAAGCAATGGGAGACAGGGGAATGAGGTGTAAGAAGACTGGAAAAGTAGGAGACAGCTGGGTTATGAAGGGCCTTGAATGCCAAGCAGAGCATTTTGTATCTGCTCCTAGGAAACCACTGGGGTTTACTGAGTAAGGGAGAGACGCGATCAGATCTGAGATTTTGGTAAATCACTTGAGTGGCGGAATGAAGGACAGATCGGAGCCAAGAGAGACTTGAGACAAGCAGACCCACCAGCGGGCTATTGCAATAATGCAGGTGTGAGGCCAAGAGGGCCTGCACCACACTGGTGTGGAACAGCATTGACAGAGAAAAGGGGGTGCATTTAAGAGATGTTGCAAAGGTAAAATCGACAGGCCTGGGAAACAGATTGGATATAGGGGAGGGAAGGAGGGAGAGCGACAGTAAGAAATTCAGGGTACCTCCCAGGTCATGAGTCTGAGGGACTGGGAGTATGGTCTTGCCCTCTACAGTAATAGGGAAGGTAGGAGGGAAGGTTTAGGGGAAAAGATGAGTTCTGTGTGAGTATACTGAATTTAAAATATCACATTCAGTTGGAAATGTTTGAAAGGCATTTGGAGACATGAGAATGTAAGTCAGCAGAAAGACTGGAACAGGAAACGTGGATCTGGTGATGGTTATTAAATCCATGGGAGCTGATGAGATCACCAAATGAAGTGCAGAGGGCCCAGGACGGAACCCTGGAGGACACCCATGGCTAGAGGGCGTGATCTCCAAGAGGACCCCAGCAAAGGAGACTGAGGACAAGTGGTCAGACAGGAGAAGAACCAGGAGAGATAGAAGGGTGTCCTGAAAACCTAGAGAAAAGACCTCAAGAAGAGGGGAAAGCAACAGTGTCCAAGGTTGCAGAGGGGTCAGACAGAATGAGGACTGAGGAAAGGCCATTGGGTTTGGGAGTTTACATTTCGTTGGTAACTCTGGAGAGAGCAGTTTTGGTGGAATGATAAGGCTGGAAACCAGATTGTAAAGGGTGAAGAAGGATGACAGGAAGGGAAATGGAGGCGTCTACTACAAGTGGCCTTTTCCAGGCACTGAGCAACAAAGGGCAGAAGAGATGGAGAGTGACAGTTAGTGGGGACAGGGGGGTCAGATGAGGGTTTTTTCAGGATGCAGGAGACAGGGACATGTTTGTAAGGCAGCAGGAAACGTACCAGAGAGATGTACAGGAACACAACCTAGCAGACCAGATTTCAAACTATATTACATGGCAGTAATCATCAAAATAATCTGGTACTAGTTAAGAAATAGAGTGGTAGGGGCGGCTAGGTGGCACAGTGAATAGAGCACTGGCCCTGGAGTCAGGAGGACCCGAGTTCAAATCCAGCCTCAGACACTTAACACTTACCAGCCATATGACCTTGGGCAAGTCACTTAACCCCAACTGCCCTGCCTTCCCCCCACCAAAAAGCAAAATAAAAAAAAAGAGTGGTGAATCAGTGGAATAGATTATATATATATAATACACAGTCATAAAAAATCCACAGTCATCTAGTGTTTGATAGACCCAAAGATCCAAGCTTTGGAGGTAAGAATTCATCAGTTGACAAAAACTGCTGGGAAAATCAGATCTATGGATAAGGGAAGAGTTTATGCCAAAACAAGAGACAGTGAGGTTTCCAGGAAGTAAAATGGATCATTTTGATTACATGAAATTTAAAAGCTTTTGCACAAACAAAACTAATGCAGCCAAAATTAGAAGGAAAACAGGAAAGGGGATTTTATAGCAAGTTTCTCTGATACAGGCAGGTATGGGGTAAGGAGCAGCCTTGAAGGCCAGCTCATCCTATGATGAGGAAGAGGGGAGAAGGGGGAGCTGACTAAAAAGCCCTTCCAGGCCAAGGTGTCTTCCAGGCAAAGTGTCTACTTCCACTCTAAAGGTCTTATCTTCCATTTAGGGACTGGACAAAGAGAGGCTTGAGAGACACATATGGAATTCCAGATATGAGACTCCAGAATCCCTGCCCTGATACACGGCGAAAACACTGGTATTTAGTTAAAAAAAACTACAAAGCCTCGGGCATGGGAGGCAAATGCTATTTACAAAAGCATTTCTCCTCCTGCTCCCACCTCCAGACCAGAGGGTGGCCTCAAGATGCATGAGGAGACACAGAATCCTCATACGAGGCAAATGCAGGAATTTGTGGCGCTTGACTAAGTATATTTGGTGCAAAGGTTTTACTTTTCGTATTTCTTTTTCTTCCAATGGCCAGGGGGAGGGAAGAGGAAAACAAAGCTTGATTTTTGTTAGTTGAAAAAAAATGTAATTAAAAAGAACCCCATTTCTCCTAACTTGACCCAAACCCTCTGTCCCCAGAGCCTTCTCTCACATAGCTCATCTCCGTAGTTTTATTTGGTTGTTTTTTTTTTTTTACAAATAAGAAACAATGAAACTATTATTCCCCCATTAGATTATAAACTCTATGAGGACAGGAACTATTTTTCTGTTTCTTATTTGTATCCCTAGGGTTTAGCACAAAGTCAGGCACAAAGTAAATGCTTTCTGTTCAGTCATTTTTGTTTTGTTTTGTTTTTTCGGTTGCCTTGTGACCCCAGGCAGAGATACTGGAGTGGTTTGCCATTTCCTTCTCCAGCTCATTTGACAGATGGGGAAATTGAGGCAAACAGGTTTAAGTGGCTTGTCCAGGGTCACACATTGTCTGAGGCCAGATTTGAATAACTGTTTATTGACTGATAGACCTAGGCCAAGTAGTAGCTCCTTCTCAAAAGGTCTCAGTCCCCAGCAGTCTATAAGAATGGGAGCTCCTAGGCAGAAAGGCCTGGTTTTGTCTTTCTTTGTTTCTTCGGGGCTTAGAACCTCAAGTGCTAAAGGATCCTTATTGACTGTAAAATGAGGAGGCTGGACTCACTTCTAATGACCCTTCCAGCTACAGATCACAGACTTGGAGAGACCTCAGAGGCCCTCAGGTCCAACATCCCCCACCCACCACCCACCCCCGACATTTTACACATAAAGAGACTGAGTGACCAGTGGTTAACCAGTGGTTAAGTGACCTGCCCAAGGCCATACAGACAGTAACCAGGATTTGAGCATTCTTCCTCCAACCCCAGAGCTCTTTCCCACGGTATTCTTGAGATACAGCGATCTCTAGCAGCCCTAATATTCTGGGACACTGATTCCTTTGAATACAACAATCTGGGGGGTAGAAAACAACATCCTTGGAGTTACAGAATTGGAGAATAAATAACACCAGGCTGTCTGCCATCCGAAACCACCCACTCCAATCCACAACTCTCCCAGGCTCCTCCCACAAAGGAGCAATGAATTCCTGGGGTCTTGTTCATTGTATTCCCTAAGTGGGAACCCAGAGACCCAGCACAGGCCAAAATTGGGCTCCTCACCCCACTCCACCCCACCTCACCCCTCCCCAAGCAGTTTGCAGTCCATGAAGTTTCCAGTTTGTCCCTTATATATGCACTCTCAGAAAAGAAAAAAAAAAACCTAGAATGGCTGTAGGAGCTATGAATAAACAGCCTTATCTTGGTGGCTTTTAGGAGATGCAAGGATATGTGGGTTTGTTCCTTAAAAAAAAAAAAAAGGCAGGGGTGTCAGCTAGAGAGGAAGCCCTTGGCTGTACCAGGATTTTAATCGAAATCCATAAGCCATGCACAGGTCAGAAATATATCTGGTTCACAGGCTCTCATGGTGAATCTGTCCACAGAGGGCTTGGACAAATCACCCAGGTCTGGAGATTTAGGAAAGCCAGCTACTTTGACTAGAGAAGACAGCCTAGCAGCTGGTGGCCTCCTGGAGAACATGGTATGTGAATGAGTGGGAGTATATATGTTTACGGAGATAGACCATGGAGTCATCTCCAGAGAGATAATATGTTAAATTCATGGAACTTGATGAGATCCCCAAGTGAGCTATGTTCAAGGTGTCCCAAAAGTACGGTTTTACAAAGCCCTGGAAAGAGGAGGGGTTAAGAATTTAACAAAAGAAAAATAAATACACACAGTTGCCCCTTGTAGGTGGCTATCATAAGCCTTGAGATCATAGAACCTAATCCTTTCATTTTGGAGGGGAGGTGGGGGGTGGAATAAAGGTTAAGTGACTTGCCCAGGGTCACATAGCTAGTAAGCATCCTATGCTGAATTTAAACTCAGGTCCTCCTGACTCCAGGGCAGGTGCTTTATCCAATGGGTCCCCTAGATGCCCCTCCTTTCATTTTACAAATGAAGAGATTAAGGTCTAGGAAAGCAGGAATTTATCCTAGGTATTAAAGGCAAGCACAACCAGAATTGGAACCCGGATCCAAAGTTCTTCCCATTCTAGCACCAGGCTGACTCTTCAAAGATATAGAAAGAAAGCTGTCCTCCCTGGCTCATTGCCTCTCCACTTTCTCACCTCCCACACACTTCTCAATCCTTTTGCAATCTGGCTTCCATCCCCATCCTTCAATTGAAACTGCTTTTTCCCTAAAGTCACCAAAGATCTCTCCAGTGCAAGATCCAAAGGTCTTTTTTTCAACCCCTCCTCAGCATTTCTCCCTGTTACCCACCCCCTTCTTTCTAGATCCTCTCTCCTCCCTGGGTTTAGAGATGCTGATCCATCCTGGTTCTCCTCCTCCAGGTCTGACTGCTCTCTCTCAGTCCACCAAGCACAATCATTCACCCCGATTCCCCAGAGCTCTGACTTGGGCCAACTCCTATTCATTTGGGGTGTCCCAAAAGTCTTTGTGTCTGGGGCGGCTAGGTGGCACAGTGAATAGAGCACCGGCCCTGAAGTCAGGAGGACCTGAGTTCAAAAGCCAGCCCCAGACACTTAACACACACACACACAAAACTAGCTGTGTGACCTTGGGCAAGTCACTTAACCCCAATTGCCCTCCAAAAAGCAAAAAAAAAAAATTTAAGTCTTTGTGTGGTTTTAAGTTTTAATAACTTAAAAAATAATCGCTAAGATAAAAATAATAAAAATAGCTTTAATAGGGTAGAAGAGCACTAAGATTTTGGGGACACCCTGAATGGATTCTCACTTGGTGATCTCATCAGTTCCCACGGTTTAACTATCACCTCCTTGGAAATGATTCCAGGGTCTATCTCCATATATGGTAACTCCAGTCTCTCTCCTAAACTCTAAACCCACGGACATCTCCAGACACCCTGGCCTGGTGATTCAACTGTCCTCCCTGCTGCCCCACTTGTCAAGCACCTTACTAGCACAAGGCAGCCCCAGGCCTTCTTCACCAGAAGCTCTAACCACCCACCTGCTGGACACCCTCCTTTAAGTCTTGCCTCAAACCCACCAGAGTGTTTCCTGATGCTCCTGGGGCACCTCTCCCCAGACTACTTTGTCTAGATGTTTTTATGAATCTGTGCACATAATTTAGAATGTAAGATCCCTGAGGGAAGGGACCATCATCAACAGCACTTAGCACAGTACCAAATACATAGCCCTACCATAGATTAGAGCTGGAGAAGTCATCAGGTCCAACCCTGGCATCTTACACAGGAGGAAACTGAGGCCCAGAGAGGATAACTGAGTATTATCTAGCTAAGAGGTGCAACCAGAATGTGTCTTCCCTGACTCTGAGGGAGTCATCTATGGGGGATTAAAAAGGTTTGCCTACTGACTGACTAACGTGTCAGTCATCACACCCCTGCCACTCTCCCATCCTTCTTAGGCCGAAGGTCTGCCTCTTCAGGACTCAGCTTCCCCTTTATCAAAATGTGCAGGAAGCTGGAAAGCCCTTGAGCAAATTCACATGTGAATTACCCTGGATTCTCTGCCTCCTCAAATCTCCATCTCTCTCTCTCTCTCTCTCTCTCTCTCTCTCTCTCTCTCTCTCTCTGTCTCTCCTCTCTCTCTCTCAATCTCCCTCTCTCTCTCTGTCTCTCCTCTCTCTCTCTCTC